>NC_044030.1:48033006-48336241 GCF_900496995.4 Aquila chrysaetos chrysaetos
CAGCAAAAAAAGGGAGAGCAATAGTCTTCTGTCAATGTGCTGTATCCAGGCATGCATGAGTCTCACAAGTTAAAAGAGATGGTGGAAAAGAGAGAATAAGATAGGTGAAAAAAAAGAAAAAAAGTCAGAGAGAATGAGCTGATGAATCAGTTAAAACATACAGTGAAATCAGACCATTAGGCTGCAGGATTTTCACAGGGTGATTACTAACAATCCTTCTATGGGACATTTAATTCTTAGAATTTTGTGTTAAAAAACAAATTTCTGTTGTAAATATTCTTTTCTAGTAGCAAGAGTCACTTTTGTGAATTCACAGAAACGATCTGGTGAGAAGCTGAAATTAAGATAGCTGCATCCATCGGAACATCATTCATCTAAAAATCAGGATGGAAAACTTGCCTACAATGTTTTGAAAGTGTATAGTGCCAGCCAGCCATAAAAATAACTTTCTATGTCTCTTCCTTGCATCTAATTTTGATCTGAGCCATATTCAAAAGAAGCATGTGTAATTGAAGTAAATATGCAGCTAGATGCCAAGTTAGTACTGTCATTTAATATCTGATCTACACTGCAATCGCCCACTGCAAGATGCTTCTGAAAGCAAATGAATTCAAAGGACTAGATCCTTAGACGGTTGTCTATAGACATAGCTCCAAGCCTTGCCTAGAGATCTGAGTGGATTTTTCCCATCTCTTGTTTACAATCACATATTTTTCCATTACAGGATGAATTTTTCCCCAAAATAAAGCTTTGCGTGGCAAATGGCAGGCAGAAGGTAATACTTTCAGAAGAATTTGAGTGACTGACATTCCCCAGGGTGTGTATGCACAGTAGAGATTTTCATGCACCCTGAGGGCTAAGAAGCTGGAACTGACTGGTCTGTGTCATTGGGCTGTGCTTGGGGACTGCATCATGTGAAGGCAGCTCCAGAGACATCTACAGACCTGTCCTGTGCTGGGAGGGTTCACTGATCTAATGCCTGTTAAAGGGAGACGTGTCTGCCCCACACTCTCTAGTGCAGTGCAGTGCAATGATACTTGCTGTAACACTCCCTGTCACTCAGACATTGAATATTATCCTTTTACCACAGATGTTCTACTTAAGAACATTTTTCATGGTGCACACTTCACTAAAGCTTTACCTTCTCTTTTCAATTTATTTCCTTGTTGAAATTAAGATTTGGCTCAGGCAAAAAAAAGGAGAACAGTACACATACTTTGGTTAAAATCTTCTGAGCAAAATTCCAATGAATCATTTTGAACTTATACAACATAAAATAAAATAAACAAAAAAAAAAAATTTCTTGCTGTTTCCAAGTAGGTTCTGCCACAATAAGCAGCCAAAGGAAAAACTTTCCAAATGAAAACTGACATATTCTCTAGTCCCCTTTGACATACAGCTGCTCAGCCACTTTCTGGCTGCACTTTTTCAAAACTCTTCATGTTCTACAGGGGTGGCCAGCAACTGAATTTTGAGCTATATGCAGCTGATGAATGGTTCAAGCAAGGTTCCCGGGTTGGGGCTGTGTGATGTGCCTGGTGACAGCTCTGTGGTGTCACTCTGATGGCTGAGCAAACTCTTGGAGGGAAGAGAGTTTTTAGTGACTGACATTGCTGGGTTTGCCTGGGAGTCACCTGTATATCCAGCCTAGCTCTACTGCTCAGATGAGCTTACCTCTACCAATAAAAATTTAAGATTTCTCTTTTCCTGTGATTTTTGCACAAAAGAGCATCTTTTGCCTCAGTAAGGGTCAGAGGTTTCAGGCCAGTGTGCTCCCTGTGTGCCCTAAAATCAATGAGTGTTCAGTAAGTGTTAGATCATCCGTGATAACGTTACCCCACTGCATCATAGAGACAGCTAGTTTTAGTAACAATAACAGCAGATAACAAGGTTTTCATGCATATCCTAATCTTGCCACCTGCAATATCCACAGACGGATACTAAAACTGAGGACTTTTAAACAGAGTCCCAAAGTCATTACATCAGATTGAGACTATGCCAAGTTTCAACCAGCTGGTGAGACTCAGAGTCCCCCATCTGAGTTTCTGTTATATCAGGCATACATATACGTAATAAATTAAATGGGTCTGGGAACAGCATCACAGAATGGTCAAGGTTGGAAGGGATCTCTGGAGGTCATTTTGCTGAACTGCATGCTTAAGCAGGGTCACCTGGAGCCAGTTGTGAAAGACCATGTCCAGATGTCTTTTGAATGTTCAAGGGATGGAGACTCCACAACAACACTGGGCAACCTATGCCAGCGCTCGGTCACCTTCACTGTGAAAAAGTGTCTTCTGAAGTTCAGAGGGAACCTCCTCTGTTTCAGTTTGTACACATTGCGTCTGGTCCTGTCACTGGGCACCACTGAAAAGAGCCTGGCTCTGTCCTCTTTGCACCCTCCCTTCGGGTATTTGCACACATTAATAAGATCCCACCTGAGCCTTCTCTGTTCCAGGCTGAGCAGTCCCAACTCTCACAGCCTTTACTCCTAGGAAAGATGCTCAAATCCCTTAATTGTTTTTGTGGTCCTTCACTGCACTCTGTTTAGTATGTCCGTATCTCTTGTGTACGGAGGAGCCCAGAACCAGACTCAGCACTCCAGGTGTGGCCTCACCAGTGCTGAGTAGAGGGGAAGGATCGCATCCCTCCACCTGCTGGCAACACTGTTCCTAATGCAGCCCAGGATACTGTTGGCCTTCCTTTCCATAAGGGCGCATTACTGTTTGATGTTAAACTTAATCTCCACCAGAACCTCTGGGTCCTTTTCTGCAAAGTTGCTTTCCAGCTAGTTGGCCCCCAGCATATACTGGTGCATAGGGATACTCTTTCCCAGGTGCAGAACTTTGCACTTCACTTTTTTGAACTTCATGAGGTTCCTGTCAGACCATTTCTCCAGCCTGTTGAAGTATCTCTGGATGGCAGCACAACCCTCTGGTGCATCAGGTGCTCCTCTGAGTTTTGTGTTAGCAGCAAACTTGCTGAGGGTACACTCACACATTATCCAGATCATTAATGAAGATGTTGGGCAGGATTGGACCCAGTATTGACCCCTAGGTTACAATGTTAGTTACTGGCCTCCAACTAGACTCCATACCATTGATCACCACTCCTTACGCCTGACCATTCATCTGGTTTTCAATCAACCTCATTTTCTGTTCATCCAACCCATACTACTCTATGAAGATTTTCTGGGAGATAATGTCAAAAACCTTGCTGAAGTCAAGGCAGGCAATATCAACTGCTCTCCCCTTGTCCACCAAGCCAGTCATCGTAGAAGGTTATCAGGTTGGTGAAGTATGATTTCCCCTTTGTGCATCCATGCTGAGTATACCTGATCATCTTTGTGTCCATCAAGAGTCTGGAAATGGTTTCCAGGACTAGTTGTTCCATCACCTTCTCAGGGATCAACGTGAGGCTGACCAGCCTGTAGTTCCCTGGTCCTCCTTCTTGCCCTTTTTGAAGACAGAAGTGACATTTGCTTTTCTCCAGTCTTCAGGCACCTCTCCTTCTTGACATATCATTGAAAGATTACCAAGCCAACTTCCAGGACCCTGGATTCCTGAAGTTTGGTCTTGCTAGTAGTAGCGGTCTTGCTAGACATACTCATGTCTAGTATCAGCAGGGCCCCTGCCCCATTCAGCAGTGGGCCCACATTTTCACTAGTCTTCTTTTTGCTACATGTATACTTATAGATGGACTTCTTGTTGCCTTTGACATTCCACACTAGGGATGGGCTTTGCCTTTCCTAACCATATCTCTGTATGCTCAGACAGCATCTCTGTATTCCTCTCAGATTTCCTGTACTTGCTTCCACCTTCTGTATACTCTCTTTTTATGTTTCAGTTTTGTCAGGTTCTCTTTGTTCATCCATGTAGACCTCCTGGTATTTTTTCCTGACAACCTGCTTATTGGGATGGACTGCTCTTGAACTTGGAGCAGGTAATCATTAAATATCGACCAGCTTTCTTGGACCTCCCTTCCCTCTGGACCCTTATCCCATGGGACTTTTTCAAGTAGATCCATGAAGAGAGCAAAATCTGCTCTATTGAATCCCAAGGTTGTGATCTCATGTTTTGCCCTGTTTCCTCATTTCATTAACCTGAACTCCACTATCTTATTGTCACTTCAGGCAAGGCTGCCTTTGACCTTTACATCTACAACAAGCCCTTCCTTGTTTGTGAGTACAAGGTCCAGCAGAACACCTCTCTTTGTTGGCTTCTTTATCACTCGGATCAGGAAGTTGTTATCAGGAAACTCCTGGATTGCTTATGCCCTACTGTGTTGTTCTTACAGTAGGTATCAAGGATGTTGAAGTCCTCTGTGAGGATCAGGTCCTGTGAATGTGAGATTACTTTAAGCTGTTTGTAGAAGGCCTCATCCACTTCTTCTTCCTGGTCAGGTGGCCTATAGCAGGTACCCACTACCATATTACCCATGCTGGTCTACTTTTTAATCCTTATCCATAAGCTCTCAGTTGGCTTATCATCCATCCCCAGGCAGAGCTCCATGCACTCTAGCTGTTCTCTCACATAAGGGCAACTCTACCTCCTCATCACCTTGTCCTTCCTAAAAAAACTTGTGTCCCACCACTGCAGCACTCCAGTAATGTGAGCCATGCCACCACACCTCCACAGTCCCAGCAAGATCATATCTCACAACAGCACACAAATCTCTAATTCCTCTTATTTGTTTCTCATGACATCCTTGATACACAGCTAGCATGGGACACCCCATTCCTTCCTGACCCTGTAGCCTCTAAAACACTGTAGTTGTATGCATATTCCTTAATGGTAATATGCCTTGCAGTGCTCTAAATCCAGAGCAATATCCAGCTGCAGCAGGGAGTACTTGTGGGCACAAACCAAAGCAGGGTACAGACTCTTCTGGGAGTTTAGCATAGATGATGGTATTCCTGGGCACTGTCTTAACTTACTAATGTAGACATAGCATCAGGTTAATTTTAATCTGAATGAGGTAGAAGGGAAATTGCTGATTATTTTTTTTAATTGTTACTTTAAAAGATAATCAAGAGCATACAAGGTCTTATTGCTCTAAAGAAGATCAGCAGTAACACAAATTTGCCTTTCAGACATTTCTGTTTGTACACATCCTCAGACTACATGCTGTCTAACCCTGAGGACAACTTAATCTCTTGTTTTGCATAGAGACAACAATATTGCGGTGATGAAATTCTTGTTCTGAGATGGTATTCACTTCAAAGTTCAAAATGTTTCTTGTAAGGTAGATAGGGAAATCGAAACTGTGGGAAAGTAAAAGTATTGGCAGTTCTGCAGACTGTACTTGTTTAAGTCTTTTTTTTTTTTTTTTTAAATATATGTTATCTTTTCCTTCCCTGTCTAATCAGATTATAGACACATAGTCATCTCTGTTCATTTGTTGAAAATAATGCAAACTTATTTTCAGGTGAGTTTAGAAGATCCCTTTATGGTTACACTCCTAATCAAATCCCACAACTTAAGGCACAGAAGAAGCAGTCAGCTGTGTAGGACACTAAGCTGCAAGGGTGGCCACCCCTCCTTGGTTTGTGCCAGTGCCCTGGAAAACCAACCTGGTTGCAGGCTGGGATATGAGAGGGTTTTCGCTCAAGTCTCTGTCCTAAGGCTACCCCTTTCCCTTCTGTGTCTCTTCTTTCTCCCACCTGGAGCCTCAAGCAACATAATTTTTTCTGTACTGCTGAGAGTCTTTGAATGGCTCTGTAAGTTATTACCAGTTTATAAACCAGGTGAGGGGAACTATGCTGCTATTCTGCCACCTGTGGACATAGTCCAATATAGATTATCAAAAATACCAGAAAAGAAATTGAATTACTATGTCCTTATACATTGTAGATCCATATTAGCCCAATGGCTTAAATACCATAAAATGTATGAAGAAATTAGGACAGTCTTTGTTTAACCACCTGAGAGACTTGAGAGCATGATGATCAGCTGCCATAGGTAAGCACCTTGCCAGAATGCTATATTCACTAGACCTCAATTCAATTTTTTAATTATTTTTTTTCTTCCTTGTTCTGCAGTCCTCATTGTCGTTGCAAAGTGGCTCAGCTTCAATGGAAAGGAGGAAGATGCTTCCACCCAAATTGTTCCATTCAACTATTTGTTCAATTCAATGATTTGTTCCAAGTAATGATTTGCAACATACCTTGAATTTTTACTGGTACAGAATGTATTTTAATCCTATTCTTTTATTTTATGGCCACTAGGGTATTGAACAGAAATCTGGCTCAATTAGTGGTCATGAATATGTCTATGACAGTTCTGTTGTGTGCCAAGTTTAGTGCTGCTTGATGTTGGTGGCCTGTGTCTCAACACACCCACGGGATTGTCCTTCAAGGGGATTTTGGCATAGCAAGAGACATGGCTTCTGAATCAAACATGGGATGAAGTGGTGACAAATCTTCAGCCCCTGAGGGTGGTGGACATGCCTGCAGATATGCCCAATAGCAAACATGTGAGCAGCCAGCCAGATTTTGTGGCTGAAATGGTCACAGAAACTCTTTAAGTTACCTAAGGAGTTCGGTGAATCACTGGCGTGGGCCAGGGGATGGATTGCACTCTAGACCCCAAATTCTGCTGATTGGCCATGTTGGGCAACAGAGTTCTTTCTGTATCTTACTTCTATGTCCCATCACCTATAAAGATTCAATAGTTTCCCATAGAAGGAGTAGAACTGCCTAATCCATTACCATTTCTGCCATTTTTATAATAATTCTGGGTTTGAAAATCTCTCAGCCATGTCTCATAATGTGAGAGGGGGTAATAAAAAATGAATAAACAACTGAATCTCTTTCTTACTTTTTCCTGGGACTGATTAAGGAGCCTTATCAACTGGCAGCACAGAGCCACACATAATCTAGGATTTTAATGCTCCAGTACTCACCATGGTGCCTGAGCACCTCTAAGACAGCCGCAGAGAGTTGAGATGCTCTAGAAAGCTGTCCCTGGGTTTAAATGCAAGAAGAAAGGGACAAGGAATTGCCTCCAAGAAGGCCTTTCAAGCTGGAATGCACGTTCTCAACTGCTGTGATAAAACTAGATTTTGTTGGCGTTCACAGAGTAGCCTGCTCACCCTCTAGCATTCATTAGGGACCTGCCAGGGCAGAGGAAAGCAATGTTGATAATTTAGGTGCATAGGAAAAGTAGTCCTTTGCTTCCTAAAAATAATCTTTGCTATTACATGTATTTCTGTCTGACAAAATAACATATACACATTAGGAGCTATGGAAAGGATCATACATCAGTCTATATACCCAACACAGTACTTTTTAACTGAAATTTTTACATGTGATCCTTTTCTCTCAAGTAAACTGCTAACATAAACTGACTAGGATTTCATTATCTGGCCCCCACTGCATGCTTTTTTTATTTCTGTAATGCAAACATTACTATTCAAATAGTAAGCACCTAAATCTACCTGACAGGAAGAGAAATTCTTTTTACAGGAAGGTTTTGCACATCCAAAGGAATTTATTTTTAAAAAATTTATTTCTTTGTGTGAGTATCACATTTTCATTTGTTTTCCTTCCTACCTGCTACCTTCAGCTGTTTCCAAAACAGCAGTCAAGAAGATGACAGGAGTGCCACAGCTCCCTACAGTACGTGACTGCTTAACCTTAAGCCACGTCAGCTGTGAAAACTGTGGATGCAACTTTGAAAAAACATTTTGAATGTGACAGCAAATTACTTTGTGATGTTTATACATTTTTCATAATGTTGCTCCCAGTAGAACTGATTCCTGTATTTCTTACAGCAACAGTATGAAGAAGCAGGCTTTTAAAAGAATGGGGTTTTGCTGATGCTGCTTTCTCTGTGCCTAGTTAGCTAAGAGACTATGCTGTAGCTTAATGCAACAGACTAATAACAGTGATGCTTTAGGAAGTCTCAAGAAGCAGAGGTGCATCTCCTTGTACTTGGCTGCTCTCAAGGAGGAGGGCATGTGTGCATGTATGAGGGAGCACAAGAGCACTACAGCAGATGGAAATGGAGCAAGACAGCCAAGCAGAGGACTTGGACAATGTGCCACAGAGCTCAATAAATCTATACAGTTTCTTTATGCTCTGCAAGGTCATAGATGACGCTGACACTGGTCTCCTAGCAACCCACTCTACTAACCTACTTTTGTCCCAATCACTGGAGAATGGGTTTAATGCTCTGAGCTGTGTTTCAACATGTGGAGGAAAGAATCAAATTGATGCTGGGTAACTGCTGATGTGCAAAATGCTAAAAAGCATTTTTCTGGTCTGTCTCCTCTCTATATTTGTTGCACAAATAAGGCTTCTTTAATGAAGAACAACAGCATTAAAGAATTCTTAAGTTTCACAGGAATACTAATTTCATTAGAAAATACAGAAATATAATGTGCAAAGTCATACATGTATTTATTTAGGTAGGAGTCTAATACAAGCTCCTAGTTAAGAAGGATCTACCCCAAAGAGGAGATGCTTCTGATATTTAAAAAAAAAAAAAAAAAAAAAAGTGGAAACTAAGAAATACACAATTAAAAATTACCTAAATGAAACATTGGTTTATTAGGCTGTAGATCATGTAATCAATTAGTTAAAAACCCTTAGACAGACATAGTAATTATTTAAAAAAAAAATCTACATTTGGAATACCTACTGTATAAAACTTTCTTTGACATATAGAAAACAAAGCAGGCTTTAGGCAACTTCACAGCCATAACCATATTGAATGAACTCTCCTGTATGTTATGAGTAATATGCATCTGGTGGATAGGACACAACTACATCGTCTCAAAGTAATGATGCATTTTTATTTTCTTCTTCAAACATTGTACGTAGTCCTATTCCAAAACACATGTCAAATGATACAGGAGAGTAAATCATGCAAAGCAAATACATTCAATGAATTTAGCCTTTTTCTCTGCTTGAGGAATGCTCCAAATTCTAACTAACCATAATTTGGATTTATATGACCATTTCTTATCATTTTATTCATCAAATTTCCTGTCCCTGATGCACAAGATTCATTCTTTGCTGGTTAGCTGCAGATATTTATAAGAATCAGGTGAAACTGCTTTTCTGTGCTTTGATAATAGGTATTCTCAATCACCCATAAGACACAAGATTTGAAAAAGGACCAAACGTCTTCATTTTACATGTAGCAAGTGAATATTTCCACAACACATGAACTGTATAAACCTCAGCTCTGCTCTACATTCAGTAGGACTTTCATTTCAGACAGATGTAGCAATAGGCAATGGGGATATGCCATTGCTTCCCCACATTCAACAAAACTTGTAGGTTTTGATGTCTAAAAAAAACCCATGCTAGCTTTTTCCCTGCCCACTGCCGGTAAAACATCACTGTCCTGTTGAACGTGTCACTGGATCAGAGACTACTGAATATTATAGTGATCTTCTTGAGGGACACTTACTGAGCTGGGATGGAGGTTTTGAATTACACTGACACAGCACTGGTCTCCTCTACCTTTCCCCTGGCCTCAATGAAAGGCACTATCATTACCATGAAAGAACCTGTTCCTTACTGCTAAATACAGTAATTGCCTAACCCTTGGCTGTCACCCATCAGCACACAGCAGACAGAGAGATATAAGGAGCAGGAATTAAAAGATTATGGGATCATAAACCATGTATATGCTTCCCTGGCCCCTGAATGAAGTGAACGCATCACAAAGATTCTCCTAAACTGTTTTGACTGTCAGTGGCATTGGGATGCCACAACAAAAGCAAGGGTCACCAGCCTAGTAGAAAAATCCATTCATAGTTGTTTCCCATATAGGATTCGGAGAATGGAGAACTGTGCAGATTGCCAGTACAGCAACCCCCTCACAGTGGGGTATGGCCCCTCGGGATTACTTTGCCTCAGCACCACAGAAACACTCCTTATGCGGGAAGAGTCTAAGCCAACACAAAAAAACCCTGTCACTTCCATTTTCACCCTGGAGCACATTTATACTAGTGGTTGCTGATGTTGTTTGAGGTTGTTTGAGGTTCTGGTTTGCCCACCTGTCATTCATAACCCCAGAATGATGGTAGTGTGTAGATTGGAAGGGAGCTTTGGAAGTCTCTAGCCCAGTCTCCTGCTCTGAGCAGGAGAGCTGAAGAGCAGATTTTTCACAGTCTTGCCCGGTCAGGTTTTGAGTATCCCAAAGGGCGGACATTTCACAGCCTCTCTGGAACCCTGTTCCAGTGTTTGACCATCCTCATAGTGATTTTTTTTTCCTTACAAGTAACAGAAGTTTCCCACGTTGCAACTTAATGGAAAAGTCTCAGCTCATGCTGAGGACTGATGAGCCCCACCACTTCAGGAAATCTCCTAGGAGTGACATCTACCTTCATGCAGGACACATGTGTGGATGCTCTTGTTCAGTGATAGTGGGAAAATGCTAACTGGTTGAAAGCTGAGCTTGAGCATGGCTGAGTTGTGTTGACTAAGAGGTTTCCCAAGTAACAAAGGGAGAGTTGAGGCAGTTTTTAAGTCTTTGTACATGGTTAAAAAAAACCAACCAAACAAACAAACAAAACAAAAAACCCAAACCCAAAAGCTAAAAATCAACAACCAAAAAAGACCGCAGTAAATATTCTACAGAAACTTGAAGGAAAAAAGCAAACCCTGAGCCTTAGAGGAATGCAGGTCACAGTGCAACCCTGACAAAAAGCAAGGGAGAGGGATCCTGAGCAGAGTTGGAGTTAAACCAGCCTTGAAGCAATCTCTTCTCACTACTAGAAAATAAGATAGTTTAGACATTCACTGTTAAGTAAACAGAACTGTACCAAACAATGCAACCACTTCCATACCCAGTCTCTCCCACATGACTCTGGACTCAGCCAGCTCCTTACGCCTCAAGGGGCTGCACTGCACAGTCTTTTCTTTAAGACAGTTTGGTGACATGAAAATACCTACCACTGCTAATCTAATATCTTGCTTTCTGTGTTACTTCAGCTTCCAAAACTCGGGCTTTCAGTCCTCCAGGCATTTGACTTGGATTCTTTAGATTTATTTTCAAACAATACAATTATTTAGACTAATAATATCTGTATATTAGCCAACTGTGCATTATTAAATGCACACAGGAAAACAGATGTCTTCTGAAAGCAACAGACAAAGTAAGAAAGTTTTACTTACTTTCAGCTTAGTTACTCTGCAGTTTTGTATCAGTAAGGTCCAGCTGTGCTCTGTGGTAATACAGATAGCAAGAACTTCAGTATTCTCACACACTAACACCTTTATATAGTATTGTGGTTGAGAAGTGGGCACATCTGTAAATACATAAGCATGAGAAAATAGGAGGTATTTTGAAATTACCTGTAGAGAAGTCTCTTTCCACAGGATCCTCTTACTGTAGACTGAAATAATACTTCAAATGGCCTATAGAATTTGTTGCCTAAACTCCAATCCTACCTGCAGATTTATCAACACTCATTATGTTCATTTGCATACACTGGTTTAATAAAAATTGATTATGGCACTGTGAGTATAATTTTGATTCCAGTTAAACTGAAGCACATGCAGAGTAACTAATTCATTATCCTTCACTAGTGTAATTGAGATCATAATCTGTGTGTGTGTGTGTGTGTGAAAAAATATTAATATTCTCAGTTTGTACAGTCAATGCTTACGTAAGCAATAAGCAACATACTAGAGCTGGAACAATCTTACCTAGAGCAAGCAGTGAAAGAAAACTTTATAACAGTGTGCCTGCTGTATGTTTACTCCAGGTATGTGTACATGCATATGTATATGTATCTATATATATATGGATATAAAAAATGAGGTATGTGGGTGTATATCCCACTTCCCTGTGTAGATCAAGTGGCAGACAGGCAAGCATGTTTCTCAGTGAAAACAGGCTATCCCCATTTGTCTCACTTCATATTTGTAATAAACAACAAACATAGACTTAAATAGCTACAGGTCAGCTGGCTTGTAATAACTTCATACCCTGTGGTAACTTGTTCAACTCTAAGCCAGATACAGATAGATGGACACTCACAAGAAAAGACTGAAGAAATTTGGTTTGTGTGTTAATAGACAGAAGAGCTATATTCTACAAAACAATGTTGTAAAATATTAGCTGTACCTATGTCTCCCATGCCTTGCCCTTGGGTACACATACTATAGGTGCTAAAATGAGACAAAGCTGCTACCATCACTTATAAAACTGATACCTTTTTTGATCATCAGGGAAGACAATAGGTTAATAGTGAGATTTTACCTCTTCTCAGGCTGAGAAGAAGCAGCCAGTTTCCAGTATTTAAAGGAATTAAGTGGCTGGTGCAAGAGATAAGCAATCCTTACAAAAGCACTGTCAATTACTTATTATGCCTTCTGTAGCTGTGAAAGGGATCCTCCTTAGAAGCATAGATTAACGATCCTTTACGAAGTCTTGGTAAAAGCTTGAATGTCTTTGTTACACCTGCTCTTAATTTCCTTTTCCCTTTTTATTACCTGAACTCTGATGCTTTAGAAAGGCAGCGCTGTCCACACATCAGTTTGTCTGTGATAGGAGGGATAATGCAAATAAAATAGGAATCTAAACGCATCTGCAACTGTTTTTAGGATCCAAAACTTTCCTGTAGAGCTGAGTATCTCTGAAAATGTTCTGTAAATATTAGCTAAAATTAAAAAAAACCCTTCAACTGTGTTTATACCCTCTTACTTTTTGGTTTCTGCAAATGCTAGAGAAAAAAATTTCTCTGGGAAGAACATCTATGAAGAAAACCTAATTTTAAACAAATATTAGAGATCTTTTCTTACACTGTTTTTTTTAAGCACTGTTCCTACATTGAATAATTAGCCTAAAAATTCCTATTCCTGTTTGAACTGGTGCACTGTATTAGCAGTGATGGGGAATTTCATGTAAGTATCTCAAACAAGGTGGCAAATAGTAATTAATTTAACCTTGCCATACAATCAATAGTCCCTGTCATACAGTTCAATGCTAAGTGAATCCAGGGCATAATTAGTCAAACTCTGTGAGAACTTTCTGTAAAACAAATCAAGTTCCTCCATCTGTGAGCCAAAAACTTAAGTCCATCTTTCTAATTAGCAGCATTGAACTTCAGTTGACAGTCTTACAGAATATCCCATTATATAGTAGGTAAATATTATTAAATATTATACAATTTTCAGATAAAACCTAAAGACAGCACTTTTTTCAGTAATTTCAACTAGCAGTAGAGTATTGATGAAAATTCCTTTTGCCCAATTATCCATTATATAGCTGACCAAGAACAACACACATCTGTGAATATACACACAGCTACCTAGAAATACACATGACTACATAAACATTCACATTATACACAATATCTACATATGGAAAGCATGTCGATGTACAGAACTATCCATACATCTCAGTAAGAATCTTTACTCAGTAAGGAATTCACACACACACAAAAAATGCTTCTGTAAATTCTGCACCACCAGATACATATTTCTATTTTTCCACTTCATATAACTAGTCCATTAAGAAATTCTGTGGTATAATTTTTTTTTCAGGAATATTATATTAATACTTGACTGAAGACTGAGTATACTAGCATTCAGTTAATGTGCATGTACTTAGAACAATACAAATATTTGAAATATAATGAGTATCAGAATTTTGGGGGGAGGGGTGTATCACTCATCTTTGTAAGAAGAGCACAATGAAATTGACAATCCATAGAGTGTGCATGCATGTGTGTGTTGTTTTTATAAGATAAGAGTACCCCAGGATAACATTTTGTATAAGGTAGTAGCTTAGGAAAGGTGATTAAGACCCCAGTGGCTACTCTGGCTCTATATCCTCAACACACACGTGGTGTTATCTAACTCATTCAGAAAAGAAAAAGCAAAGATATGTGTAGCAAGTTAAACTGGATTTTGATCTATAACCCAAACTAACTTTTGGGTGTGTTAATTTTTTTCTAATCTTCACAGAAGTGTCCAGGAGAAGTGAAGTTCTACATAACTGACCAGAAAACTTGGATTTTGCTCAGCTGCTAAAACCACGATCTGCAGGTAGGAGGTATGGCCAGACAACAGCATGTTTTGGTCACAACCCCATTCTAGCTTCTCAATATGTTCCAAAATTGGAAATTTCTGACTCTTTAACTACTGAGAAAGTGGAGATTGTCTTGATGCTATGAGAACTAATTAATGGTGTATAATTATAAGGGGGGGGGTTATTCCTTTTTGTATTGTAAGTGTGCTTGTTAACTTAAATGTGTAAAAATATGGCTTAAACTATGGCTTTACTTAATTGAGCTATATCCATATAAACCAGGGTTAAAGGTGAATTATGTATGCACATTTTGTTTCTTTGAGTTGGTTTAACCAAGACGATTTAAAACCATATCCTTAGTCAAGCCAAGACATGAATAAAACCTAAGTTCATAATGTGTTGATTATGTGCTTTCCATGTAATTACTGATACTGTTTCTTGCTTTTAGTGTGTTGCTAAATCTTCACAAACATTGCCTTTTTAAGGAAAGAATAAAGAAACAATAAACCTAGAAAAATAATGAACCAAATAAATTTGTCTTTAGGATGACTTGTTGCTATTGTGAATATTACACCTAGATATCCATCTTAAATATTCACAGAATTTTAGACAGAACCCCACACATAATCTCCCATGTCCAGACTGCCTGCAGGTGGTATTTTGGCAGCTGAGTAAAACTCAAGATTTGTGTTTAGTTATGTTGGATTTGCACTTCACTTCTCGCCACTCCTGTGGGAATTAGAAGAAATTTATCAGTGGAGGTATCATCTCCACAGACAGTCAGTAGTGGATGGTTGCTCCAGAGCTCTTCCTATTCCAATAATTATTTTATATTAGACTGCAAAATATTTCAAACTAAACAAAAACAGGTTTTCAGAATGAAAATCACTGAAAAAGTTTTGTCTGTCAAAATTTTTTTTCCAGTTAAGGTCTTGTCAATTTTCCTACCAATTTTCAAGGTCTCATTTTTGTCAAGCAACCATGAAGCATTGTCTAAAAATGTAAGGGTTAATTCCAAACAAGGGGAGTAGTGCAGCATGGCCCTCCACATGGTCCTCAGCCTGCTCAGTCCCCCCATACTGATGCATAAATGTTGCTTCTGGCCTAGGAGCAAGGACATTACACACCATGTTGGGATGGGCTGTGGAGACCAACGTGCCCCTTTAGAGCTGGCTCTGATCTTTCTGACACATCGCATATTGCAGACATATGTTATGTGACTAGCTATCCAGTCTGAAAGAATTAAATGCAGAATTATAGTTTAAGTAGCAGTCATTTATCTTCTGAATTCAAGAGGGCATAGCTCATGGTACCCTGTTAAGCTAAATATCTGGCAATTCATGTATGAATTATTTCTGTTGCAAGAGCCTTTGCTGAATACCACATTAAGTAATGCCTAAATCAGCCTTTTCTTGATGATATCAAGCATGCTGTACTGGTAATATACAGGAATGAAAATATACAGTTTAACAATACATGCAGTACAAAATGTCATATCTTGATGTGATTTGGAACAGATCCTCAAAATGTCCTTGGCAACTCAATGCATAAAAAACCCTAGTATTTTGGTGCCAAGTCAGTCACAATTTTGGCTGTGGATTCTATTTTGAATGATTCACTCATATTGGTCTGCTCAGACACTTCAAAGCAATCATGAATTAGATGTCAAAATACATTATACATGAGATCAATGCATAGAAAATATTTTTTAGATGCAGACAATGAAAATGGTCAAATAGGTTGCTAGAAGTTTTTAAATACCATGTTTGCTAGATTGTTTTTTAAATTGTTTGCAAATTCCAATCAATTTTGCTATTACATCTGCCCCCACACTGGGAAAAATGTATAAAATAATCAAAATGTTTGGCATTCTAAATGTATCACTTTTTGTTTCACTCAGAAATTTGACTTGATTTTAATTTAAGTGTAAAAACACTCCAAAACTAGACAAAAGCTTTTGTATATCTTGATGTCATTGTTTCACTTGTATGTTTCCCAAGGTGGACAGGAGGAGGGAGTAATCTCCAGTTGGCACAATATTATTTTTTCTGACATTTCTGGTTCAAGCCAGAAAATCAAATACCTCCATAATTACTTCTCGATGATATTTTCCTTTACTTTTATGTATTTATTTGTATATGAACAAAAAATGCCTGGGTTTTGTGGTTTCACTTTGGATTTAGAAGTAGATAGAGAAATGACCTAAAAACCAGTGGGGAAATGGAACTTCTAAACAACACAAGTTTCAAAACAGTTATTGTATCCTCACTTGCATATTTAAAACCTGAGTGTTTTCTGCTTCTATAGTATAGCATCCTACTGTGACCATTCTCTCCACTGAGCAACTGAGGAAGCCACAGCAGCTCATTTTAACTTTGTTCAGATTTGTTTAATGAGAATCTGGTGCACTGCATGTGTGAATAAGTACTGTGTTGCCAAATGTATGTATTCTGCTCCAGCCTCTCACAGAACTTTTAGGACTAAGTTGTGAGGCTTTATAAAGTCGTCAGAAAAATGTTAAGATGATCCTGGATGTAATCTAGATTATCAGAAGACAAAATGATATTCCTCTGAAAGTGATTTTGATATTTCCACTTCTTTTCCAAAGTTGGAGATCTCATTATTTTCTGGGCTAGAAGAAAGATGTTTGCTTGATCACTGGTTTCCTTTCTCTTTGATCCTCTTCAGATTCTTTTTGCAAGCAAGATCTATAGAATGCAGTTCCATTCCAATACTGGTTTCCCTAACTAGTAATAAGTAAGCAACCTGACAGCAAATAAGCTCAGGTAGTCTAAGGAGAGAGTTTGCAGACACAAAGCTCTGGACAATTCTCAAGAGTGATTTTGTACTAAGTTGGGAACCTGCAGGCATTTAAAGTTATCACTTTCAGGTTCTCTTTCTAACCCTGGTCTGTATATAACAGTGATTTGTTTTCAGAAAAGATCCCACTCCAGCGGTAGCAATAGTGGCAGAACCATGCACTCTTATCCATGATTATTGTAGTCTGCAGCATGGTCATACAAATTGCCCAAGAAGAAATAGCATTTTTTTATTATTATTTCAGAGATTTTTCAGGATGACAGTAAAAATCAGAGACCATTGTAGGAGAATGAACAGAAATCAGGTTAATAAACAGAATATGGCAGTTCTCAGCCTGCACTCTTCTCAGTAAAACATCAGTAATAACTTCAGGGTTGATCCAAACCCTTGGGAAAAATATATAGCATCAAAGCAGGTGATGGTTCAATCTTTAAAGAACTGATTGACTTTGGTGATTTTGAAGAATACTTTGATGGTGATAAAAATCCAGCACACATGAAGACTCATCAAGTGTTGATTACAGTTTAACTTATTTAAAAAAAAACAAAAAATTTTCTGGGTCTCTTGCAGAAATGGCCTTTTGTTAACAGAAAACCTTTGTTGTTACCACATTCCTTAAACTTCACTCAAAGAGTGAGTCAACAGGTAACATAATTGAGAATTAAAAATAAAACTGAGTTTTAGAACAAATATCTACTTAGCATCATATAGGGACAAAAGCTAATTTGATATTAAGCCTTGTCTGAGCAGGCCTAACTTAACTGTTTTTACATGAATTAGCCCCCACGTTGATACCTTAGAGGTCCATTTAAAAGTGCTTTTTTAAGTTTAAAATGATTAGGCGTTTATCTTGATTAGGCATAGGGTTGAGCTTAATCAAATTAAGATATTCTTGAGGCAAAAAAAAAAAAAACCTGTTCAGAAAAGAGTTTGATTTAGCTCGTTTAAAAACAGATTTAAA
Organism: Aquila chrysaetos chrysaetos; assembly: GCF_900496995.4. NCBI lineage: Eukaryota > Metazoa > Chordata > Aves > Accipitriformes > Accipitridae > Aquila > Aquila chrysaetos. Next base: position 48,050,779 of record NC_044030.1, read on the forward strand.
GCCACTTCAAAACAGATATAAGCCACAGACAGATTTAAAGCCACCACATGACAGACATGTAAACAGAGAAGTTCCCAAATAGGTTAATGTTACCATTTGGGCAGAAATATGTTGCCAAATATTTCAGGAGATATATCATACACCAAGAATTTCATAACACATTCTCCTTGTTTGCAGAAGCAACTTGTGTTTATGCACATAGGTTCCACATTTTAAATGCAAGTACTGTATTTTGTTTGCGTAACACAGCAATTGTGCTCTATCTGTCTAAGAGTTTCATGAAAGTCTACTATAATCAGTGGAAGCCTTTCCCCACACTTCCAGGATATTGTGGATCAGGCCTTCAAGTGCAGGCAAAAAGAAAAATACTCAGCTTCCGGAGGAGCGATGAGATATAAAATAAGTTTGGTCAGGTTTTTTGTCCCAGAACTTTAAAAAAACCCTAAGTTGAATGAAAACCCAATTAAATAAAAATAATCTTCATAAACTTTTCAAAAGGCTTTAGCTTACTGGATATAGAAGTACAATGAGAAAACAGCTTTTCTGTGCAGTTTTGTTTCCTTCTCTTATGTTATAAACCTTTTCACTGTGTTTTATTTCATGAAATGGATCTTCTATACAGAAGTGAACTTCTGCGATGGTCTCTGTCTCTACTGTCCATTAGTGACATCTAAAAGTAGGTGCAGACAGACCACTTGAAATAATATTTGATCCAAGCACAGAGGCAGATTTTGAGTTCAAATGCAAGTTGCTAGCAAGTCATTTGGTTTAATCCAGATACATGTTAGTTTGTTAGCTGATACGTTGATTGTGTGTACAAATGGGGAGCACAAACTCCAATCTAGTACAAATTTTTTTCATATCTTCTGTAAGGATCAAGAAGACTGCATCTGGAAGTCTGAATAGCAGCAAACAAAATGATTGATTCTGAGTCACTAATATATTCTATATGATGTCTCTGTAAATGTGGCTGTCTGACCCTGGGATTATGTGTACGTATTGATACTTCAGGAGAAAAGTCCCCAGAAAGTGTAAAAAGTGGTGAAAGTGCAAACCACAAATCCATGTTTGCATCTGGTCTGCAATTGTCTGGAATTACTGTACATCAGGAGCATCCTAGCCAGCCAAATTTACCTCAAGAAACTGGTAACTCAGTGTTCACAGTACTCAGTTCAGTCACCGGGCCTCTGTTAAAGTAGCAAGGGCTTCTCCAAAACTTGTGGATCCCAAGACACAGGACATGCCCTTATTGGCACAGAGGTCAGTGCACATTATAACCAACCCTCTGTGGAATATTTATTGAGAAGTTTTATTTCCACTTTGAAAAAGCCAGTTCAGCCTATAGCAAGTTGCTTTATCTCCAGAGACTTCTGACTTCTGAGGTCATCTGTTACATCTATAGTAATTTATTGCGTTGGGAATTTGATGGTATTTATGCTTAGCTTTTTAATGACTACCTTGAAGGCACCCTGCCATCAACCCTAAAACTAAACAAAGTTGCTCCAGTAGTAGATTTGGCGTGTGAAGCACCCAGGCTCACAACACAGGTGTCAGCAGGCTAAAGCGAAGCCTAGGGCTCTCTGTTAAGTAGAAAACAAGTGAGGGAACCACAGACCACAAAGCAATGAGATAGAAGCAAATCATTATGATAATAGCGTTTCATGTGTGCCAGTATGGTCAAAAAAATTGAGCTATGTATTTGTACCTACCACATGAGCTCAGTTAGCTTCTATAGGTCTGGAAATCTTGCTACAAAGCATTGTGGTCTCTTCTAGTACTTATTTACCAATTAAATTAAGCCTGCCATTAATTGCTTTGAGAAGATTTTTGAACAATCAGTTGATTAAGCTATCCAAACGTGGTCTTGGATTTTTTGCTGGTTTAGTTTCTTCTCAGAATCACAATTTATAAAAAGAACAATTATCCAGAATCTGAAGCAAGGTTAACAAATGTGAATGGACATTTCTTTGTGTAGATAGATGTATTGCCAAACTTTTCTCAGCCTAACCTTGCAGTGTTCTTTGTAAATACCTCTGTGCATTGGGACCTCTGAATACCTAACTAAATCTCTTCATACCAGTACAGTTCATTCAGCAAACAGCAAATTCAGGAACTTGAGGAGACAATGGTACATTTAGGAGCCTAATTGCTTTTGTTTCTAAGCTACCTGTATAAAGTGCTTGGTCTCCTAGCTCTTGTCATTTATCCTGTCTCCTTTCTTTTTTCCCCTCTGAAATTTGTTCCACAGTAATTTGTTGCTAAAGCCAGATACCTCAGTGACTGTTTGAAGTGTTGTTAAGTAAAGAAATAATTTCTAACTAAATCATTAGGCATTCCCTACTTTCCCAAAGAAGGAAAAAAGATAAACTCTAGTCCTAAATTGTCTTTGGTGAATATAGAAATAATTCAAAATAAAGCACATTCAATTTGAGATTTACGATGAGCCAAAGTTCATTAGCTCATTAGCAGGGGAAATAAGTTTTCAGAGGGTTCATGAATCTATAACAAACAGAAACTATGGCACCTAATTTACCTTGTTCTGAATAGCACAACAGGTTACATTGACTTAATTAGGATGCACCACTGAGCATTTGGGTGCCATCTTTATTGACAGTACAGGATAAACCTAGGCTGATTTTAATTTCATTTAAAGTAATACAAATTGCTGGAAAATAATAGCATTCCTAATTAGTTTTAAGACTAATTTTTCTTTGAAAGTGTAAGTTCATTGTAAAAGACATTTGTTTTTTAAAGTCAGCAACTAAAGTCAGCAACTAAAGCAGAGATATACAACGTATCTAGAGTTAATAATTCTTTAAGACCTAACTACTTATAAAATAGAAGTAGTAGACTTGAAATATTTTATCAGTTCTACAGCTGTCAAAAATGTATCACTAGAAAAATCATTTAAATATTAAACTCTGCTAGCATGAGACAGTCAATTTGTAGAGCTCAATCTGCCTGTATATGTTTATGAAGACTGTGGAGCTCCAGAAGGCATCTAATTAAGGGTTGGCTTAATGCATATATGAAGGCAAAAGAACAATCACTCTCCATTCAGTCAGCTATTGTCTGCTCAATCCACATATGGTTTTCCTTTTAAAAAGGTACCTTCAAGTCTTCAGTAGCAAAACCACAGTGTAACATCCAGCACATTAGTGTTCAGTATCTAACTAAGTGATTCTATTCCTGGTTTTATAAAGATTATCCTATCAGTATTACCAAAAAAATCTAAATACAGGTATTGGATTGCCTTGAATAATATCTCTGAGATACACTGAAACTGTGAAGACAGTAAAATCAAAAGGATTCACATCTGGCTTTGCATATGCAAACATAGTTTTGTTTTGAGCTGTGTATACTTCAGTGAAGACAAGGTGAAGTTGCAATTGATAGGCTTGTAAGTGTCACTACTTTTTTTTTTTTTTTAAGGCAAGATTTCAACATATCTTCATGTCTTTTTTATCACCCCACAGTTATTTTTTATAGGTCTTCATACCCAAACTTGTAAATGTAACTGATTGGAGTGAAGCTGGAGAAACTGCAGACTTTGGTTTGAGAGCAGAATTTGAAAAATGTTTTTTCTCACATTTATTTTCTTTGTGTACGTGTATTTGTCTAGCATGAAATACTGAATTGGTTTATCAGGCAGTAAAAGCTGTTAGGTTTTAATACAACTGAAAACACTAGTGCTAAATTCATCAAGATCTATTAAGGGACTGATACAACCTGTACCTTGAAGAATTAAAACTGTATGGAAATGGCAGCTCAGTGCAAAATAGAAAGAGTTTTTGTTGTCATGTAACATGAACCTGGAACTACCATGCAAAACCAGAGTAGTTCTTTCTTTGCTAATGTCTAACCTTGATTAGAGATAATAGCAAACAGTCATAGTTGTAGCTAGGAGACTTCAGTTCTGTCTATAATACTGTCACTGTTAGGGTTTTCTTTCTACTTCACTAAACCTTTCTGCAGCATTTTTTCATCTTTAGATTCTATTAATTATCCTAATTTGGCAGAGTGTTTGAAATCCTTAATTGGTATGATCATATAAAACCTGACTATTTTATTGCAAGTGGAGCTGGTACCTACTGCTATGTTCAGGTTGCCTAGTTCCACCTATTATTAAAGAAAAAACAAAATCTTGCTACTTTCACAGTTCAAAGCATGCTTTATGAATTAGAGGCAAGGCTTTCTTCCTAGCAAAACTCTCTCTTGTCCCACATAATTCCATTCAATTTCAGCAGAAACAAAAACTGTCAAAGAAATAGGAAGCCTTGCTTGTGCCACCAGAAAAACATCAGCAGTACTCCAAGCTAACTTAAGTAACTCTCTTAATTCAGGGCTAAGTCTGAAATACTACAAAAGTAAAGCAGATAATACTGTAGGGAGAACATGCAAGGTTGCATTGATAGCTCCCTTCTATATATTTTTTAAGTCAGTGTCCCTTCCTCTCTTCAGGTGGGAAAATGCTGAACTGTGAATGTTTCTTGGGTGCTTATAACCAAAAAATACTCCTTTTCTGAATTCAATATGACCGTAAGTTCCTGAAGAGTTTTGATGTTTCTCATCCTGTGCAGTAGGCAGATAGAAAGCTGCTGTTACCATTCTCTGCCTCTCTTAAATTTGAGAGGAAAAATTAAATTTCAGAGGCAAACCTTAAATTCCTCGGTTCCTGGGAAATGCAGGGATTGGCTTAGCCAAAACTGTTTATCTGTTAGGAGAAATAGCAAGTCTTCTCATTGGCTGCCATCTGTCTGCATTATTGTATATAGTAGTATCAAAGCTTTAAAAAACCCTAACAAAACAAAACACACAAAAGAGTGAAAAAAGAAAACAAGAAATATTCTGTTGTGCTTCTAGGTCAGCAGAATTTGATCTTAGTTACAAATAGGATTTAACAAGGGCAAAAATAGAAATCTAAGAGTATGTTTGCAGGAGTTTTTTGTACGACTTGGAGCAATTTTCTAAATTTTTTTTTTTCTTTTTAAATACTCAGTTTATTTCAAAGAGTTCTGCATATCTTTCTAATTGGATGGCTATAGATCTTGAAAACCTGCACTCCAGCACACAGAGTAAGGTGTTAGTGTAAACACATGTTAAGTAAAATGTTGATTATTCCCAGGTTAAAAACAAATAAACTGACATCAGAAAAAAAACATTTAACTTAATTGGATAGAATCTGAGCATTGTTATTTTACTAGTTCTACTATTATTTTCCTCTAAATTTCATCAATAAAAAGCATGAAAATGTCTTCCTTCTGGTTTTTCAGAAGACTGAAGTTTTCAAATTAAGAATGATAACAAATGCTTTTAATATACTAATAGTTTTTTGGCAGTTTACAGACAATTATTGGAAATTATTCCTCCCTCCAGATATTTAAATCTTCACATAAACCAAATAAAGAACTACTAATAATCAATATTTTTCCTTGCAGGCCCTCCTCCTGCCACAATAGATATTTTGAGTAAAAGGACTATGTTAAGCAGGAAGAGTAGGCAGGCAAATAAGATCTAGTCAAGTTTGGAGAGGGGGAGCAGGAAACAAAACTTGCTTGTGGAAAAGCACTACTTTTTATTTTTCTGAAACGAAAGAATGTAGGACTATAATATGTGTCAGCAAAATCTATCTGCACACCAATTTATTTGAATGAGATGGGGGTGGTAAACACATATTTGAGATCATGCATCTTTTATATATACATATGTATTTTAATTGGGGCCAGAAGGTGTGCGGTATCTGGGACTTAACTGCCAATTTGGCTATGCAAATGCATCTTTGATTCCTAATGAATATTGCTTCTCTCCAAAAATACACAGGAATATTTTAGTGTTTCTTTTTCCACTTAGTCATTAAATTTTGGTCATTGAAACACAGTGAAAGGAATAGTTTGTTCAGGAAGACAGGAAAGTCTCTTCCAGGGCCTTAAAAGACATACTTTGGCCACATACGTGATTTAAAAAGCATGTTGTTATGGTGAATAACATCAGACAGTTTCCTAGAACTGGTGATTTGATCAGTGTTTGGAGTTTTTTCCATTAAATTGTGATTAAAGATAGGAAAAAAGTTTGTTTTTCATGAAAGAGTTGTAAATATGAAAAATATTTATAGTTTTTGAGATAGGCTTCATGGAATCATAGAACCATAGAACATCCCAGGTTGGAAGGGACCTCGAAAGATCACCTGGTCCAATCTTCCATGGGAGAGGCAGCCTAGATGAGATTATCTAGCACCCTGTCCAATCGCATCTTGAAAAAACCTCACATGACAAGGACTTTACCACATCCCTGGGGAGGTTGTTCCAGTGATTGATTGTTCTCACTATAAAAAATCCATTTCTTATATTGAGATGAAACCTATCCTGATGTGAGTTGTAGCCATTATCCTTTGTCTTCTCCATGTGGCTCTTTGTGAATATAAAGCCTCCATCCTCTTTGTAGCTGCCCTTTAAGTAGTGGAATACCATGATGAGGTCCCTCCTGAGAATTTTCTTTTCCAGGGAGAAAAGACCTAACTCCTGCAGTCTTTCCCCATAGGGTAGGTTCTCTAACCCTTTGATCATTGTCCTGCTCCTCCTTTGACTGTCTCCAGTGTGTCCATGTCTCTTTTTGAATTGTAAGACCCAGAACCAGACACAGTGCTCCAGGTGCAGCCTGATAAGTGTTAAGAGTGGAATGATCACATCTCCACCTCTGCTAATAATGTGCCTGTGGATGCAGCTCAGGATCCAATTTGCCTTGGTTGCTGTACTGGCACATTTGCTGTCTACCAGGATCCCCAGGTCACTCTCAGCAAGGCTGCTCCCCAGCTACACAGATCCAAGCCTGTGCTGGGCTCTTTGGTTATGTTGTCCCAGGTGCAGGACTTTGCACTTGTCTTTGTTAAACTTCATACTGTTCTTGCTAGCACACTCTTCCAGACTATGCAGGTCTCTCTCAAAGATGGCTCTCCCTTCTGACGTGTCCACCTCACCACCCAGTTTAGTGACATCAGAAAACTTGGTCAGGGTGCTTTCAGTCCCATTGCCCAAATCCTTTATGAAAATGCTGAACAGCATGGGGGCCAGTACTGATCCCTGGGGGACCCCTTTTGTGCTGCCAGCCTGAGTAAAAACCATTGATCACCACCCTCACAGTACTCTCTCTAAGTACCGTCTGAGTACTCTGTCTAAACTATCTGAGAAGCATTTCTTTTTTAACTTGATAGTTTGGGAAGAGGGATTGTGTGTGTCACATTTATCTAGTCACTCTCAAAAAAAAAATAGAAAAAAATTTTGGGCCCTTGCGTGTTTTGCTTATGTAAACTTTTTTTTTTTCTCCTTATGTTTTGGGTCTATCAAGCCAAGTGCAGCCTGTGAGCCAATTTCCTACCAATCTCACAGACCACCCAACCAATCTGTATCTTGACAGTTTGTCCAGGAGAAGGCTGTGGGAAATAACATTGAATGCTTTGCTGAAGTCCAGGTAAACAACATCCACTTCTCTCGCAATGTCGACAGATGTTATTTTGTTGTAGAAGGTGATGTTAGTCTGGCATGATTTGCCTTTGGTAAATCCATGTTGGCTTTTCCTAGTCACCTGCTTCATTTGATTTATAATAGTTTCAATTCGTTTGTAATAGACTTTTTACAGCAGAGAATGAAAACATTCATAATGTAAGAAAAGCACTTTGGGAGCACAACTTTTATTGAACTTATATTTTAGGAATTAAGAATTTGGAAGCTTTCCATAGTAAAAATTTTGCACATTTTCCCTGTGTTTAAGATGATTTTTAAATTAGAAAAAAAGAAGTAGTGGTTAGTATTTTGTTTGTTTAGAGTGTTCTCAAACTACAAATATTATGTTGCAAACAAGCTTTGATAAAGGGCAGGGAGGGAGAAGTTCTGTCTGTGAGCAAACCATCTGCAAACGACAGTACAGTAAGTGACAAAATACAGATGACTTGCCTACTTGGCAGCTTTTTTTCAAAATAACCAATGTTTTCTGGAACATTGTATATGGCAATGAGAGATAAGAACTACGTTCCTGCTTCTCACCAGTTTGTTCAGTAACTTTACAAGTTTGCTAGAATTTCTGTCTCATTGCTGAAGAAAATCTTCCCTCTGGCTGACATAGTTATCCCCTTAGATTACATTCCTTCTTGTTTATGCAGCTTCCCATGCAACTGGTTCCTGAAGATGCCTTCACTGCAGCTCTTCCCCATGTGGTGTTACTTAAAACCTACACAACATCTCCCAAGCACAGGTATTCCTGTGTGTGGTAGGGCACAGAGGTTTTGGGCATGGCAGTAATCAGTATTTCCATAGCTAAGCTCCCTGATGAAGCTGGCAGCTCTGACAAAAACTTAATTTTATGTACCAATAGGATTGTAGCATTAATCTTCAATGTGTGAGCTGTAGTTTCCACTTGGATGTTTTATATGATATGGAGAGGAGCTGGGGTCTGTGATTTTGTTTGCTTGCCCTTTCCCACTTGCAGTGGACCTGTGCCTGTGAGAATAGGGTTTATTCAGCAAAAATGTCTTCTGCAGACATGATGGCATACTTTTCTCAAGTAATTGCCTGCTGAAGTCAGTTTAGATGAAAATAGAACTGTTATATCTGTTGAAAATGATAAACTATCAAAGTTCATTCTGCCTCTTAGAAAAGAGGGTAGAATTAGTGAAAATGGTGTATATGAGCATTTACATGCTGCTTTAGCCCGCTCTAAGAGTATTTTTATAGATTACTATATTTATGCACAATATAAGTGAGCACAGGTTTTGAGTACTCTGTCTAAACTATCTGAGAAGCATTTCTTTTTTTGCTTGATAGTTTGGGAAAAGGGAGTGTGTGTGTCACATTTATCTAGTCACTCTGGAAAAAAATTGGAAAAAATATGGGCCCTTGTGTGTTTTGCTTATGTAAACTTTTTTTTTTCTTCTGATGTTTTGGGCCTATCAAGCAAAGTTTTGGAAACAACTACCTCCCACAAAACTTCAACTATAACTGCCCAAGCCACTTGAGCATTATAATGCAGTTGAAGGAATTTAATAGTGTAATATCAAGATAATAACTTGACAGTAAGACTATAAGGTAGTCCTATTAAACAGAACAGCAAATGCTGTACACAAAATACTTGAAGAAACACCAAACCCTTTTGCTCATTAATGGTAATCTCAGTAAGTAAATTCAGATGGAGAAATTGCAAGAAAACCTCCAAGGTGTTGAGGGTGTCTATATCAATGCTTGTTGGAAACTCTCTGGTCTTAGCCAAGCGTTTGTGTTCCTAGAAAGCAAAGGATATTGTGGTGGTTTAACCATGTCTGGCTGCCAGATGCCCACCCAGCTGCTTTCTCACTCCCTCTCTTTAACAGGACAAGGGGAGGAAATGAGATTAAAAAGCTTGAGGTTCAAGATAAAGACAGGGAGATCATATACCAATTACCACCAAGAGCAGAACAGACTTGACATGGGGAAAATTAATTTAATTTATATTCAATTAAAAACAGAGTAGGATAGTGAGAAACAAAGACAAAACTAAAACCGCCTTCCTTCTATCCCCCACATCAGGCTCAGCTTCAGTCCTTCATTCCCAACTCTTCTACCTCATTCTGCCCCTGAGCAGTGCAGGGGAGATGAGGAATGGGGGTTGCAGTCAGTCCATAACAGTTCCTCTCTGCTGCTCCTTCCTCCTCACACTGTTTCCCTGCTCCAACGTGGGGTCCTTCCCACAGGCTGCAGCCCTTCATAAACTGTTCCAATGTGAGTCCTTCCCATGGGCTGCAATTCTTCAACTACTACAGCATGAGTCCTTTCCATGGGGTACAATTCTTCAGGATAAACCTGCTCCATCATGGGTCCTCCATGGGTCACCACTCCTGCCTGAAAAACTGCTCCTGTGTGGGCCCTCCATGGGCTGCAGCTTCCTTTAGGGCATGTCTGGTTGTTGCAGTGTTGGGTCCTCCACGGGCTGCAGGGGAATAACCTGCTCTACCATGGTCTTCTGCCCAGGCTGCAGGGGAATCTCTGCTCTGGCACATGGAAACAATTCCTCCCCGCCTTCTTCTCTGTTCTTGTTATCTGCAGGGCTGTTCCTCTCACATTATTTCTCACTTCTCCCTCCTATGGCTGCTATGCAGCATTTTTTTACCCTTTTGTAAATATGTTACTACAGAGGCTCCACCATCTTGTCTGAGGGGCTCAGCTGTGCCCTGTGGTGGGTCTGCTGAAGCTGGCTGGAACTGGCTGTGTGTGGTACAGGGCAGCTCAGACCTCACAGAGGCCATACCTGCAGCACAACCCCCACCCCCCACACACACCTGGACACCAACACCCAGTACAGATAGGTTCACATGTGATGCAATGGAAAAAAAATTACTTGTCAGCACACTGAAAGGCAAACAAAATAAATGGAAGACTTGAGAACTATAGTTAGCTGTTGGACTTTTTTGCTGTATGGCATTACATGTAATTTATTTGCTGGTTTACACTGTGAAAGCATATTTTACTGCATATCCCAGAGAACCCAGCTTCACTACATGGCACCCTAAATATTTAGCTATGTTTTTTAAAACTAACATTAATGGTTCTCAGGGTTTTGCTAGCCTGGAAGTAAGTGTGCTGGATATTTGCCATTTCTGGGAAAGATTATTGTAGGAACAGTTACACTAGCTATTAAACTGTGAATATGTAGCAATTACAGTCGTGTTTCATATCAGCTAGGTGGTACTTTGTGCAAACATAGTTTTCAGCAGTGGAGCTATGTTGTTTATACTCCTTTCTCGAAAAGGCTAAGGTGACACACTGACCAGGGTCAACTTGAGCTTCATAGTTTCTGTAGCACTTAAGGCTAGCCCAGACCAATGATGATTGCAAATGAGTCTGAATGTCCAACAACAGAAGATCCTTTAGGCAATGAATTTTGATTGTTCTGCTCATAAGAGACTGCAAACTATATGAAAAGAGGAACTTTAAATGTCCCCTGATCCTATTAGAGGGTCATTATTCCAGGTCATCAATGCATTGCACTGGTGATGTACTATAATAAATGCTGACAACTATAAAGTACCAATTATGGAGAAAGGCAAGCAACAGCCAGGGTTATACACCAAATGATTCATTTACAAAGTAGTGTAGGAAAAACGATTGTAATTGAAAGTTGATATATACATAAAGAAAAGGGTATCTTTTTGTTCACATCTTGTATATAATATAAGTCCTTCACCTAAAAGAAAGAACCTTCTGTAGAATTTGGGGTATTTATTTGTTCTTGCATATCTTTTGGAGAAGGAGCTGCCATAAGGTCTATAGGGACCAACAACTGTCAGCTGTTTTAAGGCAATATCTGTGCCTTCATTTCCAATGTTATTACTTTAGAAAAAGAAGTATTTTTCCTTTTATTATACTAATGTCCCACTCTGATTAATGTTTAAAAAAAAGTGGCTTTAGGCAGAGCACCACAAAATCAGACTGAAAATGCTTCAGAGATGCTCTGTAAGCACCATATTTCTAAAGGATACAGAAGGTGAAGCAAGCTGTAACCAACAATATGGCAGAGGTATCATCCTCTTCATCACAGGATACCTATAAACACATTTTAAACGTAAAACTCTTTTTAAAACAGCACCACTATCCATTCTAATATTTTTGTCTCCAAGGACAGATATTTTAACCTATTATTCTTCTTGGAGCATCTTCCAATTTACTGACAATATCCTGAATCATGTTATAAAAAAATTCCTCATTCTCTATTAGATGATAAAGGAAGAAACAGACATATTAGAAGTAAACCAAATCCTAGGCTTTTCACTACAAAACCAAAACATAGGAAAATTTTGGTATTAGAACTAGGAGTTGAATGCAAGGCTCTATTCTGATAGCAGAACAACTGTAACTTTGCTTCCAGTTATGGTGACAGCCAATATCCATATAAACATCTTTACTGCCTGTAAATGAAAAGTCCCCCTCAAGTTTCCAGAACATAGTCTGTCTTCCTCCCAGGCCTTAAAGTAGAGCTCAGGTGTGATTCCAGAGATGCCTGAGCTTTTAGCTAGCATTTGGCCTAAGGAGCTATTAAAAAAAACCCTAAACACCTTTATTATTATGAATGAATATTAGTTATGTTTTGTTTTGTTTTGTTTTGCTTTTCCCAGATCAGCACCAACAACATAACTTGTGTGGGAGGCTCTAAGCTGAGTTTTGCAAAGGACTTAGATTTGTCTCCTGCTTTATCTTGCTATGTCAGACTGGGATGTAGCTTCATTTCTATCATCTAGTTCATTATAAAAGGGCCTCCAATTAGAATCTCAGGTACCATGTACATTAGCTTAAAGCCTTTTCTTGAAATAGGTTGATAAAGATGTTTCTAAAGTGTTAGTTTGGAGGATAATGAGTAGCATCATGATTGTCACCTTGTCCAGAAAATTGGCTTTCAGGATCAAGTCTAATAAATGAGGCTGCGGAGGTATAGCAAGTGCACTTTCAAAGCTCAAAGGAAATGCAACAAGATTGCTAGGTGTCATCAAAAAAATAACGTGTGCAAGTGGGAGCAATCGCTACCCTAAGAGGAGAACTTTGCAAATGTTTTTATGTGAGATGTAGACACAGATATCAATAAATTGTGATGCTCGTTGAATTGGAGAGAGAAAAAAGATGACCATCTGTTGGGAGCTACCTAAGTGTGCTACTTGAAGATGGCAAGAAAAAGTTCACAGTATGTTTATGAGGATTTGTAAGTTTGTTTCTTCCACACTAGATTTAGCCTTGAGCAGAAACATTCTCTTGGTATCTGAGGATGTCCCAGATGTTGATGCACATGTGAATTACCTGGATAGGTAGAAAAGAGCTGTGTGGAGGAGCAGTCAGATGCAGGGATGTCTGTATGTTGCAATTTGGCTGTGAGCAGAAACATTGGGATAAATAAGGAAAGCACAGCAAACTACCAGAACTTTTCAAGTTTCCTGGTGATTTTTTTACTAATCTTATTTTAAAAGGAAGGCATGCATTTTGGAAAGCCTTTCTTTTTCTTTCTCTCTTGTGACAGTATGAGAGAGAAGCAGTGGAAAAATTCATTTCAATTTCCTACTTAAATTCAGATCTACAGATACCAAAGGGGAATCAGAAATCAGATAAGGGAGCGAACTGTATAGGTAACATATGGTCTTTCTCCCAGCTGCCTCATTCTCTGCTTCTTCCCCACGGATGTTTTATTTTCTTTTCAACCAGCATCTGTGAGAAAATGAACATTACAAAATTGCACATATTCTCCCTCCTGTGATTCAAGCACTGGGAAAATGTGCAGAATGGCATTCAAAAAATAAAGTCAAATATGGACTTGGATTGGAATTTAATCAATATTTCTGTCTGGTTTACAATGACTAGAGGCTTAATCACTTAGAATAAAAAACAAAATGAAAATATACAGGAGTGGAAATATTAGTCAGCTAGGGAACAGTCATGTTGTTACATTGTCAAGCACTTTTTTTTTTTAATGTTCACTCTGCATTTCTTCAAGAGAATTCAGTCTCTGATGCTAGTTTTTTTGTCCAGCAATAATAATTTGATGCTGGAGGAAACTTGATCAAGAACACTGGAGAGCATCAGCTGCACAGTTCCGCTAACATCCATATCCATAAAGAATGAACTGACACCATTTAAAGACCCATTTTGGCAACCTTACCCGCCTCGACCCTCTCATTTTCATTCAAGAAATTCTGGACAGGAACATACAGTAAGTTCAGTGCATCCATAATACATCAGTCCTACTGTTTATGTGATACGCCGTTGAGTTGTGCGTGCACAGTAAGTCCAACAGATCCAGAATGTGTGACATTTACTGCAAACTTGCTGGCATCTGTGCCTTCCCAGAAAGTTTCTAAGGTATTGCTGCTTCACATAGCAACTGAATCTAACATTTCCAACAGGAAAAAGAGGATGCGGTCAGTTTCGCTCAAGTGATCAACCAAAACTTTAAGACAGAAAATCTCCCTTGATGTTCTGTAGAGCAAAACTCCACAGTGAGGTGGTCTTTATAAAGATGTGCTCAACAGAAGAGTTCCTTTTAAATTAAACTCCAGTCACAACTCCTGTGAAACTAGCAGTTGAACTAGTGCAATTGACCTCTGAGTGCTTTGGGTAACTGCATGAGAGTAAAGATCATTTCACTTCAATTCTGTATTTACTTTGAGTTTTCCTTTAGTAACTTTGTGCTCCAGACTACTCAGGGCTGAGTGTCAGAGCTATTTCTGAGTGACCTGTGTTGACAGTAACTCATACTATTCCTGACCTGCAGTGAGACTGAAGCTGCATGCTGCAATCTAACCTTATGTGATTTGGGGTTTTGTGCTTAAAAGGATTATTAGCTAGTAGAAGGTAGCAAGTATTTCTAACAGTAAGGATGGAATGTATCAGAGATCCCTATATCTAGTCACATAAACCACATGCTCAACTCCCTTTTTCCTCGTCTGGTATCTTTTTGTTCTTCAATTGCAATAAATAGCAACCTATAATCTCATGCAACCTGCATTCTCCCTTTCATCATTGTTCTACTATTGTCAGTTTCTGATTACTATTTCTATGAAGCATGTTAGCTTAGGAGACAGCATAGAAAGCAGACATCAGAATGGACAGCTTTCAATATGTATGTCCCTCACCTTGACTTACACTATTCAAGCACAGACGTTCAGCTAGCACAAATGCTCTCCGGCTACTGAACATGAAGGCAATGACTCCCCCTTGGCCTTCTTTCTCTACATAGTTCATAAGATCCTCTCAACACAAACGTGTCAGTGCAATTCATCACTCATCCTTGTTGTCCTATCTTGGTGATGCCTGCTTTCTCTAGGCTAGTGCTGCAGGCTATCTCTTTCAGCCTTGCAGAAAAAAAGCCTTTCTCAAACATAATAAAAGTGGTAACTGCACAAAAGAGTCTGCTAATGGCCAAACCTTTCTGTCAGTCCACTTCCCACAAGCTGTTCTGCTGGGTTTAAAATGTGAAGACAGCTAACAGAGATGTGCAAGCTAATGCTGGTGTTATGGTTATTGCTTTGCCTGGTACCTCAAGTACTGTCCTGCAGAATGACTGCCTAAAGGTAAGCATAATGGCTACCGACCTGCAAATGCCAATCCCATGATGTGGCAAGGCACACTGCTTCCTTCCTCTGATTTCACTGGCACTGTTAAACACCACAGCACGGGTAGAAATACAGAGTATTTACCATTCTGACTGTCCCCAGGCACTTTAACTCCCTTTCTGGTCTTAGGAATTAATTTACTAGTGAGCTGAATAAAGAATAAGGGCACAAAGCTTGGGCTATCCAGTGGTGTAGGTGGTGAAATTGCCGAGAAGGAAGAATACATTTATTTCCTGGGCATCAAAGATATGTTCCTACTGTTCTCTGTTAGTACCCGAACAGTGTCCTATATATAAATACTAAGTAATCTTTCCTTTAAAACCTAGCACCTTTGCACGAACCATTTAGGTGCACATGACACAGCTGATCCATCTGTAGTTCAGAGCATTACCACAGGGCATTTGTACTACAAAGAATTAATTTGTGGTGGGATCCATTAAACTCTAAAGCAATACTTCAAATAAGTTACATTATTATTTCTTCTCTCCCCTGCTTTTATCTTCTCTCCAACCAATCCTCATGCTTCAGGGCATATGCTGATTACCAGCTGGGCAAGTGGAGAAAAAAGACTCCCAGTTGTGTAGATTTATATTATTAGGTGAATTGTGAAATTGTGCAGTTCCTCTGAAATATCCAGCAGAACTAGGAAGAGGATGCTAGATTAGATGAACTGCTGATCTGGTTTTGCAAATCCTCTGGAATGGGTTCTAATACTGAAAATAATTTGCTCTTGGTATTAAGAACAACTTGTCTGGATCTATCTAATAGAAATAACTGGAAGTTTCCCTCTGGGTTTTGCTGTTCATGTTTGCTTTTTTTTTTTTTTTTTTTTTTTTTTTAATTAGGCATTTGTCTGTTGGCTCTCTCTGAGTTATTCAGATGGGGTAGGCAGTCTGATGATTGCCAACACAACACTCTTTAGCCTGTACTGTTTCCCCAACACAGAAAAGCTGGCAGGAGACAGCAGTGGTGGCCTGAATCTATTCATTGATTTTAAAGGACTTTGGATCTGGCCAGTGGGCATGGATCTGTCAGGATCCTAATTTAACTGATGTGTACCATTATGTGGCCTTCATCAATGGAGGCCAGTGGATGAGCCCCAGCTTACTGCATTGGAGAGTGGATAAGATGCAGATTTGATATTCTTCCATGCAAGCAGTGGTTACAAGCCCCTTGTACAAGCTTCAGAGCTTCCTTGAGGTTCAACATAAAGTAGGACAGAATTTTCCCCATCCTATTACTCTTTTCCTATTTTTATGAAAAAGCAGCAACGTTAATGGGGAAGACAAAAATAAGGTGTGTATTTGTTTGAGAGAGCATGAAAGAAATATACGTCTGTCGATTTATCTCCTCTGCCATGCCTCTTCATTTTCTATTAATAGCAAATCCTTCCACGCCAGCTGCCTGCCTCCTAACCCTGTTTCACATGGGATATGTTTAGAGAATGGAGAGCTTGCCTCTACACTGCTTTTCAGTCAGTGTTTTATGTGGCATTGCCAGTTAGATTATTCCCCAGTGAGACATGCTAGCACTGGTACAGTTCCCAATAAACATTCAAATTGAATTTTTGTGGGTAAACCTGCCAACAGTAAATCACTTTTTGGTACCTTCAGGTGCAAACAAGCTGTAATATTTCAGCTCTGGAACGTTTTTTTTTAGTCCGTGTGGGCCTGAGTGAGATGCCTGCTGAGTAATGGGTTTTTTTCAGTGAAGTACGTGCTGTTCCTTCAAATATAAACTCTTCTGACAGTGCAATAATAGAAGTTTTTTAAGCAACTGATCTCTTATCAACAGTGATGCAGACCACTTGTTTGGAAATACTGAAACCTTGTTAGAGTCAATATATGCAAATAGCTACGTGAAATACTTAAATGGCTGAACTAAGCATGCATATATTTATGTCCCCACAACATGGGTGTAATGATTATGCTTCTGTGATCACACAGTGTTTTCTAGGGTTTCCTGTCTCCGGTGGATCCCATATATTATTCATTTGGCCATGTTCCATTTCCATCAAAGCAGAACCCTCTCCCCCACCCCCTTTAAGCCAAAAGGACAATTTCATTTGCCTGATGACAAGAGGATCCAATGGTAGTATTCTGCTCAAGCTTGGCCTAGTGTGCACTGGGCAAAATCATATGAAAGAAGACAGGTTGCTGCAGAGAGAAAGGCAGGTTCAGTTTTTTCCAGGGACTCTAAGAAAATTCTGGTCCCTGAAACTACTTTTGGGATGCACTGATTCAGCCGCCTGCGCACACCTTGGCAAGTGCTGTCCACTTTAATGATGTCTCAGTCCTCTATAAGCCCCAGTGGAAGAAAAGGGTATCAAGAACCATTGCAGTTCTGACTCTCAGACTCAGAGAACATCATCCAAAGATGGTGGTTCATTTCATTAATGCTCTACACCAAATACTCTGGCAGAGTAAACAAGTCTTTTTCACCACAGCCATAGCCCTGGTAGAAATGCCAATTCAGAAGGTAATAGATCAACAAATATAGTTGCCTTACATATTATGGCGTATGGCTGAAGTTGTGGTGTGGAGGAAGGCTGTATTTAAGGCTTTATTAGATGACCTACCATCCCAGATGTGAAGCTGTGATAGCTCTGCGCAGAGGGAACAGCGGTATCAAAGCTGTTTGGTATTTTTGTAACAGCAAGGAGTGCGTTATGTGTTACAACAAAGCTGCTGAGACACAAATGCAGGTCCCCCTTCCAGAGATGTAAAAGACTCCCATGCTGCTGAATCAAATATTTTGTGTTAAGTTTATCTTATTTCCATAATGCTTACCAAGTTTGTAAGATAAATAAGACAAACTGGCTGTAGACTTTATGGTTATGGTTTCTTTGTATCTTCCGATGATCACTTTCCGTGAAACAAGAAAACACTGTCTGAAAGGCTCATCATTAATCCTTTCTTTCTTCTCCAATTCATCCATCATTCTGTTTAAAATAGAAATATTTTTTTAAAAAGGAAGTTCTTTAAGCAAGTTCCACAGGTGTCTGTGTGTAAAAATCCTCAGAGCAACATTGGCACTCTTGTTAGGAGCAATATTTTTTTGATCTGTTGGTGCTTTAGAGAATCACCTATTTGACTAGCTGACTAGTGGCAAGAAATTTTATTGGGATATAATCAAAAATAGACGTGAACTTTCTGAATTTCTATATATAGGATAATGGGATTACTGTGTACTTAATATCACCTACTAGCACAATATGATGCCTGCTATAAAATTTTGCTCACTTTAATCATTATAAAGTGCAAACAAAATTATTCCAAAAACAGACAAATTTTCCTGTTTCAAAAAATAACAAAAATACTTAAAGAATGCAAGTAACTGAATTTACTCAAACTCTATACTTGCTTCTTCCACATTCATTTTCTTGTTATGTTCTAATTTATATTATATAATAATTACTTACATTTTTAAAGTTAACTATTCAACATTTCATACTTTTTGCTCTTGTGGCTCCACCTTTTCAAAGGATAGGCCAAGGACATACTTTTACTTTATATTTTATTACTGGTGCTGATCTGGCCTATTGATGTAGCTCCACTGGTTAATAGGAAATGTTACTGTACACGTAATCTTTTATAGCTTCTCTGTGAATATGTGCCCCATGAAGTGTGATCACTGACTTTTCTGTCTGGTAGTACCTGAAGAGTTATTGATGTCTTAGAACAGATTGTTAATTTTGATGCCTTAATTCAGCATGTTTTCTGTAGTGTTGAAAGTTTAATACAAATATTAGCTCTTTCTCTCAAAAAAAAAAAAAAAGATTAATTAATCATTGAGGTTGAACTGGTGTTAAAGAAAGCATATTGAAGAAGGAAAAAAATAGAGAAAAATGCTTTGATTAAAAACTCTCTTTCTTCCTATTCAGTTTATATAAATCTCCTGGGATTTTACTTTACTAATCTTCTAGTAATCATAGGGCTAGCCAGCCTAAGCATGTTTTGAACTATTAATTTATTTAGAATGTAAACAAAAATGTCAAAAAGGAGACAACACAAACAATTAATCTCAGGGATATTTTCTTACATCATAAAATAACATATTTGTCTTTCTTTCTTTTAAGGTTACCTACATGCACATTCCAGCAAGTGAAAATGAAAAGCAATGTTTAACTCACAAATATGTTTGACTTTAAAATCTGATGGTTTTTCACCCATCTTCTCAGGGAAAATTAACAGCACCTACCGACAGAAGAGCAACCGACACAGCTTCAATACTATATAAACTGGGAGTGGTCATAAACAATCTAGAAATATCTGTGTACAATCTTCATTCTCTTTCTCTTTGGTGTCATAATGCATGAAAGTTTCAAGCAGCATTTAAGTAAATCTAGAAGTCCTCAAACAGAAACAGAGAGAGGCAGAAATCATCAGATATTTGTCAAGATCCACTACAAAGTGAGATTGTGAAATTACTATAATTGAAGCTGAGCAAGGCCAGACTTGACATCCGTCTATTAAGGATCAATTAGGAATAATTAAATCATGATACATGGCAGAGTAGATTAACTCTTCCAACCAGGTGATAATAACAGCATTTCCCCTTTAGCCCACACAGCCAATACTGGGGCTCTGTTTCCATTAGGAGAGCAAACTGATTATATGAGCCTGGAATGTTCTTTGGTGTGGTCAAGTTTATTTATAGAGAGTGCACCCAGTCCTGTTGGTTTGAACAAAGTAGAAATAAACTATGGCAAGCAGTTTTCTTGCAAGCAAATCTCCAAGCCTGCCTTTTTATCAAGTTTCTTTTCAACAAAGCAAGAGTGAACTTCATTCCTGCTTGATGCCACGGGCAGACCCAGTTATTTTTTGGTTTTCAGATGTCTTTGAACACACTCAGATGAACACACTGTCTCTCCTGCATACAGAGTTTGTCAGCTATTCCCCACTATGCAACTCTAGGCAGCAGAATATCCTTATATGAAACAGCAGACTACTGTGCAGGGACATTCGAACTGGTGAGTCGTCATGATACAGCGCTAAGTGACTGTACAAGGTCATGCTGACAGCACGGTCATGTCCACTAAACCTTCCAGCAATCCCAGGTTGGGTGTCTGCATTCAGTGTTTTGGCTACTGGGGCTGGCTCATGCAAAACTGGTTCAGAAGCATTCACTTGGTTACATTTTAAAAAGGGCTTCACCTTCCTTCCACTTACTTGAAACAGAGAGTATTCATGTGGGTTTTAACATGATCATCTGCTGTTCACAAAGAACAAAAATCTAATTACAGCAGATATTAATGCCTAGCACAGTAGTGTTTAAGAAACAGTAGAGAACTGCATTGTTAAACAGAAGTACTGATCCTTAAACATTGCTTGCTGGGTGGGGAGTAGTCTGGGATTCGGTAGTTACAGCTTCTGTTTCAGGCTCCAGAATAGACTCCTGCATGGTGATAGCAAATTCATTTAATGTCTCTGAGCCTTAGTGTCCATAGGTCAAACAACTAGAACAATACAACACCTTTTGCAGAGACTCAAGCTGTGGCTGGTCTTATTTGGTATGAATCTGACTTAAGGAAGTCAGTCAAAAGATTTCCATTTACTTTCCCAACAAATTAATCATATTTTTATGCGCCAAGCAATATTTTTTTTAGGTGGGCTTAAATGATGTGCTTTCTGCCCAAACAACCTGAGGTGGTAGGTGCTGTACAGATCTGGGGTGGGGAGGGAGAGGAGGAAAAGGGAATGCCATCAAATATATTAATTGGAAAAAACACCTTTTATAATTAGGCATATTTTCCAAATCTTCAGATGTTGAATTGTGAGCACTAGCAGGAGAATGGATGTAGGAAATTTTAACAGGCAGGTTATTTGGTAGGAAGTCTGGACTAGTGGATACATAAACTCTGGGCAAAGAGCATCCTTCCTCTCTCTTTCTCCCCTCCCCCTGCCCCCACTCCCCCCAAGTTTTCTGTTTAAAGTACAAGGCAGAATAGGGCTCTGTTCTGTACACTTTGAACAATATGCCAACTTTCATGCACATGCATAAAATGCACAAAGGGATCCTCACATAATACACAGCTGGGGCTTGTAAATGCTACACAAATTACAAGAAGAATATGCTATAAAAATCTTAAATTATATTATCTACAGTATCATGTAAAGTTCATTATAAAAGTAATCCTGTATTTTTTATTCAAAGTAATATTTAAAGATGCTTATCCGAACTCTTTTTACAGTACACCCAGTCTATCAAAATTCAGGTGAAACTTGTGCAAACATCTCTGGATATGAACATTTCTACTGAACAGGATTCAATGAGTGTGAGCTAACTTTCATGCACAACTGTTTTCCAAATCAGAGCAGGAGAGGTAAGTGCAAAATACCCTGTCATATGCAAAACATAGGCTAATCAATTGTTTGCACAGTTAGTTCCTGACCATCAGCCTTCCTCAAAAGCTCAGGAATGTTCCTTTGTGCCTGAAAAGGTATACAATATGTGCTCTGTCTGATTTTGAGCTTAATGAGCTCTTATTGTTCTGTAAAACAGAAACAAATGAAGTGGGTGAAGAAAAATAATGCAGGCAAGTGAAACTTGAAATGAAAGAGAAACAAGAATTGCTACCACATGCAAGAGGGTTGTGGATATCAAACATACGAGTGATTCAGTCACTTTTTTTTAATTATTGATTAAGTAATTATTAGTTAAATTCCACAGGTCAGGAAGATGAAGCAAGATTGCACAAATTCCTTCAGAACTGTAAAATCAGTTTGAAGTTGAGGAGTGTGCTACCTGTCAATGCTAGAAGATAAAGGCTGGTATTAAGAAAAGGCAACACAGCAGAAACAAAATTGCTTCAATTTTGTTTTCTTTGCTGTAACAGGGAGTGGCTAGAGGATATATAATGCTCTGAGTATATTCTCCATTGATGGAAACTTGAGAACACATGCTTGTTCTCAAGACCGGTAGGGAATATGCAGACTAAAAGTAAAGGGTAGGGGGAATGAAGAGTATTTGTTCCCTAACAGTTAGCTTTTCATAAACACTGAGCCCATTTCCAAGGTTCAGGTCTATATATCATTTTATTTAAAAAAAATAAATCTGCAAAATCTTTCTGATTAATGTACACATTGTGCTAAAGCCTTGTGGAAATTGCAGTGCCCTACATTGTGCTGGAGATAATAGGTAAGTGAATTTCTATTATAATGTACAGAGAATTGAAAAACTGTTAAGCAACTTTTTAAAAAAGCATCACTTCTTTCTGCTTTGAATATTAATTTCAGTGACAATATGGCTAAGGATTATTCTGCAGCCTTCCTGTTAGTAAAGTAGAAAGTAAAAATAAACAGAACACAATTATTTCTGCCGGAGAGAGCTTGTCTTCTGCTGGAGACAAGCAGAAAGAAAGGAATAGTCACATGCATCAGATTAATATTACACTCAGATACCCTGCTGATAGGCGTTCGTATTCAAACTGGATTTTAAATAAGTAGCACAAAAGTACAGAGTAATAAATAAAATTTGTTTCTGCAAGTCATAAATACTTTGCTGTCTTAACCTCACTGAGTTTAAAATTACTCCAATGCTCATGACTATATGCTTTGATTTCTATAAAGACTCCTGGCAGACTGAGTCCTTTTAGAACACTGTTAGCTCATCTGTTCCTATTTTTTTAATTTTTTCTCAAGCTGAGAAATAGACTGGAGGAGAGATGTCCATGCATGCATTGCTTTTTAACTGTGCAGTCCCAGAGGCAGGGAGAGCCTAGTGATCATACTCCAAGGAAGGAAAGATTAGTCTGTGGCTCATTTTGACTATATTGACATGATCAATAACAGTCATGCCTGTCTGCAAAATGTGCACATATAAATACTATATAAACTTTGTTAAATAAAAGACTGCTGCATTAAATAATATGACCTTGCTACCTTTTAGTTGCAGTCTTAGAGTGCAAACTTGTTTTAATTAGCAGTCAGCAAGCAGACTGTAACTTCACTGAAGGAGCATTGAAGAATCACTGCCTATTAACAACCCAGCGGTAAGTAAGCCAGTACAAATACTTATAACCAAATAGTGTGCATTTCAGGAGTGGAGAGGATTAGCTATTGGGCACACAACACAGTGGAGGAAATTGCTTTATTCCCAGTACTGCTGGGTACCAGGAGGCAATCACTGTGCCTCTAGCCCATTAACAGCATTCAGAGTGTTGCTTCCCATAGAAGGGGTTATTGGCTAACCACTGGGTGACCAATTAAACGCTATGAATAAGTCCCAAACCAAACAGCATGAGGCCTGTTTGTGGCACAGTGGTATCATTACTAAAGTGAAAAACTTGATGAGAAAGGAACATATTTAATTATAGAACTATACAAATGGCTAATTAGGACCATAAAGTGAAATGAATGACTTTCCAGTGCATTTTTGAATGTTACTGATAACTGCTCAGCTTCTTTGGAGACCATGAAAGTGATCTACAGTGCTAGCCTGCATGTTATGGTAATGGATGGATCTTCATTACCAGGGACATGTTTGACCTGGTTGCTCAGGTAGCATGGGCAGTCCTCGATTCCTCTCCCGGCAAGGGTTCTCCTGGTGAAGCCCCTTGTCTGCCATGGGTTCTGCTTGCTTTCACCCCGCTTCTCACAGGTTGAGAGGCAAAAGCATTACCTGCAATAGAAACTCCCTCTCACTTTGAAATCAAGTCTCTTGCTAATTTTGCAGCAGCTCAGACCCATGCTTAGTTTTGGCCTTTAAAATCACTAATGGGTTTGAAAGAAATCTTTCCCCTTCATATCCCTCCCCAGGATCTTACAAACTCCTGCACCCATACCAGTTATTTTAATCTTTACCACACAAAGCAGAGATTCCTTTAAATTGCTTATTCTGGTTTCCAAAAGAGACCCCAGAGCTCAATGATTTCTTAACGAGTAGAGAACTTTTCATTTCTTCACTACATGTATCCTCAAAATGAGGAGAGGAATGTTTCTACTTCACAAAAATAGAGGGACCTGATTTTTTAACTGAGCTTTTTTCTAGCTGCATAGGCATTCTAAGGCCTAGAGAGGATGCTTATCCTTGTAAATGACCCAGCCAATTATTTATTGACTCGATTAGTGGCAACAGTAGAAGGAGAGGCTGAACGTTGGTTAGTATAGTGTGCATAGTGTACTGCAGTATAAACATTATGTGTTATGATGTATCCATACTAACACAAAGTAGTAAAGACAGAGCAAAGCCCAATCATGGGAGCCCCCTAAAGCTGACAAAACCCTTTCAAATAACAGGCTTCAGTGGTACCATGGTTGTGCTGATATCTGGTCTGACAGTGCCCCTAGGTGCACTGATGATGGGGATCTGGCACATTCAGTGTACAAGAAGACCATGGAAGGCCTGGGAGCAGAGAAGTCTGAGTGCGTATATCCCTAGCCAGAAACAGAACTAATTACATCTCTGTTGTTTAACTTTTGGTGAGCTTTGCCTGCATTTTTCAGTCTCCAAAAGAAAATTGTCCCTCCTCCCTAATTTCCAGACTTTTTCACCCTGAATGATCAATGCTAAGGGCTTGAAAGGTTTAGCATTACTCTCAATGCTTTATGGCCTCACCTTTCATATCATCCATCATCATACAAGTACACACTAACTTCTCTGTCCTAATGTGTGCAGAAATTAATGTAGTTCCTTGTTGACAAATGGAAAATCAACTGATGTATTTCAATAAAGAACATTCTCAAGTAGATCAACTTGCTTAAGTTGCCTTTCTCCCCTAGTTAGATGATATGACTCTGTGGGTCCTACTGTGGATCTCAGCTGTGCCCCATGGAGATGATAAAATACTACACTGAATCTTAATTCGAAGTTTGGCTAACCCATCCTATGAATCTATTTCAGAGTGACATCAATTACTTTCTTAGCTTTGACACCTCTTCAAATACAAGACTAGTGCCTAGGATATGATAATATTGGATGGGTTTGGATTTTGGCTGGTTTGGGTTGGGGGTTATTTTCCACCAAGGGGAGACTTGCAAACAGCTGTTTGTGGATCTGTTGTTTTATGAGCCTATAAAAGAAAGTAATCTCAGTAACAGGAGACTTACTGACTTTACCTACAATGTCCAAAGCCCTTGGTGCAAGAATTAAGAAACTTTTCAAAAGCAGCAGAAAATTATCAGCAGAACCCATATGATACACATTTTTTAACAGACAGCAACTTCCAGGATATATCAGATTCTGTTTGGATCAAGTTTTTTCCCTGGAAAAGTCTACCGTGTTGCAGTTTGGAAAAAGATATAGAAAATCATTATTTCCTTGCACAGGGTGAGCAATATATTTCTTTGTAATTTTTATATGGAATCATGAAACTGGTCTGTGATTGATTAGTGCATGATGATATTGGACAAGGGAGCACCAGAAAGAAACTAATTTATCATGAATCTTTCTATGGGCTGGAAACAATTCTGACTCTGAAGTTTATCTACAGATGCTTATATTACATAATGAAGAAGCTTCTCTTCATTGAATCAAATTATTTTCTCCATGTTTTCCTTCTGAAGACAGGGTAATGCTGAAAAATAGTTTTGCACACTAATCGTAACTGCTATTTTTCTCTAGATCATACTATGCAGCAGCAATCATGGTGTAATTTTTTCATCATTGACCTGAAACTGTGGCAAAAGATCCATATTTAGAGCTGATGTATTGTTTATAAATACGTCTTCTATCGATTTCATTTATTAATTGATATCCAGTGAGAAGCAGATAAAATATCAAGTAACTAATTTTCATAGAAAGTGTGGGAATATTTCACCTTACCATTAACACAGGAAAAGCTATTCTAATACTGTTATTGTGACCAGGGAAAGCTGTGTACAAAATGGTAAGTGATCAGCTATTCAAAAATTAGTATTCCAGCTAGAGCATGAAGAATACTTTTATTTCTACTTTAAGGAGAGATCAAAAACAGTGAGTTGTTCTGAATCTTCTCATAAACTTTTCATTGCTAATATGTTATACATGAGGAATAAGGCTGGTAAAGTTTGTTGTCATTGTCCTTATGGAGAGGCTGCCGATCCATAGAAAATAGGTATGATTCTATTCTCAAATGGACTGTACCAATGCCCATTTCAGACTATCAGAAATATTTCATTTTTATTATGAGACAAGAAAAGGCTTCTATTTATGCTGAACAGGTGTAGTAACAGAACAGATTGTACACAGTACAAATTCTTAAAAGCAACAATGGCAACAAATATAGCAATATGATCTAGCATTCTACATTAATCTGAATATATAGATATAATTTAACGATGTGGTATTGTGCACATGCTAATATATTACAAAACTAAAGCATGCTATTGTAAGTGCTCAAGCTGACATTGGAGTATTAAGATTTTCAGTCATTAAGAACACTAATCAGAATTTTTTTCATCCTTTTGGATCACTAACACAGCCTCATAATATATTGTGTTCTGAAATATTACTAACACACATTACTTTTATACTTTTATTTGCAATGTACCCCAAACTAACAATGACTTATCTAGACCATATCCTGACATTTAAGGCTAGAAGTTCTCACTTAGTGTTTGTAATCTATGCATGGAATGGAAAGAGTCATATAAAATAGTCAGGTAATGAATACAACAAGTACACTAAAGCTTGAAGTAAAATTTGGGTTTATTAAAATAATATTTCTAAAAAGTACGGCATGTACAGCATCAAGCCATAATAGGGAAAGAATGTAACACTTATGTACTGATCTCATATCTAAGGCTAAAATGGCTTAATATGTTGCTCATATTCTATGCTATATTTGCTCCAAAGCATACCATATCCCAGTAAGAAAATGCTCTAATTTGCATTATCCCAGTGTGAAACTGCCCATGCATTTAAAACTGAGAAGGTCATTCTCTTCGAGCCTGAATTTCCGGTGAGATCCACTGTTCAAATTCAGACATGAAGTATTTCATTTCCACTATTTTTAAGACATGGAATCTTTAAAGTGACATCTTTTCATGCTTGTACCATTCAACCATGCTTCAGTGAATTTTTATCAGTCAATAGGGGAAAAAATCCCACTTTACCTTTGAGTTGAGAATGAAACGGAAAAACTGCAGGACAGAGAGACCTTGCTTGACAAATCAGAGGCAACTTTGAAAAGATCAGAATTGAAACTGATGTTCAATTTTACACAATTGGCCTTTGGAGTAACATTTAATTAGTAGACAAGAGAGGAAATCTATTAGGTCTTCATGAAAAAAATGCGAATTTTGTGGATTTAGCTTTGCTATTGGAGATGTTAACATTTTGCTGAGGGACTCAAGTAGTTGCTGTATACTCTGTTGCCCGTGGATTTGCAAAGCTTCACGTGATCTTCCATTTAGTGTGCTGGTATTTCTTAGGAGGGAAATCATTAGGTTGCAGCCTAGGTAACATCAGACTTTGACTTTTTTTTTTTTCTGTTTTATCACAGCAGCATACTTTAGCTTTATATACTGATAAAATATTTCATAACGTACTTTGCAGCAATGTACTGTATTTATAGGCCTTCAATGTCTACTCATGAGACTACAGATTTCAATCTAGTCTCTTACAAAGATTCTATGATTATAGGAAGGCAGAAACTGTTTTGCTTGTGCTGATCCATGAAAAAAGCAAAATGAGTCCTCACCATACAAACACTTATCTCAGTGGAGGCATTAGCAGTGGGGAGCAGATAAACAAAGTGTTACATCCAGGATATTACATCCATGGCCAGTAAGGAGACTGACTTTTCTGCTTTGAATCTCTGTGGGAGTTTTATCTTTGGACAGAGATATGAGATGCTGATTCATTTGATTCCTGCCAGCTTTTTGAGTGGTGCAATCAGGAAGGTGGCATAAGAAAGTTTACATAAGCAGAACTCATTCCTGTAGATCAGTTTCTTTTCCTTCTCCTGAGTTTGCTGACCCTCAGAGAAGATCTTCCATATGATCTTTGGGAAATGGAGAAATTACACCATGCAAGAGGAAGAATTGCCCTCATCTTTTTGTCACCTCAAGACAAATGAATTTTTAACCCTTTTCCCCTAAAGGGGCCAAAGAGACAATGAAGTTTTATTACTTGGCCTCATTAGCATGAATCATGTAAATGTAGCCATGCTGATCCCGCCTCACCCATGTGGAGACTGTCGGAGATTCTGGACAAACCTGTGTTTCTTTTGAGCCAGGCAGAAGTTTTGGAAGAACAGACAGAATCCATGTGAATGCATAAAGTCAGTGAGAGGGACTCCTGATTTTGTGTAGGCGAAGAGCTAGGTGTCTGTTCTTCAGTAAAAATAAAGAGTTGGGTGTTTTAATCTACATGCTGTGATGCTGTTAAAGCTTGATGTCTGGCTTTACTTAGAGCACTGCAATCGTGTTAAAGGACTGATGACAGGCATGAAGTAACTAAATGCTCAAAGTGTACTGTGAGCAGCTATCAACAAAAGGAGCCTTGAATTAAATCCCTGCCCCTAGACTTGAGCTGATCTCTCAGTCCTCACTGAGGAAGCTTCTCTGCTTTGCTTTATACTCGTCCCTTTCGGCACACATTTTAAGAGAGGCAGAGGGAAGAGGAAGCAAGATGGGGAGGGGGAGGAAGGATGAGCTCACTTGCTGCCAACCACTTTATCTCTCTCCAGCTATTGTTCTAATAAGCTCCTTCACATTATGTTGTAGAGCCTTCATAAATATCGAAATCTCAGTTATTTATTAGAAGCCAAATAGCTGACTATGTGCTTCTGTACATTTTGTATGACATCTGGAACATTTTGAATATGATGAATGATAACAAAAAAAGGGTTTGTGCCTGACTGTCTCTTCAAAGAGACATCAAAGAACAGCATTAAGGATGCACTGGAAATGTGATGGTATTTTCTACTTGGATGCATGTTTCAGGAAAGATTCACTGAAATCCTGATCTACCTCTCTTGTTGGAGGAGAGGAAGGGGATATCAAAAGAAACAAATGCTGAATTAGTCAGTTGAATAAACCTTTTGAGAGGATAGTGAACCTTTAAAGAGCTATGCTTTAGTATTCAGAATGGAGTCCCAAGCAATTGGTGTCATTTCTTGGTGAGAATTTGACAAAAATATAACCTGGTCTGAAATCCTCACCAGGACTCTGCTTCCACAGAGCTCTCTTACTAAAGGCAGAGCTAGTCACATGTGAACAGAAGGTTGGTATCTGGTTCAAATCCCAACACTCCATCTGTCAGCTTAAATATTAAGAAATTGGTAATGCAAGGTCAGTGGGGGCGCTTCATATAAAGCATAAAACAGTGCTGTGTTTCAGATGATTTCCAGAAGGAAAATGCAAGGGAAGAATTGGAGATGACCTCCAAAAAAGATGTCAGATTTTGCCTGACGAGGCTATTTCACAGTCTGCCAATGTTTATTGTGAGTCTGTTTTGTTAAATCTACTGTGTGGTCTTAGTATTTGCCTTTAGATACTGAAACAGTGAAGATAAGAGCAGAGTTACCTAGTACTTGCCGCTCTTCTGTATATTCAAGCAAAACTCCAAATTTGATAAAATTTTGCCTGAAGAAAGGCTGGTAGATAAAATTTGGTCTTTTCTTAGTGGAAGGTAGACTGCCACAGATCATAGTTACAACTTTTTTACCTTTGTTAGGGAATACTTGCCATACCTGACTCCTTATGACTGTTCCTCCTGCTTCATATGATGAAGAGAAAATACTTGCCACTGTCGTTCTAGTCAGTTGAATAACTCAACCTGTATACTATTCCTTTTCTTTACCATGTCCACCAATTTTCTGCTCTTAAATTAGAATAAAAAGGATGGCAAGCACCCAGATTCTTTCTTCAGAATATTCATGTAAACTGAGTCTGCACTACTGAAACAAAGATGTGGCTACACTGCCATACAGTAGTGAAGTTTCATCTCCCCCAAAACAGTGTGGTGGTTTGACCTTGGCTAGCCACCAGGTGCCCACCAAGCTGCTCTAAAACTCCCCTCCTCAGCTGGACGGGGGGAAAAAAAATATGATGAAAGGCTCGTGGGTGAAGATAAGGACAGGGAGATCACTCAGCAATGACTGTCACAGGCAAAACAGACTTGGCTTGGGGAAATTAATTTAATTTATTACCAATCAAATCAGAGTAGGATAATCAGAAATAAGAACAAATCTTAAAATACCTTCCCCCCACCCCTCCCTTATTCCTGGGCTCAACTTCACTCCCAAATTCTCTACCTCCTCCCTGTGAGCAGCACAGGGGGGATGGGGAACGGGAGTTGCGGTCAGTTCACCACGTGTTGTCTCTCCTTCCTCCTCACACTCTTCCCCTTCTTCAGTGGAGGAGACAGTCCTCCATGAAATTCTCCAAAATGTGTCCTTCACACATGTTGCAGTTCTTCACAAACTGTTCCAGCGTGGGTCCTTTCCATGGGGTGCAGTCCTTCAGGCACAGACTGCTCCAGCGTGGGTCCCCCACAGGGCCACAGGTCATGACAGAAAACCTGCTCCAGGGTGGGCTCCTCTCCACAGGGTCACAGGTCCTCCAGGAGCCTGCTCCAGTGCAGGCTTTCTACAGGGTAACAGTGTCCTTCGTGGCACATCCACCTGCTCCAGTGTGGGGTCCTCCATTGGCTGCAGGTGGTGCTACCACCATTGCTGATGGGCTTGACCTTGGCCAGCAGTGGGTCCACTTTGGAGCTGGCTGGAACTGGCTCCATCCAACATGAGGGAAGCTTCTGACATCTTCTCACAGAAGCCACCCCTGTAGCCCCCCCCACCCCCCCAAAACCTTGCCATGTAAACCTAATACACACAGTTCTTTTCAGCCAGCAGAGACCAATAGAGGTCATCTTAACAATGTTAAACCCTTCCAGTTCATATTGAGTAGGCTGGAGAGGCTGCTGGAAAGGAGGTATGACTAAAACTCTAGTAGTTGCCAAATTGCTGTAATTAGGTTGAATTATTGGGAATAAGCAAAGAAATTACAATGAAAAGCTTAATAGTTAGAAGAATGCAGGTTGTTCTAAATACTGGTGTGTTGGGAAGAAAATAAGATAAATAGACATAGTCCTTTGAAACTTGGTTTACACAAGGACACATGATTTACTGTGTGGGCATTTGCTACTGATCTGGTGGATGTAAGATAACTGAGAAAACATATCAGTAAAGCACTAGGCCTCAATGTCTGAACCCTGTTGACAAGTAAGAAATGTTAGCTCAGACCCAGTTAACATAGTAATGCAAGTAGATGTCTTCTAGACAGAAACCTGATCAAGCCTGGCCACCTTGGAGCAAAGGTCAAGAAGCTCAAAACTAATTTGGACAATGGCACCAAAACACTGCAGATTTTTGAGATGTTTAAAATTTTGAAGTTATGGCTTGGTCTGATGAGATTAGCTCTCTCACAACAATGTAACAACTTGCCTTTTAGCTAAATGGATGCATACCTATGACTTCTTGTAGTTGGGTCTGTGATCTCCATTATTTTTTTTCTGGACTTACAATTTCCCCAGATTACATTAATGAAGCCAGTTAGCAACACTTTTCTGACCATAACTGAACTTCTAATGCCAGATATTTATGAAATGGTTTGTACTTTTGAACTGACGGAATATAGGAAGGCTTTTTTTCTGCACCTTAGACCTATTTAAAAAAATATACAACATGCTCTTTGCCTTCATACCTGAGATCCCTTCTGTTCCTAATATGCTGAAAAATGAAGCCTTTTTATATTTCCAACAATGTGCTCTTCATGCTTAAAGATACAGACCAAAAGTTGAGACTTGGGGGGAACTGCAAAATAAAGTAGGCTTTCATGTCAAGTTATCATGGTTTTAGTGATGGTACTACTATGTGATGATATGTTAGTCAAAAGATCTTCTGTCAAGTAAATTCAAATGACATTCATTAATTTTCAATTGAGTGTTCAAGCTTTTCAGCATCTTTTTCTGCTGGTTTTCTTTGGAGGGGGCAAAGTTGGATGAACCCTCTTCCTCGACGGTTCATTTTCTGACACCAGCCAGAAGTTGTCTTCAGTAGTCTGACAGGGAAGGAAACTTCAAAGAGAAGCACAACACCCTTTCCTCCCTGTGTGTACACAAGCCCCTTCAAAAGACACTCAGTTACTGACATCTTCCTTTGCATACTATGGTATCTTGTCAAAAGTGATGGAAGCATACTGTGTGGTTTTCTGAATTCCCTTTGAAAATTTAATTTTGACTTTAAGTTCTAAATAGCACAGTCAACCTACAATATCCCACCTAATACTGTTACAGTTCAGCCTGACAGTATTCACAGTGACTCTTAAGGTAAGTTGAATAGCAACGGTTGCAAAAATGAGATCTTCCATCAGTTTACTATTCTCTCAATTTTCACAATGATTACTTGAGAAATGCTTTTCTTTTTGGCCTTTAAAAATCTGTGAATCAGTGTTCATTATTGATAGAGAAATATGATTTTTTAAAAATATTTAATGTTTTCTTAAAAAATATTTTTATATCATTTCACATGTTGAAAATTTTCTCTTTGGTGTTGATACAGATTTGTTTCATGGCAGAGCAATATTGGCCTATTGCCCTTTGTTGAATGGTGGTGGTGTTGCCTTTGTTTTGTTTCTTCGTACCTGTTATAGGTACAAATAATAAGAAGGTTTGTGTTGAAAGTTAAGGCACTGATAAAGGGTAATTATTGTTGTGTCCAAATATCTCAGAATCTGCTTGCTGTAGCTGATATTCCTACATGAGAGAAATATTGGAATTGCCATCAAGATATTTGGCATTTGACAGAATAAACAAGACAAGGTATCTTATTGCTTCCTTAAACTTTCACTGAGGTACTATTATTTCACCCTAAATCTTTATTTTAAGCAACATATTTGTACTCTACACAGTGGGATCCTTTGTGTGCCTAGCCATGAAATAATATTACTGGCTAAATAAAAGCGTGTTTTTTAAGGCAACTTTAGGGAATGTGGTAGTCTAAAACAAAGGAAAATTTACCTCTGAACAAGAAAACACAGTTTCAAGACACTGTGCCTGCTAAGGGAAGCTTAATGGCAGTTCTGTAACATTTACATTTCACAAAGAAATTATTTAATTTTCTGTATTCTCAAATCAAGGCTGGAAGGTAGAGATTCTGGCCTCGAAACCTGAGGTTTTTCTAATTGTGGAAAACTGCCTTATCCATTGTAATACACTGGGACTTTGAGTTGCTTTGAAATGAGAAGAGTTACCTTCAGTTCAGTGCAGCAGCAGTATGGTTAGAAACCTTCCAGTTAGAGGAAACAAGACTGATCCCACAGGGCAGCACAGCTCTTATGAGTTTTGGCAGTTGCAGGCATTATGAGATTTTTCTCATATGACGTATGGGCTATTAATTCAGGAGCTTTATTCAAATTTACTACATCTGCAGTTGCTGGCTTGTCCTAGTTTCAGCTGGGATAGAGTTAACTGTCTTCCTAGTAGCTGGTACAGTGCTATGTTTTGAGTTCAGTATGTGAAGAATGTTGATAACACACGGATGTTTTCAGTTGTTGCTAGTAGTGTTTAGACTAATGTCAAGGATTTACCAGCTTCTCATGCCCAGCCAGCGGGAAAGCTGGAGGGGCACAAGAAGTTGGCACAGGACACAGCCAGGGCACCTGACCCAAAGTGGCCAACAGGGTATTCCATACCATAGGACGTCCCATCCAGTATAGGAACTGGGGAGTGGGGGTGGGGAATCGCCGTTGCAGGACTAGCTGGGTGCCGGTCGGTGGGTGGTGAGCAATTGCACTGCGCATCATTTGTACATTCCAATCCTTTCATTATTGCTGTTGTCATTTTATTAGTGTTATCATTATCATTATTAGTTTCTTCTTTTCTGTTCTATTAAACCGTTCTTATCTCAACCCGTGGGTTTTGTTTCTTTTTCCCAATTTTCTTCCCCATCCCACTGGGGGGGTGGGGGGGGAAGGAGGGGGGAGTGAGTGAGCAGCTGCGTGGTGCTTAGTTGCTGGCTGGGGTTAAACCACGACATGGCTCCTGAAGGAAAAGTGAAGAAAGCATGAGCTTTGTATCTGTATTGCTTTAAACAAGCTTGAAGGGCACAGCTGTAGGGCAAGAATAGGCAATGAGGGAGCAACAGTACTGTAAGCCCCGCCTTGTTTTCACAGTGAACTTAAAGAGACCCCCTGCTTCTTCTAAAAAACTTTTGGTGTAAGAGATGCTGGGATACTTAATTTGCATTAAATACTCTGGTGTAGACGTACTAACTGCTTTGTAAAATACGTTTTAGTAACAAGTCCCTCAGAGATCTGTAACAAGTATCAGCAAAGGCGGTGCATTCATTTGAACCCATGCATTTGGAGATTACACTGACTAATAATAGCCTATGATGTACTGTAGACTATGATAAAGGTAGTAGATGCACCCATAATGCTTCTTTCAGCCTGAGCTGAAGGAGAAAGAGCTTTAATTGGGTTCAGCTATCAGCCAAGACTGGTTAAACTTATGATCTGTGTGCTCTACCAGTCTGACAGCAGCAGTAAGAGACAGGCAAAAGGTTGCTGGACAAGGCACAATACCTTCACCAAAGTCATGCTTGGAAACCTTCATCAAGGAAAATGCATCACCAGTCATTTTCCTCTGTGCTTATAACAATAGGATATTGCACACAAATAATAAAAGCTGTACAACAAAGAAAAACTAATGGACCAGTTTCAGCACATGCCAATCTCCAGGACAGCAATAGTGGATGACTGCTTGGGAAAGAAATGATGCGAACAACACTTGTAGAATCAAGCGTTTAGTTACATGCGCAGTTAGAGCAGTTAATCACAGCAAATTTAGCGCAAGTAAGTTCTGAAACATTTTATCCCCGGAAAACATACATTAGATGAAGATCTGGAGTAGTACAACTATATTAAAGTCTTCAGGTACATCCTACAAGTAATTTCTGGCTAATGAGAAAGATATATTGCTAGTCATTGAAAGATTGCATCACTATTTGTTATTATTCATGTCTCTCCTCATGTTCTTTTCACCTGAATGCAAATGAAAAAGTAATACATAACTCAATTAAGGTATAAATCATATCAAGCCTAGCAAAATGCGTAAATATAAACAAAACTAAGGTACTTGGAGAGGTTATGTACTATATCAAAATGAAGACATATATTACTATTTAGATGCAGTAGAAAACATATGAAATACTGTCATAAATGTGAAATTTATAAGGAAATTTGCATATATTATCATCTGCAAATTAGCATGTATAAAAGTAAAATTAACTCAATTTTGAAAGTTGTGATTTTCCTGTTAAGAGCTGCATTCTAGTTCTGCACTGAAAATGTCATTGCAACAGTAGATCCAAAACAGGAAAGGAGAGTGAAACCTGGAGTCCAAAGAAATGTAGTCAGTGTTTGTTATTAAGGATGTTATGTTCTTTTTATGAACTGCCTTAGATCCCTAAGTGAGATGTGTTCTAGAGCAGAAGAATTTTTTATTTGCTTTATTATGTTAATATCAAGGTACATGCCTAGGAAACAAATATACCAACAAGTGGTATATGCTTGTGCTACCACTCTCCCAGGCTAAGGAATTACAGTTTTACTGCAGCCCTTAATTTCCATTTTGCCTGAGAAAAAATTATTACCAGATGGCACATGGCTATTTTTACATGTTGTATGGCAAGTTTCCAGCTGATAATTATGACATTACTGCAACAGTCTATGTTTTGTGTTATGAATATTTGGCACTTGGCTTAGTAACCACTCCTTAGAAGTGGTTACTTCTCCTCCTCTCTTTCCTCCCCCGCCTTTCTCTCCTCTCTTCCCCTCTTTGCCTCTGTCATGCTCAGCTGAGACAGAAACAAAATTCAAGAAGCGCTATCTAAGAAAGCAATAATCTTTTCCTAAGTCTATAATTCAGCCAGGAAAAAAAGAGATAACATGCAACTAAAAATCCCTTCCATTAATCCATTCTCACTGCCAAAAATTATAATTTCTGATTTTGTATAATTCGTTTATATTTTCATGCCTTAGATTCTATCAAGGGTAAGTCAGGAGAAATTGTCTCATTCGTTGAACATCAGAAGAGCCATGTACCTCAGTAGTCTATTTGCTGCTGATGTTTTCAGACCTGTCATACAACATCTATGTTACAACATTCATTCATCTATTTTATTAGCTATCTTGCTTTAAAGCCTCCCAGGGAGGCTGTGTAAGAGAGGGAGAAACTGGAAGCAAAGGTAATTGTAATGACAGTCATTTTGTACTATTTGTAGTAATAAATCTAGAATTGCAATGTAACACTCCGGAGTAGAGCTGAGTCTTAAAGCATGCTGGAATTAATAGCTGTACTTTGTTAGTGCACCAACTTGCATACATGGAAACAGGAAATCTCAGAGGTGAGGAGGGAAAAAATCTTATCATTTTATTCCAAGTCTGGAAGCCTGTCTTGATTACCTTAACGCCTCTGAGGATCACATAATTTACCTTGAATTTCTTAGAATCCTGCCTCTGTCATCCTTTTAACACTCTTCAAAACATAATATATTTTTAAGGAAATATATCCATAAATGCAATAAAAATGTTCGTATATACAGTGATATGTGTAAGCAAGAGACAGGGAGGGGGAGCATAACAAGAAAATGCAAAGTTAGTATGTTTCAGGACTGTTGCTATAGAATGTTTTTAAATGGTTAATTAAGATTCATAAATGTTTGCCAGCTTATTTCCCAGTTTCAATGATAAAAATAAAATGCTATGGGGCTTAAATAAGAATTAGTCCCTTGTGTATAAAGAAGGACTTGGTGGAAAGCTGTGCATTTCCAAACTGTATTTTGCTGCTTAGACAAACTGAAAGTGAATCATGCATAATTTGGTACTGTTGTTTCTTTATTTATTTGCTTTTAGCACATACTTTAGGCTAATTAATCATGTAGTAGTATCCCTTGCTATTCCCCACCCCAAATAAATTAACAATTTGTTTTGCTGGAGATGAAATGCAGTAATTTTCTCTGAGTGCACTGAAAGTACAAAGCAAAACCAAACAGGAAAAATACCATTTGAAGACCTGCTTAATTCTCCTTTACTCAGAAAAAGAAAAAAAAAATAAAATTCAAAGGACCAATGCTCCACAGTTCTTTTAACTACCTAGACTTTGAGAGGGGAGCATGATCCAGTGGCAGACTGCATATGCTCAACCCAGTTCATACATGCATTGGCCAGAAGTAGAGAATAATTCTGAGGGAAATAAGGAGCTTTACTTAAAGAAAGCAGGAAAAAGCAAGTTTCAGAATGAGACAATCTTTTTGAACATTAAAAAGAAAAAAAATCTGTTGAATAATATGAAGAGGCTACGCAGCCAGGTTCCTCTTCTCATTAAAAAAAAAAAAAAAAACTGGTGTCTGTATAAATTGAAGCTACAATGCAAGTATCTGCAGAAAACTGAGAGCTTTATTAAAAACTTAGTTAAGTTATAAGAATAAAATGAAAATAATAGGCAAAATGTAATGACAGAACAATGATTCTAAATTCTTGTTCTAATGAAAATTTTAAAGTAAAAGCAATTACACATGCTAGACATCTCAAGTCAATGGACTATTCTGCCTTTAATGATGGATCTCATTACAATTGAATGTGGCTTTAATCCTCTTGTCTCTTGCTGCACTGATTTTGAAGATTAGCATTCTGGGAGACTGAGTCATCAGGTTATTCTGAACAAGTTTTGCAATCATTGACTTCGAGCGGAGTTCTGATCAGTGTAGTACAAGGTTAAGATAATCCTTGCTCTTCTTGACATTTTGCCTCTCATTTTCTGTTAGGGAGACAATCAGCTGGCTGTGAAAGATTTAACAAGTGAAGGTGTTTTAAAGTATTCTCTAAAACCAACTTAATGGCACAAAATAATGGGGAACCAACCTATTATAAGGCCTAATTTAAACATACTTTGCCAAATTAAAGTGTAGCCTTTCACCTGTAGTGCTGAACATCCTATCCACATTTGTCTTTTCAGTTAACTTCTGCAGGACAGCTCAGTTTGACATGTCTAAATACCTGAAGATGAAGACATGTAAGACTGATACCAGACCATATTTTTTCTCCAGTAGCATGCTGCCTTACTGGACATGTGTGAAGGAAGTTCATGTGGTTCTAGTTTTCCAAGTGTGAGAAACTGATATAGTGAGGATTTATGTAACATCTCCTCAGTTTATCGAGATTTGTTTTCCAAACTGAGGGTCACTCCTTATGGTGGTGGTTTAAAGCTGAATCTACTTCTGTTCTTGCTTCTGCAGGATTGGGATGGTCAAAGGCACTAGGAGAATGGGGTGCCAGGAATTAGATGCAGAGTGGATCACTCATATCTGAAAGTCCTAGAGAGAGAGATTCTAGAGATGAAACTTAGTCAAAGCTTCCTGCTGTTCCTAAAAACTTCTCTTGCCATGTTAGTTTTTAATTTCAGTAAAAAGTATTTACATCTTTACCTGCATTAATCTGACAAATATTGCCCTAGCTAAGCTTCATGTCTTTGTACGTCTACTTGAGACAACATACTTTATTTACAAAGAGCAAGCAATGCAACCTCTAGAAAAATAAGGAATACCTTAATACAAAAAAGAGAACCTTTCATCTCTTGACTTTGCTACACTCATCTTTCTCTTAGAGTGTTTCACAAGATGCTAATTCTTCTGTGCATTGCTTCTTGCTGCATTTGCATCCTGATCTTTTGCCAGAGAGATTTTGTAGGCTCTATTTTTTTCTTTTTTTCTTTTTTTTTTTTTTTTTGTGCCCCTCTTTTCTGTGCAGTTTGTTGGTTGATGTCTTTCCTGGGTGGTGGGTCAGTTTTCTTGGTTCTTTTCTTTGGCTCGAATAAAAGAATTCTTGCTATCTCTATTTTTCAACTAAGCATCAGTAACTGCACCATTTATATGCTTCTTATAGATAACTGTCTATGTAAATTAGTTCTTTATACTCATTTAGCAGGCATCATGATAAGGTAAACAAAAGGATGTGTTATATTCGTACTCTCAATTCTTACATTTAAGTAACCAGATACTATTCAAAAAAACTCATGAGAATAAAAACTACTCTAATGACATATTCCATATAGGAATATCAGGAATATGCAGCTACTGTATAATTAAACAAGATCATTACACATAAATGCAGATTAAAGAATATGCTCTGACATATGACTATGTTTTGCAAAAACAGGAATGGATACATTGCTTAGAAAAAAACATCAAAGACAAGCTTGAATCAAAACCTCTTTTTCCTGCAAATTAACCTCTTCAAAGCTTCAATTATTCTTTGGTTCTTCCCATTCTTGAGGGTTTTTTTCTAGTCTGATATCTAGCATTAGAAACTTGAAGATCTAGAGAAAAACTAGATACTGACAAGAATATATTTATTTTACAGATTTTTCTTGACCAGAAATTACTAAATTATTAATATTGTTTAAAAAGTTACTGAAAAGGAGAAAAATAATATTTAGGATAAAATTTTAAAGAGGAGAATACTTTCTGTAAGAAAAACTCAACAGAATACAGTCAGTGCAATACACATGCAACTCATTGTATGTGCTTTAGTTCACAAGGCTTTCTTATTAATAAAACTTTTTTGTTAATGAAGATCATTTGCAAGCTCTTCATTGAAAAAGATTGCTTTAAAAATATTTTACTAAGGTGTTAAAAAATCTTTAAAACTTTCAAAATATTTGAGTTTCATACGTTCATAAAAGTTTGGGTTTCTGTTAAAAATGGTTTCCTGTTTCAGACATATATATTAATTACATTCAAAGAAAGATGAACAAAATTAGTATTTACATAAAACTGAAAATCTTAAAAAATGAAGCAAAGTACTTTATTTACATTTTTGATCACTCAGAACTTTCAGGTGTTCAACTTTTCAACTGAACTGGAGAAAAGGCTTTTTAGGAAAAACCTACAGAGCAGAAATACTGACTCCTATATAGCATACATATGTCTTTTCACTGTGGGGATGTTCATAATGTTAAATTCACAGCCACTGCCTCTCTGTCGTGATTGATCTGTTGTCTATAACTGATTCAATTTTCATTGTCAACTCTGACAGTTAGTTTTAACTTGACTTCTAATACCAGTTTCCTCATTCAGCATTTAGGATGGTTTTGTATAAGATGCAGGACAACACCTGTATGATAAAAAAACACAGGTCTTTCTTTTAAACAGACAGGGACAGAACATCTGTAGGGAAAAGCTCTATATGATTTGGTATGAGAGGTGGATGTATTTAATGAGTGTATGCATGTGCTACACTATTTTTCTTTGATTGTCTCATCCAGAATTTACTGCTTTCTGAAACATTAGCTGTGCTGACATTAGAAAATTTAACAACAAACAAAACAAAGAATATAACCAAGGCAAATATTAAATCCATATAGATGAGGCACGTGTATTAACCTTTATATCTCACTTCCAGTGCTCTGTACTCCTTTTCTACCTTTTATCATCTTGTTCTCTGTGTGGTTAGTTAATCAAATAACATTTAATAAATATTTTTAAATGGTATATGCAGTTTAAAAACAATTATTTAACAATTGTTTCCCTGATTTTTGTGGTCTACTATGTTAGAACAAAATCTGTAAACATCAGAATTACAAATACCACTGTCATTATATTCATTTTAAGCTTTTTCTTTGTGCATGCAGTCATTTTGTTTGTTGCATTATTATTCTCAATATTCACAAACCTGTTTTAAACAACTTAGAGGAGACAGCAGAGAACCTGCCTTCTTTAACTGCCTGTTTACAAAACTTACATGTTTGGTAGCACATTTTTGAAGACTAAGTTGGGGTAGCAGGGGAAAGCAAAAGCTGCTGGTTGGGAATGGAATGTGAAAATTCATTGTATTTTGGATGCTTACGTTACATCTAGCATGGATTACTTCAACTCCACCATGGAAATTTTAGGAATGTCTTTATATTTGTGTCACTGTGCGTCTCTCCATATACACACATGCATACACACACAGAGATATATACGTGTATGTCTCTCCACCAGCTATCCTTTTTAATTGTGTTTCTGTGCGCGTGTGTACTTTCATATTCCACTTAAAAATGCAGTGGAATTACTATTGTGGCAAAGTGTTAACACAACTACCAGAATCAATTAACTTTATGACAGAAATCTGGGCAGAGTACCACACTCGTTTTTAAATATTACTGCTAATTCTAAATCTCACTGTCATGGTTTAACCACAGCCAGCAACTAAGCACCACGCAGCCGCTCACTCACTCCCCCCCCCACCCAGTGGGATGGGAGAGAAAATCGAGAAAAAGAAGCAAAACCCGTGGGTTGAGATAAAAACGGTTTAATAGAACAGAAAAGAAGAAACTAATAATGATAATGATAACACTAATAAAATGACAACAGCAATAATGAAAGGATTGGAATGTACAAATGATGCGCAGTGCAATTGCTCACCACCCAACAACCAACACCCAGCTAGTCCCTGAGCGGCGATTCCCCGCCCCCACTCCCCAGTTCCTATACTGGATGGGACGTCCTATGGTATGGAACACCCTGTTGGCCACTTTGGGTCAGGTGCCCTGGCTGTGTCCTGTGCCAACTTCTTGTGCCCCTCCAGCTTTCCCGCTGGCTGGGCATGAGAAGCTGGTAAATCCTTGACATTAGTCTAAACACTACTAGCAACAACTGAAAACATCCGTGTGTTATCAACATTCTTCACATACTGAACTCAAAACATAGCACTGTACCAGCTACTAGGAAGACAGTCAACTCTATCCCAGCTGAAACTAGGACACTCATGTTTGTCCTTCAACTGTCTTTGAAATGTGCTGTCACTAGGAAAGATGATCGTAAGTCCTTGTTTCCCTGCTGGTGCATACATGGGTGTTTCAGCTTAAGGGGCAGCATGTAAAAAATGCCCTTTATTGTCAGCTAAGTCTACCAGCTTTTCATATTTTTGCATTTCTAAGACTGAAAACAGGGCAGTTGTTTGTGAAATGACCATTGCCAGTAAACCACACAAAATGCATCCCTAAAAAATTAAGGGCCCAGCTTGAAGTTGCAAAGAAATTAAAGTGTCTTATACAGCTTAGTAAAGCATGAGTATAACTAGGAGTGAGCTGTTTCTTATAGCCAACACAGAGACTGGCCTGCACAGTCTGCACCTACAAAGTCATGCAAACACATGCAGACTGAAATTGTGCATGGTTCTCATCATTTCCACCTCTATTTACATACCAGCATGTACAAGGTGTGCTATAATGTGTAGCAAGCCAAAGTTACTTTCATGCAACTGTAGGTATATCTTGTTATGAGTACAGAGGAGATGTTACTTCAGGCTGGTCTAGACTGAGCTGGGAGCAAAGGAGAGCAAAGCAGATCCTAAAGCCAAGGCTGCTGCTGGCTGGCTTCTTTCCTCTTTGCTAGGTGTCTAAAAACTTTTGAAAGGAGAAAAGGGCTTTACCCCCAGCACCAGCCCAGCCAGCAGCATGCCATAGGAGAATTGTGAAGTTGAGCATCCCACCACTTGGGGTCATGCTGCCTCTCTAAACCTTGACCCATATG
Source organism: Aquila chrysaetos chrysaetos (assembly GCF_900496995.4). Taxonomy (NCBI): domain Eukaryota; kingdom Metazoa; phylum Chordata; class Aves; order Accipitriformes; family Accipitridae; genus Aquila; species Aquila chrysaetos. The sequence goes on from NC_044030.1 coordinate 48,093,390, forward strand.
GGGAGAAAAACTTGACACCTTGGCACCAACCCTGTTTTAATCTGTGGGGAAGGGTAAAAATGCTTCTTTCAGTGAGCAAGAGATAACATCACGGGAAATAAGAGGAGAGGGAGGGATGAAACTGGACAAAGGGTGAATGAAAGGAGCATAGTGAAAATATAACATAGCTTTTGTGGTGGTAACAAGAAGAGGTGGGAACATAGAGGGGACATTCAGAGAAATGAGGAATATTAAAAAAAAAAAAAAAAGAGTTCCTACTTGTTATTTCTATCCTTGGATTTTTGTAGATTTTCCAACTGTGAATTTATGACAGGCCACCACAACCGTGTGTGCATATTCAGATATATACTCATATACTTAAGTATATAAATAAACAGACAAATAAATGTGTATGTGAATATCTCCGTGTAAGTATGGCTATGTGCTTCTGTGTCTGTATGTATGCATCTGTGTGTGTGTGTGCGTGTGTATAAAATGTGTGTACACATATTTTTATTGTTTCCTCGATTGAATTGACAACAATATTTGTTCTACTTTGCATAAGGCTTTATACATTCACAAGCCTGACTGGAAAATAATTATTATTTCTTTATTAGTGTTTTGTTTAGATTTTGACTACCATGTTTTTTTAAAAGCAGGCCCATCCTTGCTGCTTATTTTCTTGCCCTCAGTTGTCCGAGCAATCTGAGTGATCAATTATTCTAAATTATGTTAATCAAAATGCTGAAATACGAGATGGGCAAAGACATTGTTACTGTCATGGCAGCCAGGTGAATTCCCCAGTGACCACAAAAAGAGGAATATCACATGCATTTTCAAAAAGGGTTAAAAGGAGGATGTTGGAAACATTGACCAATCAGCTTCACCTCTGTGCCCAGTAAGATCATGGAACAGATCCTCTGGAAGATATGTCAATGCATATGGAAGACTGGGGGGTGGTTAGAGACAGCCAGCATGGCTTCACCATGGGCAAATCATGCCTGACTAATCTGGTGGCCTTCTACATTGGAGTGACTGCATGAGTGGACAACAGAAGGGCTATGGATGTCATCTGCCTGGACTTCTGTAAGGTCTTTGAGATGGTTCCCCACACATTTTTACCTCTAAATTGGAATAATATGTGTTTGATGGGTGAACAGTTAGATTGATAAGGAATTGGCTGGATGGCCACATCCAAAGAGTTAGAGTCAATGTCTCAACATCTCAAAGTGGAAACCAGTAAAGAGTGGTGTCCCTCAGGGGTCCATACTGGGACCAATACTATTTCATAGCCTCATCAATGACATAGACAGTGGGATTGAGTGCACTCTCAGCACCCTCAATCTATAAACCGCTGAGAGCAGTGTGTCTGAGTGAGCCACACTAATTATAAACAGGGCTAAGGAATAATCCCAGACTTGTGACCTATGTGCCAAGTAATGTTATTTGGCAAATGCCAAATCCAATTCTTCCTCTCACACATGGGTTGCAGATTCATGGAGGAGTGGGAAGGCCATAGCAAAAATAAATGAACTGCTGGTTTATGACCATGAGGCAAAACCCAAACATGTTGCTCTTACCTAAACAATTGTCAGAATTGTCTAAGTGGAATTAGGAAGACCTATAACTTCTAGCACACATTTTTCTTCATCCTAGGTCATACACTACGCAGTTTCTTAGGATATTTATTTTTTTCTTTTGCTTTACTAACTTTTAACTTCCTTTTTTTCATATCTGCTACTGCTTTTATTTTCCCAATTTTGTCTTGTACTTTAGCATAGTGAACTTCTGGCTTGCCATTATGCCTTTAGCCTCCTCTAAGTTTCAGCATTCAGCTTAAATGAAGATATTTTGTGATTATTTTGGTTTTCAGGATAACAAAAACATGAGGAAATTAGTTGGAATTTTCCATGATACAAATATTTATTGAAGGATTTGGGCTTTGCCTGTAGGCTAGATTCACAACATTGAACCCTTCTTTTCACAATGGTCTTAAACAGGCTTTGACCAAACTTTGAATGCAACCATGACCAATTCTTGGGGATATTTGCAATGTCTGTCTTCACAGTGATTTTAATAATAATAAAAAATATCTAGGTCTCGATGTTCTTGTAACATCTTATACTCAAAGACCTGACAGAGTGGAATGAGTACTTGAAGTTCCAGGGAAGAAAATAGAACAATTATTGGGCTTTGCAAAAGAAATGTAGATGGCAAGTCTGCATTAGTGTTTCAGTTCACAGTAAAAGAAGTTTTGAAGTAGATTTTCCAAAAGTCCTCACTCAAAATTTCTCAGTTCACATAGAGTAGTCTTGGTGCATATGGATAGGGTATCTTTTGAATATGACAAAACTGATAGATACATTCTTGAAACACACCTAATAGTTTCCAAACAGTAGAGGGCATTTAGCCCATGGGACCAAAACATATCAAGTCTGAAATAAAAAAATCCCTAAAACACATTTAGTATAGATATCAGATCCTCAGCACCAACTCTTTCCCTCTGTAGATCTACTAACATAGTTATGATCTTATCGTATGATTATATAAATAATTGAAGGCATATCACTCTGTGAAAACTGCAGTTATTTCTATTTCTTGCAATGAGAGAGCTAATATGTTTCCATAAATATATTCAATATCCCATATAGCTTTGATAATTTTCATCATCAATTATAGAAATTATAATTTTGGACTCTGAAACAAAATGGAACATTTTTAGAGTTGACATTTGGATGGCTCATTTTTTTACTTAATTCATGCCTTTCTAGTGTGAGAACAGAGCCTTTACAGAGTTTACATCAGTATGCAATGTTGTTATGGAATATATTCAACAATTGGGAAAGAGATGGCTGTTTTACATTTAAAAACAATAAGAGACAATTGTAGGCCTCATTAGCAGCAACAGCCTATAAAACTTAGCTGGGTCATGGGAGTACAAAATGTATTCAAAACAGAGAAAGGTCATGTTTCTTGAAAACTGTGAGATTTGAAAATAGATGCATGGATTAAAAACAAAATCATCCAAGGTTGAGAATTTAAGTACCAGGAGTAATTTTTTTTAAAAACTTCAGCAGCATTCTCAAAAGCCATTCCAATTCATTTGTGCTTCTAGATGGTATGTTTGGAAAGGCAGAAAACTGTTCATTTGTGATGAATGGAGGGAGGTAAAAGACACACCAAAGCCCTAGCTGTTGTTTTTCTACTTTGTAAGTGATGCAGTGTTTGACATAGTGGCTGGCAATCAGAGCTATAAATCCCATGGAGAAATTGGCACCTTCACTGTAGTCTTCAAAAAGGTGTTTTAGTTCCAGAGAGAGACATGAAGTTTAAAAAATAAATCTCTGTTATTCTTCCCTGATGGTTCATTTAGATGTTTCTTCCCTGAACATGCAGGCCTGTGCATATCTGTTTTTAAATTGCTAGTTTTACATCATCACACAGGTAGTTCAAGTAATTAATTTTAACTGGGTAGTAGGAGGCCATGCACTAGCTGCTAATAGTTAGTGCAGAGATGTCTACCATTTCATGAATAGTCCCTTTAATTTTTTTGTCCTACTCATAGGTAAAACAGAGATGTAGGAAGAGGAGAGATTCCAGATCTCTGTTCAACATAAAGTGGAATGTGCTTCCTACTACTTACTTGCATACTTATGACAAAAGACAGGGAATTGATAGCACCAGGCATAATTCATAAGTCACTAATAACTGTAGAAGGAGTGACAATTTTTAAGTCAAAATCCAAGACTTTAAAATGGATCTTAACACTTGCACAAAAAGCTTATAAAATATTTTAACAATATCTTTTAGTAAAGCTTGAATGCCCCGCTACCGACAGGAAAATTAATGGGACTGATGTTTTCCTCCTATATAAATGAACATTTGTATATTTTGCTCTTCCTCGTGGTAAGCCTGAGCCAAAGTCCACCCAATTCAGTGGGAAATTTTTATTATTTTTTTTAATCTCTAAGGACTTAATTTTGTGATTGCTACAGCCAGGGGGCCTTTAATTTTAATGTTTGTAAGACCACAATCTGCCTACACTACTGTGTTTTCAAGAGTGAATCTTTTGTGATCTGCTATCAATACAATCATGGCCAAAGCCAAGTTTACATTTGACTGAGGAACTCTGAAAATATGAAATTTCAAGTGAAAATCTCTTGATTCATTCTGGTATTTTCTCACAGCAAAATGTAACTTCTAAATTATTTCAAGTTTTTAGTCATTCCTGTTTTATTTTTCAGTACCATTTCTACATTTGTATGGTAAACATTGCTTTTTAAGGCTACTTTGGAGAATGGTGAGACCTTTTGAGGGTCATCTCAGTGGCAATAAGGACAGTTGGACCCCAGACATGGAAAAAGACACAATTGTTTCTTTACCTGTCCATTTGAGTGGTGATAGTTTCCATTTTAAAGGACACAGTTTATATATGGGCTTAGAAATGACTGCTGTCAGATATTTTTTTGTCAATTTCTCAGATCCGCAGCCATCACATGAATCTATTAGCTGAGAGTGGCAAAGGGTAAAAGGTGAGTAACTGAAGCACACCATTCCAACTAAAATGAATAAGAACTAGGTGACTAAACACCCTATGTAGCTTTCTGCATTTCCAGACCCCTTAGCATTTGCATGTAACACAGAAAACATTGATTTTCCTCATTTCTTGCACAAACATTGCAAACGATATTGTACAACATCAGGAAAGACCAAGAGCTGTGAGTGACATGGTGCTGAGTGAAACCAAGGTAGCTGAATTTATCAGCCACAAACATTACAATGTATTCAGCATACAAAAAAGAAAATGAAACCTGTCACATAAACAGCACTTTAACTTTTTTAACATCCAGCTGTTTTCTCTTTTTGAACCATGTTATAAGACAAGGCTCTGTTTGTTAGTTTTTAAGAAATAGTCTTATCCTTGACTAGGAACTAAGGAGTTACTGTTGCCTTTACCCAAGATGCTTAGGGCCATTTTTCAATTATTAATAGTGCATTTATTTATTCACATTCTCACTTCTAGATGCCCTTAACCAAATTCAAATATGTGGATGAAAAGACATACCGAACTTGCATGTAGGAGTAGACAGATGGTGATTTTAAGCTACTTTTTAGGTTAAAAAGCAATCACCATAGATTCGATCTAAATTCTGAAGCTTGGTCGCGGTTCTAGAGCTCACTCTGGACTGAAGTTCACTGGATTTCACAAACACTCTGTGTCTTTGTCTCCATTTTCATAGCACTCTGCTTACAGTTCCTAGTCAAGTCGTCAGAAATCTTTGGCCAACACCCAAGACTGTAAACAGTGACACATTCGATTAATGTAACCAGCCTCATGTTTGGCATTATCACTCTTTTTTTTTTTCTTTCCCCCTCCCTCTGATTGCTCCTCTTCTATCAAGATCTTCTTCTGAAGATCTATGAGCAAGTTATGTATTCAGAAGGCTAACACATTTTCGCTTGGGTAGAGTTGATTAACAGCAAGTCCCACTAAACCAAAACAGCTACTCCTACCGTAAAGTACATAAAGCCTTGTTTACTGGTTTTAAAGTGTCAAAAATTCATCTTCTTATTGACACTCCAGATACAAAAGATATCTGGAATACAGGTACAGCCACCAGTACCTGCTGGCAATAATTAGTCACTGTAAGATACTACTTCCTCACCTAAATTCTTCCAATAACTCTTCTCAAGGTGGCACATCAGTCTTCGCTAGAGGCGCACCTGAGGAGTAAGACATGAAATAGCCAACCATTTGTTCAGGGACTTCAAAACATCAGCTTCAACATTTAGGGCAGATATGAGACGTCAATATTGATGTGGGACAGAGAAGTCAAGACACCTCATACTTCACCAGATAAAAATTAAAAACAAAATGGTTACATTTTCTTACCTACAAGTTAGTCTTAAAACAACAAGACAGCATTAAGATTACATTTAACATTAACAATTGCTTGACTACTTCAAAACCTCTGTTGGAATGCACCTCTCTTGACAAAGGAGGCATTAAGCTGTTTCTTTTGCGAAAGCAATGTTTTCCAAAGGTGCATTTAGTTATAGATTTCTTTGTCTAGATACTGCAGTTATAACTGTTAAACATAAGTTACTGTTTCCTCCCTTCTTCCATAAGTCCTTCCACATAATGGCATCAGAGGTCTGTCTCTGAAATCTCTGTGTGGAGAATGTCTCTTATGGAAGTAAATGATTTCTTCCATCTTGTAATAACATATTCACATGACTTTGATTGATACTCATAACCAGTGTTATAATTGTAACAAACCAGCAATTGCAGAAATTAGAAAAGTTGTCTCACTGCTTTTCTTAAGCACAAAAGCAATGACAGTCTCATGGTAACCACTGTAAACATGAACTGGTGATAAATTAGGAGATTTGAGACAGCTGCATTCTTCCTGTCTCTTCTAGTATGGCAAAGTAAAGCTTCTTTATGTGCTGGCAGGCAGAAAACATAAATTCATTTTTTCACTTAGACTACACCCTTCTATGTAAAACTGGAACCAAGATCTCCTGGCGCGCTGATACTGTAAGAAGATGAAGCACTAAACTGATGCATTGAACTTTCTACAAGCTGATTTTTTTCATTCCACATGGTTACTGACTTGGCTGCCAGCAAGACGTTCAAAGCACATAGGAATGGCATATATCAAAACTATTAGAAGCAGATCTGAGTGTAAAAGCTGAGATTTTCATCTGGTTATTAACTCCTTCTTAGAAGATGTCATGTTAAACAATCCACTAAATGTCCCTCTCAACTACTGTAATGCACAATACAAACTAAAAATCTTAACAAAGGAGCATCTTTCAGTAGGCATAAACTATTTGGCATTAAAAGATCCTCAGAAAAAGCTGCTAAATGCTCTCTAAAAATGAATTGCAGGTAGCCCTTTGTGCAGTTCTGTTTTCTTTGGAATGGTGAGCTAACAAAAATAAGTATGGACGATAATGGTGCTATTTCTATAATATCACGCATTAACATCAGCATAAACTGTTAGGGCAGGTGTTCAAAAGACTTCATTCTCCATTTTGATACATAAGCAAGCATTCAGTTTTTTACAAACAGCAACCCTTGCCAACAGAATGAGATGGTGACACTTTATTCACATGCAATGAATCTGTACTATATGTAGGTAATACTGGTATGGTACTGCCACACATGGGACAAGAAGTGAGATTTTTCTACCTTTGTATGAATTAGATCCCAAAGTTTATAAGTCCTTTTAAAAACATAATGTTACATTCTGTCCCCTATTCTCCTTCCAGACTATTCTGCCCATCTTTGTGTGCTCCGGTGAGTTGTGCTTGTTTCTCCAAGCTTTTGGGAGACTAGGTGGCCTGATGTGAGCTTCTGGATACTGTCTAGCACTTAATTGTGTCCCCAAGACTTCCATTTTCCATATCGGGTAGTTTCGTCCCTTGGATCCCATATGTATGTCCCAGCTTCATCACATCAGAAAGTATGAGAGTTGGATACAGATGCTACTGCAGAACATAATTCACTGGTGTCACCAACAGTGCCGACATAGAAATTTCCTTTGATGGAACTTAAAGCTCTGTGGTTGAACATCTGAGAGAAGAAGAGGGGAACTGAATTTCCATATTGTACAGTTCTGGCTGTGAAATTGAGCCATTACTGCTCTTCAGTGCACAGTGGGTTCAGCACAGGCTTGGGCTAATGAAGCAAAGTTCCACATCACTCTACTAGGGTTTCACTTCTCCAGCAAGAGGTGTGCATACAGCACCCACACACAGCGATGTCAAGGCATCTAACTGTGGGAAAACCTCATCTGGAACACACTGAAAAAGTGTTGCTGCCTCTGCTCTCCCTGCCCTCTGAAGCGCTCGGCTGAAGTTCTTCTATAGGCTACACAGGGTGCTCCAACCCATCCCTACAGCAGGAAGGTTTGTTTTATCCCCTGAAAGATGAGGGTGCATTTTTGTTCACTGTGCCTAGTTTCTTTCTTTTTCTCGAACCTAAGCCTTTTTGAGACATTTACAGTCAGTGCCACCACCACAGCAATGACCTTGGGTAGCAGGAGGCAATATTTGTTCTTCTGCACAAATGTACCTTTCATATTAATAGCACTTCTCATTTTCTCTGTGAGAGATTCCAAACATCTTAAATCAAGAAAAATATAAAATGTTCAGTGGCAAATAGAAAGAACTGTGGCTTAGGTTCGGTAACAATCCAGATAGGAATTTTAAGCTGAATGATTTAAAAAGTGAAGATATTATGGTACTGTAGAAGTAGGCACTGTGTTTTTCAGTGCAACACAAGGCAGAAATAAGAAAATACCTAGTTGTTTTTTATAATATCCCCAATGTTTCAAAATTCAAGCAAACTGATATTTTGTTTTAATGGAGGAAATTCTCAATGGGTACAAAATGCTTTGTAAAAGCCCAAATTCACTGGAAGTATATTCTTTTTGATTGAAGTTTACCAACGCAACATTTTAATTTCTGGACTTGGTTGCAAAATGAGATACACATCAGCAACTTCTAATTAGAGCACCTGCGTGAATACAGACTAGGAACTTGAATCTGAATCTAAAGTTTTGACCAAGACAGTAAACAAACTCTGGGAACACAAGTGATATTGTGGCTTGCAAAGCATAGGGAGAGGAAACTGAGTGCACTACATGCAAATTTGAGAGAGACATTTCAGAGAGAAATTTCCACCTTCAGAGGTCATTACAGATTGTTTTTCCATTGGGGGAAAAGAAAAAAGGCCACCTTTTTTTTTTGGGGTGGGGGGGGGTGGGTGTTGTTTTTTGGTTTTTTTTTTAAGGGAAAGCAATGAAAAAAGCACAAATCAGTCTTCCATGGGATAAAGACACTACTTTCTCTGTGAAAGGATGCATCTGAATTCAGCTGGGAATGGAAAATGACTTACATAATTGGAAGGCTCCTAGAAATTTAGATCTTTGGTGTCTTAAAGGATAATTGTAACAGCTGTATAGCTATGTGCTCCTAGCAAGGAGATAATTCTGAAAGGGAAGGGTACAATACAGAATCAAAGTAAAATAAATTAGAAAAAATTAAATTTAATCTGCTGGAAAAAAAAAGAAAAAAATCTAACACTTAGCAAATGCTTACCTAAGTATAGCAATTAAGATGGCAGAATCAAAATTAAACAATTATGTAATTAAAATCTCTGTATGCTGTAAATTAAAATCACATCAAGGAAAATTTATACTTATCTTTCACAAACCACAGTCTACAGCTGTAAAGATAGCTATACAGTCATGAAAGAGAAGACATCTCGGATTTAATGGGGGCAAGTCTGAACTCAAAGGCAATTGTGGATAAGAAAAGCTTTCAGAAGGTCAGAGAATAATCTGCTTTTATCTCTGTGAAGGTGGTGACAAATTTCTTATTGACATGCAGATTCAGATCATCTGTTTTGGGGAACTAGTGGTTGGTTTTCAATTCACTTTTTCTGTCAGAACAAAAACTATGTGCATTTCACAGATCTTTCTTTGACTCACCTATTAGTACATCCAATCTTGTTTCCCTGAATTTAAGGGATGCATTTTGTTTCTTAAGTTCAAGAGCAGTCAGGAATGCTGAGTTAGACATCAGTAGAGAAATACCTCAGGCTGACTTTCTTCAGTGACCCAACTGACAGAGGTTACCCATTCTTCTTATGTATGATATAAAGACAGGCAGGCACATATGAAAACAAATGAAAAAATCACTCAATTTTTTTGCATGTGGGTACATGTAAAACACACTGCTACAGAAAAATTCCAGCAAGAAATGAATTAATGAATGCTTCAGAGTCAAGAAGCATTTCCAAGTTTTTCTCTGGCATGATGTCTTATTTGCATGGCACCCTCTGTCATACCTTTGATGGGAACTTTAGCATGTCCCTACTGTTTCTGTAACTGTGTGTCTTCCCTTGTGCATATGTCAGAGTTATAGATATGAATGACTGAAGAATCCTAAGGATCTACTGCAAGAGTTCTGGTTCTCTGTTTTGTTCCAGGGTGGTTGAAATTACAGGTACATATCTTGCCTACACATATCTCAAATCTCTTTTTTTATTCATTTCATAACGAAGTGTTTTTGAAGGCTACAGGGACTTTGTTCCCACCAAGACAAATTAAAACCTTGAAGAATGTTTCACTCTGCTTCTATTACATTTTTTTTTTCTACTTATAACAGAAGTCATTAATAAGCCCAGTGGTTCATAACCACTGGCTCGTAACTATCTCCAGTGTTTGGGGATGTAAAGGTCAAAGACAGCCTTGCCTACAGTGACTATGAGATCCTGAGAGAAGGGAGCAGGGCAAAAAGCAATATCACAACCTTGGGATTCAGTAGAGCAGAATTCAGCCTCTTCATGGATCTACTTGGAAGAGTCCCATAGCATAATGCCCTGGAGGGAAGTGGGGTCCAAGAAAGCTGGTTGATATTTAAGGATCACTTCCTCCAAGCTCAAGAGCAATGCATCCCAATGAAGATGTTGTCAGGTGAAAATAACAGGATGACTGCATGGATGAACAAGGAGATTCTGACAAAACTCAAACACAAGAGTATACAGAAGGTGGAAGCAAGTATGGGAAACTGAGAGGAATACAGAGACACTGTCCAAGCGTGCAGAGGTGGGGTTAGGAAAGCTAAAACCACCTGGAGTTGAATCTGGCAAGTAATGTTAAGGGCAAGAAGAAAGGCTTTTACAAGTACCTAAGTAGCAAAAGGAGAAGACTAGTGACAATGTGGGATGATTGCTGAATAGGGCAGGGGCCCTGCTGATACAGGACATGGAAAAGACTGAGGTACTGAATGCCTCCTTCACCTCAGTCTTTACTAGCAAGACCATCCTTCAGGAATTCAAGGTTTTGGAAAACAGGGAAAGTCTACAGCAAGGAAGGCTTACTTTTGGTGGAAGAGGATGAGGTCAGGACATACTTAAGCAAACTGGACATACATAAGTCCATGGGCCCTGATGGGATGCACCTGTGTGTGCCAAAGGGAACTCTCTGATGTCATTATACAGACACTCTTGGTAATCTTTGAATGATCACAGCAACTGGGAGAGGTGCCTGAGGACTAGAGGAAAGTCACTTCTGTCTTCAAACAGGGCAAGAAGGAGGACCCAGAGAACTACAGGCTCATCAACCACACCTTCATCCCTGAGAAGGTGATGAAACAGCTAATCCTGGAAACTGTTTCTAGGCTCTTGAAGGACATGGAGATGATCATGAGTAGTCAGCACGGATTCACAAAGGGGAAGTCATACCTTCTACAATGACTGGCTTGGTGGATGAGAGGAAAGCAGTTGATATTGCCTGCCTTGACTTCAGCAAGGCTTTTGACACTGTGTCCCAGAAGATCCTTGTAGAGAACCTGATGAAGTGTGGGCTGGACAAGCAGACAGTGGGGTGGATTGAAACCAGTTGAATGGCCAGGCCCAGAGGGTGGTGATCAGTGGTACAAAGTCTAGTTGGAGGCCAGTAATTACTGTTATATCCCATGAGTCAATAATGATTTGGATGATGGGGCAGAGTGTACCCTCAGCAAGTTTGTTGATAACGCAATACTGGGAGCAGCAGCTGATATACCAGAGGCTTGTACTGCCATCCAGAAAAATCTCGACATGTTGAAGAAGTGGGTTGACAGGAACACCATGCAGTTCATGGGGGTTCTGGTGGACATCAAGTTGGACATGAACCAACAATTTTTTGCCCATGTGACAAAGAAAGCCAACAGTATTCTGGACTGCATTAGGAGGAGTGTAGCCAGCAGGTGGAGGGAGGTGATCCTTCCCCTCTCCTCAGCACTGGTGAGGCCACACCTGAAGTGCTGTGTCCAGTTCTGGGCTTCTCAGTACACAAGAGATATGCACATACTAAAGAGAGTGCAGTGAAGGACCATGGAGATGATTAAGGGACTTGAACACATCTCCTATGAGGAAAGGCTGCGAAAGCTGGGACTGCTCAGCCTGAAGAGAAAGGAAGGCTCAGGGAGCATCCCATCAATGTGTACAAATGGCTGAAGGGAGGCAGTAAAGAAGATGGAGCCAGGCTCTTTCTAGTCATGCCCAATGATAGGACAGCAGGTAATGAGCACAAACTGAAACACAGGAGGTTCCCTCTGAACTTCAGGAGACACTTTTTCACAGTGAAGGTGACCAAGCACTGGCACAGGTTGCCCAGTGTTGTTGTGGAGTCTTCATCCCTGGAAATATTTGAAAGCTATCTGGACATGGTTCTGGGCAACCAGCTCTGGGTGGCCATGCTTGAGCAGGGGGCCTGGGTCAGATGACTTCCAGCGATCCGTTCCAACCTCAGCCATTCTGTGATTCTGTGATATCTAACAATGTCTGTATGTTGACACTGTCAATATCATCTGTCAGCAATGTGCAATTCTAAACTGTCTGTGACTCTAGGATAATTCCAAAAGCTATCCTGAAATACATGTTATTTTCCAGAACTTCCCTTCTACTTTTAAAGTCCTAATTTTTGTCCTCCATTGGATAGGAGTGGCATTTTTTTATATATATATATACACACATTCATAAATATATGTAGGTTGCAATTTTTGTTCAAAAAGGGGTTTTTACCTCAGCTAGATTCTCAGGACTGTGTATAAAGTGAGTTTTCCCGACTCAAGAGTTTGAAGGTCTGGAATCCAGCCTTGCTTGCGGAAAGGAAATGTTCCTTGTATGATCCATCTGACTTCACCACCACAAAAATGTCTTTAAAAAAAATCAGTAGTCAGAAAAAATGTAACTGGACTTATAGCCACAGATAACCTATTTCCTGCCATCCTATTTGTCATAAGTTTCCCCTCCAACACTGAAATGCTGTATACACAAGAGTAATGTGTAATTTCTGAAAAACAAAGGGGCATTTTTTTTCCTTCACCCATAGATACGGAGACTATGGAGGGATGACAGCTAATTGCACACAGAAAGGAGAACAGCAGGTAACTGCTACTCTGGGCAGCATAGCCTTGCTTAGCACCAAACAGCAAATCCATGTGTGTGAGTCTGCTGAACTGTGCCCAACAGGCACCCACACACAGTAGTGCAGCCTTTTTTCATCTACCACAGTGGACACTCTACAGTCAGGTTCTGTCTGAGTGGAGCTGGGACTTCCTGGTCTTTAATAATCCTAACTGTCTCTGGATTATACAACTTGGAACATCTCAGTAAAGCATGTGGACCAGAATTATGCCTACTTACATCATGCTGCATTAAGAATTTGTTTATTCAAATGGGTGAATCAGTACCTTGAAAATACCTCTGTACTATTTTAAAGGAGTTCAATTATACCAGCTTTACTTGACTGCTCACTTTGTATTTTAGTTCTTACTTTAATATTCCAGAAATGCAAACAATGGTCACTGCTCAGACTTAATAATAAAGAACAGAAAATTCTCATATCTGTTTAGTAAAACCCCTCACTACCAGGAATCAGAAATTTAGCCTACCCAAGGTTAGTGCACCTAAATGTTTACGTTTGTATATGTTTCATGATTTGTCTTTGGTGAGATCTAAGTGTCATTTACATCTTCTTGATTACTTTTGCATGTTAGACACTCACATGACAAACATGACTAGCAAGAAAAGCATATAGGTTGCAGTTGGAATGGGTACCTACATTTGGGGATGTACAAGAAACACTGTGACTTTGCATAGCCAGTCCCTTTCAGCACCTCGCAAAGTGTAGATCACTGCTCCTTAGAGGACTGCTGAAGTGTTGAAAAGCAGCCTCAAAGTATTAAATAATAGCCATTAGTAGCAACAATTTAGTTTCTGAGGAGCAAAATTAAACTGTAATAACCAACTTTAAATATTTTTACTGGCTGGAAACTGTTAACTAACCCTAATTGCTGGCATCACCCAGTGTGTTTGTACCTGCAGCCACTGATTCTGGCATGTTCTCATTCCTCCAGCATGGGCAGGGAAGAGGTGTCCCAAAAGCTGTAAGGAAGACTGATCTAGCACCAGTGTGTTTGCAACTTTCCTTTGTTAGACCTATTGATTGTTACGTATTCAGTATCCATGGATGATTGTGTGCTATAAGCAAAGTAACAGAATACATCAACATTCCCCTTTCTCATGGTTTTGGTCTCATGCAGCCCCTTTTTCTCCTTCCTACATAGCTTTTTTTTTTTTTTTTTTCATATGAATTTCATGTGAATTACAGGCTTCCATTATCACTTTAGTCTGCCTCAGTTTCTCTTTCCATATGCACTCTAATGTAAGGCCTGCTTTGTCAAGTTTTCTTCAGCTTGAAGAATTCATCAAGGTCATTTTGACCGTACTTCTAATCCCACTGTTTCTGTTTCATCCTTCTTCACAACACTTATCTCTGATTATTTTCTGGTCAGAGGATGTTAAGGATTTGCTAAGGACAGCTGTTTATCAATGCTTGGAATTTAGATGGTAACATTTTTATAAATAACCGTAAAAGAGCTATTACACTGGAATTCAATATAAGATGTTTACTCCAGAGGATAATATTGCTCTTTCTTTGGATTACTTAGGGTTATGAAGACATATCTGGCTTTCTCTTTTCAGACAAAACTTTTTGTTTTGCTTAACAATATTGCTGAAGTATATGAAGTTCTGCCTCTCATCTGTGTCAGTCCAAGATATTGTTCTCATGATTTTAGTTTATGCTGTTACTTTAGATGATTTCTAACTGCACAACTACAAATTAGTTTGTTTTGCTCTGCCTTCCTCTAAAGGATAGGAGGTTACGGTCACCTGTAAAGTCTGTATGGAAGTGTACCTTATTCCTTGTAGTTATCCAATTATGTCTTTGCCTCATCTAAGTCATTATGTGTAACAAGAGTGTACTTAGGCTAAGACACTCATTTCTGCAATTATCTGAAATGGGGAAAAACACTAGCAATATCACACAATACACCTTCAACAGTCTGAGAAGGAGAAAATACATGGCTCAACATAAGATTGGCCCCAAATCATAACATATGAGTCTGAAGCAACCTTCAAAGTTAGGGTATTAGTTTTTGTTAATTTGAAAAATATGATTTCAGAGAAAAGTGCTGTAGAGAAAATCTGTGACCATACAGAAGCAGACATGCTTTACTGTGCTCCTGCCTTTCAAGACAAATCATCAGCACTTTTCAGAGTTAAGTTATCTGGACCAGCTGGTCTAGAAGAACAACAAAGAAAGTCTAGAAATAAGAGTAAAAGCAGTGGGCTGGACAGGTTTGGGGACTAAATTTAACTAGTACTAATTTACTAAGCAGAACACTTATTATTTTATAATAAAGGAAGAGAAAGTTACTTCTAGTGAGCAGAGTGATTCTTCTTTCTCTAACTTGTTGCACCTGAGATGTTAGATTGTACACCAGTGTACTGTATTGTACAGTACTGTGCCTCCACCATATAAAACATCTAAGTTATTGTACCTGGCACATTTAAGCACAATGGATGAATTTATGTCAGGGTTAGAGAACAAAGGTTAAACAGGGCTGAAATGACTCAAAACCATCACTAGACACTGTGCAGGCCCTCTGCTGGAAGATTAATTTCTCCTTCTATGTATCTTAAAGTACAGTTGATGAACCAAAGACCAGAAGCTTAAGCAAAAGTTCTTCAGTATATACACTTCAATATTATACATAGCCTGCATGTGTATGTACATATATTATGACATGTATGTGTGTATATATATGCATATTTATATGTGTCATGTATCTGTTTTCTGAGGAGTATGAATCTCAGCCATTTGAATGGTAATGTAAGATGGTAGAAAGAAGACTGCTTAAAACTTTTTCTATAGAAAGCATTAATTAAAACATCAAACCAGTGTGGAGAATTTTTGAATGACGTCAGTTTATGTGATAATTTCTGAGCCAATGGGAAACATTGTAGAGTCAACTCATTCTCTTTTTTTTTAATTATTATTAATACTTGAGCTTGTGAGAGATTTACTTTGCCCCTTGTTGATCCACATATTGACCTCTAACTTCAGAAGAAACTGGACAATGTAGATCCTCATGGTCTGATATCACATTGGTTTATCTCAGTGCCCACTCACATCAGGGAAGCAAAGAGAAGTCAAGACATTCTGCCCTCAATCACAAGGGAGGTGAGGCACTCTCCACTACAAAAAGCAGAGGTAAATCTATTTAAATACAAGCAAAATGCAATTACACATCTGGTAATCAGTGTTGGTGCAGGTGTTGCTGGAATAAGATTCAGGCAGATTAATTATTTACACAGATTATGTCCATGATTTGCAATGGACTTAAGGGAGGCTTCCTGGCAAGGATTGGAGGAGGATTGTTTGTGATTAACTTAAAAGCAAGGATAAAGCAATGCCATTATTAAGTAAATACTGCAGTCTGAATCAACATTTACTAACTGCTTGGTAAAGTCTTGCATGCTGATTGACTTCAGCAGGTAGGCTGGAGAAGAGGAAGAAAGAGTATGGGGGGTGGGAACGGGCAGGAGAGGAACATCTCAGCTGAGTATGCTCAAATTCTGTGTTTGTGTTTTTGTACGCACTGTCTAAGAATGACTGTCTCACAGCAAGAGAGTGGGAATGAATTAGAATTCTCTAAACACCGAGATTCTGTTGCCATAATGTGCTTACAGGCATTATAGTGGAAATGAGTATCTGGAGGCAGATTGAAAGACTTGACCTAATGCCCTTATCTCTCAGTCCTCCAACTCCAATCTAATGAACATATACCCATAATTATTTCTCAAATAGTTTTTATCTAATTTTAAAGTGGATAATTTATAGCACTTGTAGAAAAATGCTGTAAGTTTTATTAAAATATTCAGCATTAGGAGAACTTTGAGCAGAATATATTTCCTTACTGTTCTACAAAGTCATACATATTTATAATATTAAAAACTCTTCAGTTGCTTTAATAATAGCATTCTGTTCCATAGATCTGAATACTAATGTTAATATATCTGCTGCATGCATAGAAGGCTGTGCACAGGATAACATACATTTTATACTTCCTATTTTTTGTGTATGTGTTTCGATTTTCATTACTTTGCCTTTAATTAAGATTTGTTTTGTGATAAAAAACACATTGTAAGCAAGAAATTAAAAGGTTGGGAAGAAAACTAGTATTTCCTCATAGCTCTGTTGGGCCCCAGCCTGCTAGTGCTCAGCATTTAGAATAGAATCATAGAATCATTTAAGTTGGAAAAGACCTTTAGGATCATTGAGTCCAACCGTAAACATAACACTGCCAAGTCCACCACTAAACCATGTCCCTAAGAGCCACATCTACACATCTTTTAAACATCTCCAGGAATGGTCACTCCACCACTTCCCTGGGCAGCCTGTTTGAATGATTGACAAACCTCTCAGTGAAGAAATTTTTCCTAATAGCCGATCTAAACCTCCCCTGGCCCAACTTGAGGCCATTTCCTCTCATCCTATCACTTGTTCCTTGGGAGAAGAGACTGACATCCACCTCATTACAACCTTCTTTCAGGTAGTTGTAGAGAGTGGTAAGGTCTCCCCTCAGCCTCCTTTTCTCCAGACTAAACAACCCCAATTCCCTCAGCTGCTCCTCGTAAGACTTGTGCTTTACACCCTTTACCAGCTTCATTGCTTCATTTCATTATTATGAAATGCTGCAAGTCTGACTGCTGACAGCTGAAGATGCTCTGCACCTTGCAGGACCAGGTGTTTGGGCTGCAAACTGATTTTACTCAGCACAAAGGCAGGACAGTGGCAGTGGGTGGGCATGGGGAATATGAATGTTCTCATCTACCACAGATGTCCCAGCTTGGGGGGTGGGAAGGGAACTAGATGATCTTTAAAGGTCCATTCCAACTCGAACCATTCTATGATTCTGTGAATCTACCCGATGCAGTAACTAAGCAGACCTACAGTTTTCAAAATGCTCTCTGATTTTTACACCTTTGCTCCATATGATGTGCAGAAACAGACAAAATCTGAGGCTGCTTTTGAGAAGGAAATTTGAAAATAGCTGAAAAAAACCCCAACAATAAAAGTGTGGTGTTAAGTTAACCATCAAGGAGTACCTTCTCCTTGGTCATCTTAGCTTGTCAGCCGTCTCAGCCGAGGATGGTATAGGGATGTACCTCCTGAAAGAGTGCCTGGGGAGAGTGATTACAAAAATGGAATTGTACTGTGTCTGGGAGGGTAGTTATGTTAAAGCTGGGTTTGGAAAATGTCACAGCTGTGCATTGACCACCAAAAGGTTCAGATCTGATGTCATCAATGAAACAAACAAAAAAATATTGGTGCTTTTCTGTGAGAGCAATTCTGCTGTTGTTCATAATCACAGCGAAGGACAAGGCTCTATTTCCTTATCTTCCCTGAAATGCTCCAGTCAAATCAGACCACATGTGCCTAAGACCTATGAAGTAGCTGTATAAAGTGTTTGGGCAAGCAGATAACAGCCTAGGCCTCGTACATCCTTCTCATATTTAAGCTCCTGTTTCCAAGCAGTTCTCCCACCCTTACATAAACAAGTCAGGGACCTAATGACAGGGAGGAAAACTGAGTTGGCATGGATCCAGGAGTTTGTCTGACTCACTCAGAGCCAACACATGGTAATTATGCTACCTAGTACTAAGTATAAATAATGAGTTTCTTTGTGCAGAGCAAGAAGAGTCCTGTCCTGTTGGATAGGCTAACTTTGTTTTCTAACCCTGGCAAGATCAAAGTTGTGACCTTATATGTGTGGCCCAGAAAGCAAAAGGGTCCAAATTCTAATCTTACTAGTCATAGGAAATGCTTTGACCCTTAGGAGACCAATTTTAATCCAGTTTTAATTTCTGCCTATGATGTTATTCTCTTTCCCATTGGTAAGAGATTCCTGATTTATTTATTCTGAGTTTTCCTCCTTTTTTTTTTCCCCTTCTCCAATTAAGTATTTACTCAAGTTCTGTTTTAGAGCTTGATCCCAGATTGGACACTAAGTGTTAATGGCATGATGTCTAGCAAAGAAGAGAACGCATAAGCCAGCGTATGCTTCTAGTACCAGGGAAACCAAGGAAGTTTTAGGTTTAAATCACACACACAAAAAGTACCTCACAGTAAACTTGGAAATGTTGTCTGCAGGCAGAAGCTTCAGAAAAGCCTGATTCAAAATTAAAATTTGTCGCTGCTTGAGCATGCTTGTATTTTCATTTAATCTCCTTCAGTTTACTGTGTGCCTATTGTTATGTGTGAACATGTGCTTATGTCTGCGCCTAGGTAGGTGGCTTTACCGTGTCACTGGACATAGTGCACAAATGGAAAGTAGGAAGAAAGGATCTTGAAAGTAGAGTCTTTCAAGACAGAAAATTAACTAAGGTTTGTGTTAGCTTATTTTTACCAAAAAGTTAAATACTTGTAAAATGGCCTGTTTGGTTTAGTTTTGTTTTTTAAGAATGTGAGACTATGATCTTTTGACAATGCTGTACAATGACTACAAAACAGATTGTGAAGCAGAGAGTTTGAAATCAGAAAGAGAGAACAACTTGGGAGAACAACCACTAAGGAAAACAGAGAGTGTTAGAAGAAAACTATGTGTGCAAAACCAAGTGGTATTTAGTAATAGGCACAGCAGGAGTAAAAAGACCTGCAGTATATTGCTGAATAAGGAGCTTCACAAAGGGATTAAGGGAAACAAATCAGCTTAGCACAAATATAAAATATTAGAGTAGGATGGTGAAAACATAAACATCAAATGAGGGTTTATGTAAGTGTATGTCCATCCCTCATCCATCTACCTGTTTATGTAGACACAAACAGGGCACAATAATTTTTAAAAAATGCAGGAAATTTTGAAAATGTTTAAAATGCAATTAACTGAAAAAGGTGGGTCAGCAGGGACCCCTACCACCATTTAGTATAGTCAAGCTGTCTACACTTGCAATTTGGCAGCTAGCAGCAGCAGGAGTGGAGTGAGGTGGTCTATCAGGACTTGCCCAGGCTCACAGGAAAACAAGAGGGTACACTTAGATGCACAGATAATGTTATAAAAGGAATGCAAGGGCTGCAGTCCAATTTTTTTTTTCCACTCCATTTCCAACAGGTATGAAACTACTGAGCCATTTTACACAGCATATCTGTCTGTTCCCACAAAACATGGAGCTCTTGTAGAAAACTCTGTTCCCTTTGTTGTGAAATGTCAATTCAATAAAACTAGGATTTTCTTAACAGAGGAAAAACATTTTGGAATAATTTTTCAGGTAAGTAAGCATTGAAGAAAATTTTAGCAATAGTTGAAAATTTCATTTCAGCTTTTCCTAAATGAAAAATGAGGATTTTATATCTTAACAATGCATTAATCTTAAACTACTGTATTTTAAGTGTTCAATATAAAACCAGTAAAAATCTAAATGAACAGCTTCTCAAGTGATCAAAAATGAAAAAAATAATGGAATGAAATAAAACTGTTTCCCTTCCATGTCCTACACCTCCATAGTTGTTTGTTGAGGTTTTTTTTCTTCTGAAACTGTGTTAATAATAACACCTTCTGAATTTAGGATAGAAAGTTTTTAGGATGAAAAATTTGGGGGCTTTTTAGATTCATGTTTTTTCACAGCCACAGAATAACTTTTACACACCTTTAATCTCCACCCACTGATGTACAGAAAGCAGCTGGTTTTCTAGGTAGTAGTGTTAGCGAGTGAATCACAGAGGGGAAAACTGATATAGACATAATAACATATACATCTATGGTGCAAGATATTAATAAAAATCCCATTATCAAAAAAGCTGGTGAGATATTTTTTGTGTTGATGATTAATTTAATAGAAAATGCGCTCACTGAAAGATCAAAATTTGGGGGGTGGGGAACATGAGACATGGCGGGGGGGGGGGGGGGCATATTTTTCCATGAGTTGTTCCTTGTTTTATCAGTCCCGGAAAATTCACAAAAAATGCAGCTTTCAAGCAGAAGTGCAGCTTTATGGAAAAGTAAAAAGTTTAGGGATAGGTCAATGAAATAGAACAAACCATAAAAAAAATCAGTTTTGAAATGTTGCTTCCTCTTTGGAATCTTACGAATTTTTCCTCTTAACAAAAATAATTCAATATTTTTGTAACCTAGGATTAGGACAAAAAAAAATGTCAAATACTAGATTTTATACCAGATTGAAAGTTATGATAAGGAATGTGTATGTGTAGTATTGACCTCTAGTATCTTTTCCATTTAGGAAAAAAAAAAAAAGTTAATGTTTGAGAGCTTTACCTCAGGTATTCTATAAAAGGTAATGACAGCAACATCATCACAGTCAATGTCATATAATTCATTACCAAATCAGAACAAGTCCAAGATAATGCAACACCCACCATGAAGGTTCTCTATGTCACCATGGTCAAGGAAATGGTAACTGTAGATAAAAGCATCGTAAGTCAGACTTTCATATCTTTAAAATTCAGTACCAACTTTAAGTACTATAACAAGAGAGAAGAAAGCATTGGCAGAGATTCCTGACAACGTTCCTTACCTAAGAAGGAAAGTCAGAAGTTCTAAAGTTGATCTAGTATAGTATCAATGTTCAGTGTCTGGTTTTAAAGAATCACAAAAACTTTGGCTTTATTTAGATCCTTCAGGTCTGAAAATTTATCTCAAAGCAGCTCATGAAGTAATGATGAATCAAAACCAATATAATGCAGAAGTATTTGAGCAAATGAAGTCTTAGTGGGAGAAGAAGAAATATATAAAGAGATAGATTTATGCAACTAAGCAGCCCATCAAGCTAACCTATTTCTCCATACTCATGTTGAGTGCTTAACTTACTGATTCCCCGCCCCCCCCCCCAATGCTCATTGTTTTGACATCTAGATACAGCACAAAAATATGTAGCTGTACAAGAAAATAGTGGACTGCTCAGAAAAAGGTAGAGCATTAAATTACTACTTCTGCTATTACAGAAAGACAAAATGCCTGCCATAATAAAATCTTTATACTGTCCTGTTAATATTAACACAAATGAAACCACATACCTGCATTTCTGCCAGATCACTAAACCTGTGTATTGGAGAACAAGTGTTGCAGATGAAGGGTATCTCCTGAAAGTCTCCATTCGTCACAACTGTGTTAAGAGCAACTAAGCCAGGAGACTCCTTGTATGCTGAGCTGTTGGTCAAGCATGAGGGCTTTTGCAGATGTTTTGCTTTGCTGAACTGATGTAAACAAGAATCCATCTCCTATTCTGTTATTGTAGGGTTTTTCCTGTAAGAGATGAAAAATAAAAGGCACTTTTATTAGTTGGTGAAGGAAGTTTAAAATATCTGACATCAGATACGCAGAGAGCATAGATCTTAGCAGAATGAGGCCCTAATTAGGCCTGTGCAAGATCCTGAAAGAAAAGACCCACATTGTCACTAAGGCACCGTTTAAGATAATAGTTTACATAAAAACAGAGATAATGGATTGATGTTAAAGAAAAGATTAATCTATAAGCAGTTCAGACAGAATTTTCTTTATGCAGAGGGTTGCTGTATAATGGAACAAATTGTCAAAGGCAGTGATAGAAGCAAGTGTGAATTATTCTGACACATTTCTGGAGAGGAGAATTGGAAAGTACTGTTGCAAGCTAGATTTCCAAGATGAAAAATGGTGATGCATGAATTGATTTAATTTCAAGCTGAGGAAGTTAAGGGTGGGACGAACTGCTTTAAAAAGTCCCAAGGTTAGTTATAGGAGATCTTAAAGGACAATGTGTTCCTCCTAGTTCCCTTAAAAGTTCCTTCATGCTATTATGAGGCAAAGTTTTATATAATTGATTATGAAATGGACTAGCTAGGGAGAGAGGAACCAGCTACTTACTGGTAAAGACATAAAAGATTAAAGGATCACCAAACATGCAGTTGCTTTGCTTTGTACAGACTCTTTCTACTGAAATAGATTTGTAGGTATGATCTGAGAACTTCAAGGTTTTAAACAAAGAAAAGCATCCATTAAAAAAAACCCCAAACACTAGATAGGCAAAGCACTAAACAACTCTTTCAAATCTAATATGGGTAGCCCTGTAGTCATACTGTCACTTCTGTCGAAGCCATTAGCACCATCACAAATAGGTTTTCAGGTGTTCTTAACATTATAAGAGGTTGTACACAAAATGGCCTAGAACATTTCATTTCAAAAAAGAACACATTAATATTTAAAGTTAACACAGAAGCACTACGGGTTATTCACTTTCATACACAGATTAATGAAGAAGCAGAAAATGGGACATTAATTTGGCTCTTTTCCTCTGAAAGCCTAGAAGTCCACTAACAATAATGAAAACTTTAGCTGGAAGAAAATAAAACCTGAACACTTTGCTTAGAAGTAAATAAAAATTTAATATGCACCTGACGGAAAGTGGCTGTCTTCCTTCCCAGTCCTCAAGTCAAAAGAATGCTTACTAATAAAGGTTCTGCTAAACCTGAAATTGCACATTAAGGACCACATGTGATACATATATCATGTCAAGGCATGGAAGAAAAGTCTGTCATAAACATCTTGTTCATTTGTTATTTCTTCTTAAAATAGTTATGCTGGTGTTGATTTTTTCCTTACGTTATTTTTGGCATATAGCTCCCATCATTGGGAGAAGGTATATTAGCACAGACATGTCACTGCTGTAACTTCTGTGAAACTAAATATGTCCCAGAGGATTACCCAAAATCTAATGAAGTCTGAGTAAGAGAATGCATGGCTGTGCAGTTCTTGCCTGAATCATGCTTCTGTTGAATTTATATAAAATCCAGGGT
This sequence comes from Aquila chrysaetos chrysaetos, assembly GCF_900496995.4. Lineage (NCBI taxonomy): Eukaryota > Metazoa > Chordata > Aves > Accipitriformes > Accipitridae > Aquila > Aquila chrysaetos. The sequence continues at coordinate 48,117,065 of NC_044030.1, forward strand.
GTACAAATTTCTCACAGGGAAATTAAAATTATGACTCTGTTGAGGGCTGTGTGCATTTGCTGGTTCTCATATCAGGTTTACTACAATGTCATGAAATGCTTTTAAGCAGGCAAAACAAATTTACAACCAATCTGTACTCATTAAGAAATAAAACTGTTTGTTAAATTTAGCAATGTTAGATTGGTGGAATCCAGAAAATAATCTAACCCTCCACATTACTATGGGAGGCCCCTTTGCTTAATCACAAGGAATGTGGAGCAAAACTACTAAAAAAATGAACCAGTTCATCCCAGACTAGAAAAGCAGCAGACCACGAAGCATTTGCTTGTTCAAGAACTGTTTCAAGAGCCATCTTCAGTGACAGAGATAAGAAGGATGGGCTTCAGGGTTCCTGTGTGGTTTTGTGAGCTCTGGAGAAGTCTCATTAGATCTTAGGCAGGTCTAAAGAGGCAAGCTCACAAGCTAGGGCTGCGAAAGAGGACAGTGATCATTAAATATAATTCTAAAGATATTTTTTGGTATTTCATCTAAATTTATTCCACTACTGAAAATATATGCTTTTTAGTGGAATATAAACTTTTGTCTTAAACCTGTTCTCGTAATAGGTGCAACTGGATCACCTGACATATATGTGGTATTCTGGTCTCCTGACATTAACAGATCCACTACTCTGCTATGCAAAGGCAAATTTCTAGAGACTTTCTAACCCAACAGACTGTCAGATATGTTCAATAGTCTGTTGGACAATCAACTAATAAAGTGAAATTTCTCAATAGAAGATTATTAAAATTAGATATTGTGGGGAGGCATCTTGATTAAATGCCATCAGTCCCTCTTAGTTATACTTGTGTTCTTTCTTCACAACCATTGAATACATGGAATACATCCTACTTTTGTCCTCTCCATTTGTCTACAATACAATAAAACCATCTATTAGTTGCTCCTCTAACCACAATCATTCCTAAGGAGACTCCTGAGTGAGCTGAGTCAACTGTAGATTGTCCTTAAGGCCTGGCCTGGTGACAGCAACACCAAGGATGAGGAAAAGAAAAACAGGATGAGTCCGTCCTTCCCCAAGCCCCTTCACACAGGTTTTTGCACTTTTTGTGGGATATATTTCCATATCCCAGTGAAACCCATTATCTAGTCATTATTTATCATATCAAACATCCCTTTTTAATTTCTACTTCAATAGATTTTTTTTTCCACACCCCTCCACCCCTCCCCTCTGTTTTTATAAAGTTACACAACCTTTAGGGAAAAGGGAAGTTGTTTACAATTTGTAATTATAGCACTAAAAAAGAAATCAAACTGCAAATTCATTGCAGAGTGTTTGATCCAGAATATTGTTAGAAACATAATTAATAGCTGAAAGCATTTGAAACAACACTCCTCAACTTAGTCATTAGACATCCAGAAAAATACAAACACCCAGCATTTCAAGGTTTAATGTATTCATATTTGTTTTCAATTTCAGTATTTGAAGAGTTAATTTGGTGGATCAGTTTGTTTGCTGCTATAATGGAAAACAGAAATTATCACCACTTTGTAATCTCAAAATACTGTATTTGTTTAAGGGTTGTTGATAGAAAAACATGTTGAGTTTCACTGAGGGCTCTCATTTTGCAACCCCCATCTTCAAATCTTCAGAGGGCCTCCAGAACCAGGAAATACAAGTGGAACAAAACATGCAAGCTGGGATCACCTACTGAGCAGTGAGCTACCTACCTAAATAGGGTTTAAACTACATGACAGCAGCACCATTTTTTATGTGCTTCTCTGGCTAGTGCTAGAGAAGCTCTGTGGATTTGTGCAGTACAATATCAGCTTAAGGGGGTTTGGACCCTGGCAGAATACTTTTCTTCATGGTTTCCTTGCAAGCCTCTCCTTTCTTAGTTTCCATAGTTTTTGTTGTAGATTAAAAAAAAAACCTAAGTTAGTTCCATTAGGCTTCCTACTGCTTATCATTGCTGATCCATTCACACTCTGGTAGTTTTAGTAATTTTTTTTGTTTCTGTTATTTATTTTGTTTTATTTTATTTTGAATTCAGACTATATACGGGTGAGTCCATCTTAACAAGCCCCAATTGTTCAGGGGGATTATTTTCTGCTCTTTTACTTTCCTCCTTCTGCCCTCACTTTCTTGGGTTTATTCACATCACAGTAGTGCCTCTTCATGGAAGAAGGTCTCAATACACGAAGAAAAGTGTCTTAGCGCGTGAATCGATATCCCCCGGATATGAGTGGCTTAAGTTTATACCTGTTATGTTTGTGAAGGCATAATGCTGCCAAGAGTATACTGAGGAGGCTGGGAAATGTCTGCAGTTTTCCAGGTCCAGTGCAATACTGGACAACTGAAGCAGGAGAAAGGCTTGGCACAGTGTTTCAGCACAGAAGTCAGGCTAAATCTTTTAAACATGGAATAAGGTCTACAGCAGGTTTCCTGGTGCCCAGATACCATTGCTTCACACTCAAAGTAGAGAATGACGATGTGTTTTTTTCTTCTCTGTCACTTATCCCCTGTAAGACCCATATCTAATGATGTTTTCCAGGCAATGGAGGTTCATCTGGGCTATACAGTGTTGATCCACTGCTGCAAGACTGTAGGCATAACATGATCTCTTTGTGCCTGGTGTTACACACAGGCAGCACCACGAAGAGCATTTTGCTTTGGGCTGCTCTGTCCAGTTCTGCCCTGCACACACGGCAGGTCTGGAATTGCATGTCCTTTCAGGATTGTCTCCATGGCATAGAGTTCAGCACAGTATTTATCAGGAATTTTCAAATCTTTGTAGTCTGAATTATAAAAACAGAGAAGGGGAGGAAAACTAGAAAAAATTAAAATACTCTAAACAAATTTCCTTCTTTAGTTTTGAAATATATTCTGTCAGCTTCTTTAGCAGCATTCTTGGTAACAGTGTTTTGCCACAAAATTCTGTATTGTGAATGGAGTTGTAAGGTTTTTACTTAATTTAAAGTAAAATTAGAGATTAGAGATTCTAGGGATACTCGTCTAACTGATCCTCGTATGTTTCTTACTCATTTCCATTTCAGTTCATCTCAAAATTGCCCTTATATTGGGAGGATTAGAAAACTGACATTATTTAGGCTGGGCTTCTGTTAATTAAGTATATGAAAGTACAGTGATTTGGGAATTTCACCTTCTATAAATCAGCTAAACTTTAATCATCTCCTAAACTCAGCATAACTAGTAAGCTTTAAAGTGCAAATGCTTCTTGCCTTTCTCAGAATGCTTTGTTTCAGTGCATCACAAATAAAGATGCTGCAAAAGCTCAAACTATAGTTAAAATTCAGTTGCCAGACAAGTTTGCCTCTGATAGAAGTACATTAATGATCATCGTGTGTGTGTGAGTAATAATGATTCAAGTGTTCCATTGGGATTTTATACAAACATATGGCTGAACGGCCTTCTACTTGTGCAGCAAACTGATGAGAAGTGCTCCTGTTTGTTATTAAATACAAGCAGATATTGTTATACAACAAAGGCAGGAGTCGGGTTACCTTCTGCCTCTGCCATTCGCCCCACAAGAAAACAGCGAGTGCCTTCCAGCTCTCCTGTCTGTTAAACAGAAAAGCTGGGGTCTAAACATCCTGGTGCCTCAGTAGGACAGTAAGAGGGGTCTAAACCAATTAGCAGAAATGTCCAGCTGGTGTCTTTACTAATTCTAGTCCAGATTCTGGCTGTCTGTACTGGAAGTAATAGAGAAAATCCTACCAGCCTGTTACGTGCCTTCTGCAGGAGTCAGCCATACCCAGTGGACTTGCCGAATCTGGTGTGTGTTTTGATGAGCTATTGCAATAGCTAAGAGACCATGTTGACCACTGAGGCTGGAATATACATTCATTTTCCTCCACCCTCCATGGGACCTGGGGGTCAATGGGGGAAGTCTTTTTTTCCCATTGTTTCTGCTTCTGGCTCTACAAGTGGCTTTAATAACAACCTGAGTAAAAGCACGAATCCTAGCTCTTCCTGGAGCTATGATCTGTACCTGGCAAACAACTCCAGCTGACTGGGGAAATGATTAATAAGATGATGAAGAAACAGTTTCATTGTCTTTTTGGAAAGGTATTTCTTACAGAGTGAGTGCACTTGGGATACCATTTGGCTCACAGAATCCCTGAGAACTATAGAATGTGGCAAAAAGATTCTTTATTTCCCAATTTTTACTTAATTTAATGACTGTGTGTTATTTTTTCAGAAATGGACCAAGGCACAGGTACTTACGCTGTTGTAACTAGGTGCTCTGTAGGGGTTGCTATCTTTAGAATACACCATGGAGTTGACCTGGATGAAAAATAATATCTGAATGAAAGTGAAGTTTGCCATAGCACCCAAGACTTAAAGAAATAGTTCTGGCCCCTTTATCCTTTTTTATTTTGCATGCTTTCATTTATAGCTTGTGCATTATTCATGGTGGCCTTTCAACCAGAAAGATTCTGCTACCAGACTTGTAAATAAAACACAAACTATATGCAGTGAGGAACATTTTGGACCAATGATTTTTAGCCTAGGAAGTTTGCAAGAGGCATGAATATGGTCAATGTAAAGCTGTTCTGCTGAAGTAGTTTCCTGCATAAGGACTATAGGCTAGCCTTGTAAATCACTGTCTACCTATCACTGCCATTGCATCTGAATTATCCTAAGAAACTGCAAATTTTCTGTATAAATAACCCTGAAAGCCATGTTCTTCTAGACGACTCCATTCTTTTTCCTAGTACAAGTTTTTTCTCTGTTTCTGACTTGTATGCTCTCACCTCTGTGAGTCCAGTGAGTCAGTTCCCTCATTTGCTACCTAAACTCCATTATAATGCGTCAAATATTCTGCAAATCAAATGAGGCGGGGGTGGGGGGAGAGAAGGAGGGAACAATATGCAAATAGTATGCAAATAGTAGGAGGTATGTTTGCTTCCAGTTGTTTCTATGAGAAAATTGTTGCTCCTGGGAGTCTTTTCTTTAGCTATTAATGTATTAGGTGTACCTATTCTTTGGTTCTGTAACCAGAAATAGATTTGGAAGTTTCTCTATGTCTGAAGAAGTTCTTGCAGGACTTTGTCTGTGTACTTACTATGTGAGCATTATTTGCCATTTAACTAAAATGTGCCATTAGCATAACTGAAACAGAGAATATTATAAGATCTCAATCCTCTAAGCAGATGTGCTGGTTTGGGGGGGATAGAGTTAATTTTCTTCATAGTAGCTAGTATGGGGCTATGTTTTGGATTTGTGCTGAAAACAGTGTTGATAATACAGAGATGTTATTGTTATTGCTGAGCAGTGCTTATACAGAGTGCAGACCTTTTCTGCCTCTCACCCCACCCCACCAGCGAGGAGGCTGGGGGTGGGTGCACAAGAAGTTGGGAGGGGACACAGCTGGGACAGCTGACCCCAGCTGTACACGATGTTTTCAAACCTACTGGCTTTGAACAGGGATACTATCTCCAAAAACATTTCTCTAACCTTTCATTAAGGCACCTCCACAAACAAATGGTTACCATCTTACCCACAATCAGGTCTGGTTTTCAGATGCTTCATGTTTTACCCTGGTCCAGTATGCATTTTAGAGGGGAAAGAACAGAATATGTGAAGTAAGTGTTTTACCTTGCAGAGAAGTAAATAATTAATGTAAAGGAATGCAGAGTATAGCTCCTGTGTGTCTTAAAAATACGTAAGATCCTAAAGGGACTGATTTCATTAGATAAATTCAACTAAATGTCATGTTTCCAAGAAGAAATGGCAGGACTGAACAATGCACAGAACAAATGTTCCATGGTAATAACCAGGGGAAAAAAAGATTCTCAGAAGATGTGGCTAGATTTCAGGAGGTGTGTAATATTTTTCTGTCCTATAATTTTTATTCTGGACTATATTGGCAAAAATAATCCTTTCTTTTTTTTTTTCTTTCTTCTTTTAGCTTACATATCCATTACTATTGAATTTACAGCACTGCTGGTTAAAAGTGTATTAAGTCGTCCAGCACGTTTAGCTTGAAATTTCATCATGTCTGAACAGCTTAACTGATAGAAGGCTGATAACTCTTTATGAAGCAGGTTTTAATAATGCTTTCATGTTTCTGGTTTATGATGCCATTAAAGTCATCTTTTGTCATATTAGTAATAGAGATATTCTCAAAATAACCCAAGCAGCAATTTAGTATAGCTTTTAATGTCAGCATAAATTTCTGTAGTACTAAACTTATTTGAAATGTTAACAGTGTTGTTTGCATTTCCAAATATATGTTTCATATTATTATGGAATGCAAATCCCTTAGGCTAACAAAAATGTCCATTGTCTGAAAGTCAGGGTAAATTCAGTAATACTTTAGGTATGTGATTCTGGGGCACAATTCACTGAACAGGAAAATTATGGATTTGATGATCATGTTGTAGATCAGGTAGGTACCTATATGAAAAAGCTCAGAGTTTCAAAATGATCAGCACCTAACAGATCTCTTGAGGATATTCAAATCAGGTCATGTAGTCTAAACTTGGAGCCAAACATGATACTCTGATCCTGTTTAGAATTAATTATGAGGAAAAGTAAAAGGCCTTATAGCATAGAATTAAAAATTTTTCCATGTTGTTTTATCCTGATAAGCTTATGAAAAGGCCATATGTACCTAATGTTTGTCTCTCTCCTGTCAAGAAACATGGGATCCAAGCATTTGTTTTAATAGAATTTATGTACAGTCTCAATATTCTGTCTTCTTTGCTAGACTGAAATCAGAAAGCTGATGAAGTGTCGTGCATAACAAGATGATCTCATGCTTACAGAAAAAAACAGGTTTTGAACAGAGTGTACCTTTTATTGTCAAAGCTGTTTGCTATACTGGTCTCATGAAACAGAAATCCTCCTGCAGAATGAAAGCAGGCTGGATAACAGTGTTGTCCTGGTTTGTGGGAAGAGACACACAAGCTGCAGAGCTGTGTAAAGTACCAGCTGCAGCTGTACAAGGCACTATACTCATTAAATACCAAGAGGCCAGCATGAACCTTATTCCGCCCTTAGTCTGCTTCTGTTGCAAGTGATGGGAATTCTGGCCTCAGTCCAACAGACTGCTGAAGCACATGCATAATTTTGAGATAGATTGTGACTAAACCCACTGATTTCAATGACCTTCTAAACTGAACTCTTGGTACATACCATAGAAAATAAAAAATTATAGCAAGGTAGTCTCCACTGGATAGCCATTCCTGAAAAAACCTCTGGCATTTTTTTAAAGCAAAATTGTTTAAAAACCCCTCAATTAAGAAGTGAGAACATGCATTAATTAGCTATACCTTAGCCAATAAAAAGCACTACTTTAAATCAGTGGACTTTCCTTAGTGTTGCATATGACAGGACTTGCTTTAATAAACTAATTAGCAGAAAAACGGGTCTTCCCCACAAGAAAAAAGGACGTCTCCCACTTTACCCTGTGGGGTCAGCACATTCTGTTCTTGTTGAAGCTGAGAACTTAAACTACCTGTTCTAAAAAGTGCATATTTTTATGAAGAAAAAAACTATACTTTCTGCTTCTCTAGAATGTGATTCCAGTCCTGAAGAAACAGATGTTTTCATGAGCACAACAATAGAAATGTAGAATTATAGCTGCTTTAATTAAATGTCACTTCTCAAAAATTTAATAGGATAAAAAGAAGATCATATGGTACGAAAGAGGGAAAAAGACTTCTAGTCTTTTCTGTTTATATATGCATTCTGATCATTAAACTGTATCATGTGGCCTAGAAAAGGATTTAAAAGTACTCTCAAAAAACTGTGTCTAACTTGAAAGTTATGGATTCAGCATATCTGTCTTAGTGACATCTGCAATATAATTTAGATTAAGGAACTTGCCCTGTATTGGATGAGAGAAGTATAAATAACCAGAGTACCACATCCTGCATCTTGCCATTCTCACTTACATTATGTTGCATAATTCAATATTCCATAAATACTAGTTTTATCAACATTTAAAGCTTGTCTGTATTCTCACTCCTAGAACAGTTATTTCCAAGATCTAGAGTTTTTTAAAAAAAGGACCGGCAAATACATTTTCATCCTCGTTTCAAGTTTAAAAGTTTTCAGTGAACAGATGATTCTACTAAAATCTGGCAAAACGTCTGAACAGTTGATATTCCAAAGTGTGTGTACTACCTCCTTTTAGTAAACCATTTTAATCAAGGGAAATCTTTACATAAACTGAGGAGTTATCTTCAAGGTCATTGATGAATCAGAAGACACTTCTCATTTGTTTTAAGCATAATTTATGTCTTTGTATAACACCACACAAAGGATGAAGCCTGTACAGGACACAATAATATAAGCTATAAAATGTGTATGTACTGTGTATTATTAATTCTTTGCAACCTTTCATACAACTGAGACCTGTACTATATTGGTTTCTCTGAGTTTGACAAATAGTACTGTATGATGAAGACTTGTCAGCTAATTTCTGTCATGACAGGAATGCACAAAGGCTCAGAGGAAAAAATTGTAATGATATTTCCAGCCATTTTATATGTGAAATAGAATATTTACGGTATCAGCTTATTTGTGATGGAAGACTATCCTCTTCAGAAAAGATACATTGTCACAGCGGGCTCCAATTACCTTACTGTTATTTTGCAAAACCATAGGTGAAGAAAATGCAATAATTTCCATGTATCTGGGCATTGGTAAACACTATAGCATGAAAAGGGGAATGATTATCTAGATTAGGAAAAGGGATCAAAATTTATACCATGAGTAAAAGCTTTCTGCAGAATAAGCAACAGCTGTTCAAAAAGTGTTCTTTCAGTTTAGATTGGAAATAGGACAGCAATAGAGTTCATCAAAAACAAATTCTGGAACTGATTTTGCTGGATTTTTTAATACAGATAAAAAGTAGACGTATCCTGATACATATGAAGAACTGGATGACCTTGAGGGCCATAATTTTATATATATATATATGTACTAATGAGAACTACTATTATAAGTTGTATGCCCATCATTTGGGAATGACAAAGTAAGAGAAAGAGAAAAGTATAACTAGCATTAACAAGATTTTACAATAATTCACCTAAATAATGAAGGTGTGAAAGGTGAATGTGATCAGAAAAGATGCATCGTGCAGTATATTCCCAGCAGAAAAATGACTTGGTAATAATATTGCAGAGACTGTAGTAGGCAACTTTGGAGTGCCTATTGTACAACTTGGAGAAAGACTCAAACATCAACAGAGACCAAAAGATGGTTGTGAGATTCCCACAAAGAAGACTAAAAGAATTAGGCTATGTTATCCTAGAAAATGAAGACTAATTATTAAATATACTGACACACTATTAATAGGTTTATTGCACAAGGGACATGAAGGGGAAGCAAATATTTTAGGAAATATATATACAAATTTTATAAGAAAAAGTATTTATTTTTTGCTCTTGAGGTCACAGAGGTGGGCAATTAGTAGGATTCGGGCTACCAGAGGGGTTCTGAAAGAGCTCTCCAATATAAGTGCCAGGATAAAAAAATAAAAAATTAATACAGAGTGTAGCAATCTTATGCACAAGATCACATGTCTGCTAGAAAACAAAAGTGAAGGCCCATTGTTTCTGTGAACTTGTGGGGGTTTGGGGCAGAATTTCCTCTCTGATACAGTATTGAAAAGAAAGTTTCCTGTAGAAAAAAATAACTTCAGTGGTTTAAAAGACTTTCAGATAAGGAGGGTCAAGCTACATATTTTAATGCGTTTCTCTCCACCTATTTCAAAGTCATAACTATTTTGCAGGCATGCTGCACAAAACTTATGAGAATGCTTGAATATGCTGAAATTATCGTCATACGTGCATAGTCGTTATGCATGTCTATGCACACTGTTTCATTTAAATTGGGAGTAAAGTGTTTATGCACAGAGACACACTGCCTTCCCTACTTTTTTTTCTGTGAGAGCATGTTATGCACTCTGTAATCTGTGAAATCAGTGCCTGATACTCCTTGCTAAAGATTGTGATTCCTAATGTACATTGTGTCATGTGTACATTCAAGACATTGATTAGCCATTAAGAACATCATGTGAAGTTCAGTGAGATTATTTGGAACTTTTTGACTTTAGGTTGATTCTTAAAAATTGATTCATTTGAATACGAGAAATAATTTTCATGAATACAGGAAATAATTTTCATTAAATATTGAGCTATGATATGAGGTCATTAAAGTAGATCTTGGAAACTCAAATCTTAGAGTTAGCACTGGGAGATTACATGTTGCTGTTCTAGCCTAAAAAACTAGGTTAAAAATAATCTGCCATCCAACATGCACAGTTGTTATTTGTTAGGTCTTGTTACTTATTCAATATTTTTTAGCTTTCCTCATTATGGAAAAAAAAAATGTGGTCTGGCATCTCTGAGGATGTTTTGTTATATTCAGAGAAAATTAATTCAACTAAACCAAGGTGTAGGCAGAGAGAAAACTTAGTGCTGATGGAGACCACTGTAAACATATTTTGGGAACTCCTCATATCCTATGAAATCTTTTTCAAGTGCCATTTTCAAACTGAAAGAGTTACTATGCCTTCTTATTCCTATTATGCCATCATTTGAATAAACTCTCAAATTTAGGTTGAAGATTTTTTGACACGACAGTGAAAATGAATAAATATGAAATGTGATATATTGCATTAGGAAAAAGCTACTTCTGTATCATGTAGTAATAGATGACAATAGGAACATTTTTCTATTTTGACAAAGAAAAATAATAAAAATGGCAATAGCAAGATGAGCATAGCAAAGAAATAGAATAAATCAAAATGCTGATGTTGATCATCTCTAACTTGTTTCCTCTCTAATTTTTCCTGTATTGTCTACAGAGGTTAGTCACTGAACTTACTACCAAAATAATATTTTTTCTGACATATGGAGGGTTTTAGAAAGCAGCCAGGAATTTATTTCATAAGCCCCTTTGCTGTCCAAGCACTGTTGCAAGTCATCTAGACTTAGAGGTCATCCTTTTCACAATGCCAGGAGAGGTGGTGTCATGGCCAGCATACTGATGGGGGATGGAGGGGATGGGAACTTGCAGAAGCTGAAGTCAGACTATAAAATGAAGGCTAAGAGATCCATAGCTATGTAAATGAACACTGGCTTCAGCGTAGCTTCACCATTTTGTGCCAGATGAGATTGGCACAAATCTTAGAGGATATATCTTAATTAATGATGTGATGGGGAGGGGGAGAGGCAAAACAGTTCTGCCCAAGGCTACTGTTAGAATCTGAATAATTCTTTGTAATTCTCCTGTGCTATAAAACCATTTGTTGAGGGACAAGGAAGAAGTTGAAGTGTGAAGCAAGAAACAGTGGTCAAACCGAATTCAGGTATACTCGATACAGTGTTGTTCCCATGAAATAATGAACAATTTCAAATCTACACAGCTTTCACCTTCTGTTTAAATAAAGTGCTATTCCATTTGCCAGGCTTTAATGAACAAGATGATGTCTGGTATAGAGGTTAAAGTTAAGCATCTGCCTTGAGCCATTTATTTCCATACAACACAACCTCAAATTGGATTTTAAAATCAAAGAATGAAAGCAAAAGATGAATGACAGTGATGCATGCATTGTGTCTACAGTCCCTCCTTAATCTACCACCCTGTGGCAGCTCTGGGTTGGTGGATCTCTAAACAGCAAAAACAATTGGCTTTCATATCAAATTATTTGACTGTATTTCCCCTCACTGGGCACAGAATGCTTACCATACTTTACTAGTCAGAGTTAAAGAAAGAGATGTTAGAAAAATCTGTGGTGAAGATGACTCTTGAAACAATGGCACAGTTAGATTTCTGTCATCTTATGTTTTTGCTGCTGCTGTGTTATTCACAGTATTCAGACCCATATAAAAATATCCAGCCTGCACGTTCCTCTGTAAAGGATGGTCCTCAGACCCAGAGCTAAGCTGCTGAGCAGAGCTGAGGGGTGGAAAATGGGTGACCCTGGAAAGAAGCTCTTGTCCTCAGGAGCAGCTGTATTCAGCAGGGGTGAAGTGTGGCTCTGGGTATTTCAACACACAAGACACCTGGCAGCCTGTGAGGTGAAGCAGGGAGTCCCATGATCAAATGCCAAGATTGTTACTCAGCTTTACCCAAAGCTCCTCAGGTCAAAGGGTATGACCACTGTATGTCATCTTATGAACGGTGTAAATACACCTAGTGTGTGTTTCATTTTTTATTTAAAAGGAGAACTCTTTGTTTCAGTTAATGAGAAATCTCTTCCCAAAATATTAACATTAGGAATGCTACCAGTCCCTTTGATTGCGTACAGAGAGTCAATAATGTGTGCGCTTAGTTCAAAAGCAAATGAGATGATGCATCTCTTCCCCAGGGAGCTTGTGCTCTAGTTCAAATACAAAGTGTTTCAGACACGGACAGTACATGGTGTGCCAGTACAAGGTGTTTGGAGGTAAAGTAGGAACTGTCCTGTTCTCCTTGTTCTAGCTCTCATAGGTGTTCTCTGTGTACTTTCTAATTTCCTCATTAGTGCTGAAAGATTGTCAAAGCAAAGACGGATCAGTAGCTCCTCTTTTTTATTAAAGAGGCATAAGAAATAGCTAAGGTGCAGGCAGAACAAGAGGTACTGCTGGTCAGCATGTTACTGTGGCTAGTTACAGAAAACAGCACTGACATATGCACACCTGTGCAGATTTTTCTCAGTAAAGTCATACAGTTAATATGCATGCCAACTTTCTAGTTGCAATACCTGAAGGAATGGCTTTAAAGATGGGTTCAGAACATGGATGAAGGCCTCAGTTTGGGTTTAGGAATTGTATGATGTCATTAAATTAGAAAGATATGTCTAAGACAGGAAGTGTGGCAAGTGTGTACAGCATTTGAATACAAACGTGTACCTGGTACTTTTATTTTTTTAAAGGTCTTCTCTCACACATCCTTAATCCATTCTGCTGATAAAGCATTGATGCTTGGGGGGACACTTTTCTTTTAACAATTAAATTCGGGCTTATGCGTGGGAAAATGTAGCACAACTTACACAGACTTTGTTTTATCCACAGGTCTCCAAAATGCCTAGCAAAGAAGGATAACCTTCATTAAAGACAACACGAACAAGAATCTTATTTCAGCTAACCTAATATAATGGCTGATACTAGGATAAATTTTTTGGCTATATCTTCAAGGTGTACTTGTAATGACAAACTATGACAATGATGTGACCCTGCACAGATCCTGATATTCATCATTTGTCTGAATATAAACTGTTAAGATCACATTACAAATACTACCTCTGGTCCTTCTATCACAATAAAGGGGAACAAAATATGTCAGAGATGGTACTGGTAAACTCTTTCCCTTATAATTTCAAACAGTAATATATTTTTTCCTTTCAGGAGAAGACATACGTGGGATTTGTAACCGCCCTGTACAAGTGTACTTTCAATTGAGTCTTGATAGAGCTTGTATTTATTTGTGAATGAATCCTCATGGGGAAAAGAGCAGTTCAGTAGAGCAGACCTACTCTATTTATAAAAAAAAGAAAGAAAGAAAAAAAAAGAAACAAAATGAGTTAAACAAGTTGCAGTTACACAACATATATTTTTGGCTAAAACTGTGTGAGGTGAGAATGCTGCTTCAATTACAGGCAGTAAAAAATAACTTGGTAAAATCGCACAGGAAGTCCTTATTCAACACTTTGCTTTGCTTTTCCATTTCTTTGAGTAAATCTGACGTTATAAGCATAACTGACTCTCTGAGGACCTCTTAAATAATTTAAAGATGCTGAGCCTCATATTCTACAGGCGAAAGATGCTGACATTATTTTAAATTAGGTTTTTATACTTAAAATATATTGAAGTGCATTTTGGGGAAATGAAGTTTTGCTACCTGTGCTTTTTCTGCGACTATGTGTAGAACAATACAGACACTGTGGATAAAATAATGTCCACATATATTTTTTTGTATATTTTGAAAAAAATTATTAAGCACAATACTCTGTTTTTCAAAGATTAGTTTGAAATATCTCTGTTACCTTCTGGAAAGGTACTATGTCTGGGGTTTCTTTTGCAAGTGGTTGTACCTGATAAAAGGCAGGCAGTAATTAAATCGAGTTTTTTGAATAATTAAAAATAAACACCAGGTAAAATCATACACTGGCCCATCTGAGGGATGCTTTGTTTCAGTGAAAGTCCGATTTGCTTTTTTCTGCTCATAGCTTGAGCACAGTACCCTCCCTGTTATTTATGCTTCTAAATCTTGATGCTTAAGTTATTTGTCACAAGCAGCTGGCCTCAGTCTTACTCTCCCACGTTGTTCTCAGATGTCCTTCAAGTCACAATCCAAGTGAGAACATGTAAAGAAGAGACTCATGGATAAACAAAATTTCGTCCTTAAAGTATGGGGAACACTGAGTGGAAGAGTTGGTGTTTGTATGGCTTGTTTCTCAAGTTTATTTTTATCTTCTTATGGCTGTTCGATAGTACTAGTTTAATGAGCAGACCCCTGGTAAACCCCTAGTAATTGCCCTGAAACAAACCAAAACCAAAAGTGCTCCCAAATTGTTTTGACTCTGCTGCTTGCTAAAATCTAATGCATGCTGGGATTGGACATTTGCCAGTGAGCTTATTGATCATGTCTGATAGTGCAGACGTGATCAATAATGGCAAGAGTTGTGCAACTCTGTATCAAATGCCATTGCCTCATCTGTGAAGTCCTAGAGGTGAAAGCACACCACAAAAGCAGCATCCTATGCTCCTTCTCACATTTGGAGATGAGCTCAAAATAAGACAGCTTTTAAAATCATAGTGAAGTCAGCCTTACCGTGTTTGCCATCTGATTTTGGAGCCATTGGAGTCTACCCACTCTGCATTTTCAAGCTTTGTTCTGAAACTTGGACAGTTAAATTGTCTTTCCTTCCTCTGTAAAGTGGTGCAACTCTCCTGTACACGTTGCCTGATTGGCAAAGACATAGAAAATACCTCTACAGGTCTAGTTTCCACCTTTCAGACAGTGGACTTCCCAGGAGAGAGGGTGAAATCATTGTTCACCTAAACTCATCTGTTACTTTATGCAGTAGTGTAATTAACGTCCCATTTGGCCACAGGACTTTGGGAAGTGAAATTCAGATGGTAGCAAAGATACCTTCAGGGCAGCTTAGTCCCTCTGCACCTCTGTTTGGCACCTTTCCAGCAGTCCTCCTGCTACCCTTACTGATGGCCACCCTTGGTGCTGGTTGTGGCTAGTGGCAAATGCAAACTGGGTATGAGAGAGAAGGAGGTAGAGACCAACATCACTTCAGAGGCTTCGATAATACCCTACCTCTATTTCATCAGTTTAGTCTGTTTACTTGTACATTTCAGTGAAATCCAAAACCATTTTTCTCAAGGATGGTAGAGCACTCACAGCCAAAGAACTCAGAGCACTTCCTTGTTAATGAAGTTGGCGGAGTAGGTAATGGGACACTTTTTCCTTTGTTTTTCAACTGGGATGCCCCAAGAAAAAAGGCACTTTATTTTTTTCCAGCTTTAATGGTGATGGCAGCAAGCTCACAGAAAATATGATATGAACTCTCATACTGGCCAATGGCTTTGTGTTCAGTCAGTTCTAGATGACACTAATGACTGTTGTCACTTATTGATGAGTTTGAAGAAGAGAACTACTTTCATCATACCAACAAATATGCCATGCCTGCTGCACACTGGCTAGACTTGGACTAAACAGATTAAAGAAGCCCTATGATTCGAGGCTGTAAACTCAGTGACCTGTAAAATGCAGCTTTCTGAAGTCATCCAAAAGGGACTTCCACTCTGGTCAGGGCAGTAGAGCTGCATTAATAATGTCGTGGATGGAACTCACTTTTCTGTGGTGTATAGGCTAATATCTCATACACATGCACACACACAAGCACACACACAAAATCAGCATTATGAGAGGTAGCCATTCATCCTGGATGCACCATCTGGCAAACTGGAATGGAAAGCAATCAGCACTTCTGCATAAGACTCTGTTCTTATGATGGGGACCATCAAATCAAGAGGCTAAGCGAAAATTTGCCTGAAAGTCTTGGAAGTCCAGGCAGGGAGGGCAACAAAGAAATTATTGGATCTTTTCATCATTTATTAAAGTCAGTATTAGAGAAGGGAGTAAAACAAATGTTGTTGCCCTAGGCATGCTTTCAGTGTACTTTTATTTTGTTGCTGCTCGGTTCATTGAGCTGGTTTGATTTTAATGGTTCACTAAGCTTTGACTACTGTAGAGATTATGGTAATTTCTTTTACTGTAGTAGTCTTCTGGACTGGAGCTCATGTTGATGCTTTCAAAGCACCAAATTAGGTAAATATCAATAATGAAAAAAGTTTTCTCAGCTGACACTACCTCCTGGACTACGAAATCACAACATTGTTAAGTGGCAGATGCCAGTCCAGGAGGACAAGATATATTGTTTATTCAGGAATTTATGGTCTGTTTTGGATAGTTGGTTTTTCAGACACCTTGATTTGGGATTTAAATGGGTTCTAAACCATAGAGGTTTGTCTGAATTGGAATCAAAATGCAGAGAAAATGTTATTTGGAGCCACCAGAACCATAAGACTTCAAAGCCAAACTATGTTCCCAGACCTTTCTCTTAGGAGTACAGAGGTCGGATGTGTTACGTGTCAATCCTGTCTTCAGAAAGGGCAAGAAGGAGAATCCAGAGAACTACAGGCTCATCAACCTCACCTCGATACCTGGAAGGGTGATGGAACAGCTAACCCTGGAAACCATTTCCAGACTCTTGAAAGACATGGAGATGATCAGGCATAGTCAGCGTGGATTCACAAAGGGGAAATCATGCCCCACCAACTTGATAATCCCATGAAATGACTAGCTTGGTGGATGAGAGGAGAGTAGCTGATATTGCCTGCCTTCACTTCAGGAAGGCTTTTGACTCTATCTCCTATAAGATCCTTGTAAAGAAGCTAATGAAGAATGTGCTGGATGAGCAGACAGTGAGGTTGATTGAAAACTGGCTGAATGGTCATGCCTAGAGGGATGTGTTCAGTGGTATGGAGTCTAGTTGGAGGCCAGTAACTAACATTGTACCCTAGGGGTCAGTAGTGGGTCCAATCCTGCCCAACATCTTCATTAATGATCTGGATGATGTGTGAGTGTACCCTCAGCAAGTTTGCTGCTAACACAAAACTGCGAGGAGCACCTGATGCACTTGAGAGTTGTGCTGCCATCCAGAAAGACCACAACAGGCTGGAGAAGAGGGCTGACAGTTCAAAAGTGAAGTTCAGCTGAAGTTCAAAAAAGTGAAGTGCAAAGTCCTGACCTGGGAAAGAGTATCCCTGTGCACCAACATATGCTGGGGGACAAGTGGCTGGAAAGCAGCTTCACAGAGAAGGCCCTGTGGAGTTCTGGTGGACATCAAGTTGGATGTGAGCCAACAACATGCCCTTGTAGCAAAGAAAGCCAACAGTATTCTGGACTGCATTAGGAGGAGTGTAGCCAGCAGGTGGAGGGAGGTGATCCTTCCCCTCTCCTCAGCACTGGTGAGGCCACACCTGAAGTGCTGTGTCCAGTTCTGGGCTTCTCAGTACACAAGAGATATGCACATACTAAAGAGAGTGCAGTGAAGGACGATGGAGATAATTAAGGGACTTGAACACATCTCCTATGAGGAAAGGCTGCGAAAGCTGGGACTGCTCAGCCTGAAGAGAAAGGAAGGCTCAGGGAGCATCCCATCAATGTGTACAAATAGCTGAAGGGAGGCTGTAAAGAAGGTGGAGCCAGGCTCTTTCTAGTCGTGCCCAATGATAGGACAGCAGGTAATGAGCACAAACCGAAACACAGGAGGTTCCCTCTGAACTTCAGAAGACACTTTTTCACAGTGAAGGTGACCAAGCACTGGCACAGGTTGCCCAGTGTTGTTGTGGAGTCTTCATCCCTGGAAATATTTGAAAGCTATCCGGACACAGTCCTGGGCAACCAGCTCTAGTTTGCCCTGCTTAAGCAGGACGGTTGGATGAGATGACCTCCAGAGATCCCTTCCAACCCCAACCATTCTGTGATTCTGTCTCTACGTGCTCAGATGTTAAGGTTGGCTGTGAGGTTCAGAACACAATGGAAACACAAATCACTGAGCAGGCACTGTGTATTGACAGCATGAAGTAATGACCTCTTCAAGCATAGCCTGCCTTGAAGGGCAGGAACAGACAAGATGATTCCTTGAGACCCTGTCCAGCTCTGTAATCTATGGTTGCAGTTCAGATAACTCTAGAAGAATTCTTTCACATTTCCAAATGATGGCAATTTTAACCCCCCCACACACCCCAAATCATAGTGTTTTGGGGTTTTTGTGGGTTTGGTTTTGGTTTGGTTTTTTTTTTTTTTTCCCATTGACAGTAGACAGTATTATAGATCTCATATAGCAAGCAATTTAAATAAGATGACCTTCTGGTGATGCTGAAATCATGGGGTAAGTGACACACAGTATTTCAGTAGTCTTGCAGCTCCATCTCATCTCTCATTCTACACTAGCCAATCCAAATATCTAGTCTTAGCCCCATCTGATTAATATTGCTAAGCAGATTTACTTAATTTTTTTTCTCATAGCAATCATCATGATTTTTCTGCCTTCCAATGAGTAGAAGTAGAAAAAATTTTCAGGTAAATTTGTTTCTTAATATTATATATTGTGAGGGTTTGTTTTTTTATTTTGGCCATTCAAATGTTTGACTGTTGATTGCTTGTGTCTCATCAATGTAAGCAACAAAGCTTTTGCTTTTTTTACCCTAAATAATGCTCTGCCTCCATTTCA
Organism: Aquila chrysaetos chrysaetos; assembly: GCF_900496995.4. NCBI lineage: Eukaryota > Metazoa > Chordata > Aves > Accipitriformes > Accipitridae > Aquila > Aquila chrysaetos. Next base: position 48,135,841 of record NC_044030.1, read on the forward strand.
TCTTTAATTGCACTGGAATTTGTTGAAGTTTTTAAATACAATTTTGAGTGTTTCTTGTTTCCAGCCAGTACTTGCAGGCATCATGAGAGCAATTTTCCTTCTAGCAGTTCAGAATTTAGAGTCCTTGCTGAACTTTACAATTCTCAGCAATCAAGAAGAATTCATACTGTGTAGAGATTAATCTTAAAAAAACAAACAACAAAAAAAAAAACCAAAAAAACCCATGGATATCAGCAAAGTAAACAGTTCAGCAGAACTTTGAGGACTGAAATTCTGTATCAGTTCTGGATATTCATCCAGTTCAGCTGTCCAAACCTGTTTCTCATGATCATGTCTTTCTTAATAGTAATGAGTTAAGCTTAAACAAACCATGAAGCTGAAGTATTTCCTGAAATTTTTTAGAGATAAATCTAAAATTTGCATGAGTGCCTCTTAAAACTGCTTTATCTTTTTATGTAGAACAGGAAATTAGTGTGGTAAACAACATGTTTTTGTGGTGCCTAACCTAGCTGCCCAGTATCCTAGGCCCATTGACTCCTTGTAGGCTCCAGTTTTCATAACCTATAATTTTTTTGTGCAGTGGTTGTTGAAAGGTGTAAGATTAATTGCCTGAAGAGAGCCAATTTGAATGTCATCCCTGCAGAAGGCAGTAGCACATTTTTAACTTACCATGAGTGTTGAAATATGTTTCCTTTAAAATTAGTATGATAGCTAATATTGTTGACTCTGGCCAATGTGCTTCAAAATATTTATGAGTAATTTGGCCTCGATAAATAAAAAGGTAGCCTAGCAAAAGTAATTTCTAATAAAGCCAACTTCAAAAGAATATTCTAGCTGTTTCAAGAGCTACACAAAAAATATGACTATGAATATGTGGCATAGCTATTATTGAATATTATCCTATTGCTATTGCACCAAAATGCATTTCCTACCTTAATTGAGTATAACTGTCCCAAGGGAACTGTAATAGGGAGTCAGTTTTCTTAATCTCAAGATCCCAAAAAAGCATGAAAGAATACAGGAATAAATGGAATAAAATTCATGCCTACTTCTGAAATCTTTTGCCTTTTTCCAGCCCGCTTCACTGCTATCCCTAGAACTCTGTCATGATGGGTTTGGATGGCATAATTGCTGCCCTTGTGCCATTTGAAGCCTTTCATTTTATGAAAGAGAAACTACAAACGGGAGGTTACATTCCCTTGTTTTGATTTTAGAAGTAAAAGTTTAAAACAGTGCAATAGGCAGCAGAAATGAGTTTTGAACCTGCAACGGTGTTGACACTAGATCTTCAGAGATGATCTTGAAAGATTCTCAAAAACGAAATGCATTTAGAAGCTAAATCTGTCTCTTTCTTTCTTCTTTCTTTCATTTTTAAGTTTAGCATTTATTTTAAAGATTTAGTGTTCATTAATTAAATGTTTTATGCACTGATACATCCTTTCTGCTTAAACAGGAGTGAATTTCAATGACTGGTACACCACAATCATGCAAATTTACTGCTTTTCATATTCATAAACTCTACACCTAACATATCCAACTTCACAGCCTCACTAACACACCTCAAGGGTGTACAACTGAAAAAGGAGGCAGAGTCAGCAACTACTTTACATGACTCTTTTTTTTAAGACTTGGAAAAGTTTCAAAAATTTTAGGAGTGCAAATTATTTCTGCTAAGGGCAGAAACAAAGTTTGCAGAGTCTTCTTAAACACTGACAGAAACAAATTCTTAGTGCTTTGTTTCTTCCTGTAGAGGAGTGAGATAACAGCTTGGCTAGTGTTTTGAAATGGTTGCCAGCATCAGTGCTATACACAAAGATGTTTGTTGCTGTTCTTTCTCTTCTCCTTTCTTTATTTCATTCCTGGTTTACATGGAGTCAAATCTTGGTCCTAGTGAGTTTTTACAGTGATTTAAATGGGATCAGAATTCTGCCTACAGTTTTTCACTATATGCTTTAGTGGAAGAGAACAGACACTAATTATCTGGTTAGTAAATGTCTCTGCATCCTATTCAGAGCCCAGTGAAGCTCATGTTCTCATTGACTTCTGCAGGCACTGAACAAGGCCATAGATTTAACCTCATCAGACTCACAGACCATAAAAATATAGATTAGTTACATACAATCTCACAGCCCTTCCACACAATATAGTGCCAAGGAAAGGGCTCCAAAGCTAGGAATCAGAACAAGGAAAAAAAGTAAACAAACACTATGAAACCCAAAACTTTATTTTTTTTTTTAAACAGCCTTTCATTCACACTATTAATTAGACTGAGTTATGGCATTTATCCAGATGCAAATCAAGTTCCACAGAAATTCTAAAGAAGGCCACAACTGAGCACAAAGCTCTGGTAAGAGTATGTGGCCATGTGGCTGGATTTGTGTCTTCCAGTCATTACCAGTGGAGAAATTTCAAAGTTAGGGCATGACCTCAAATAAATCAATGATCTCCTCTTACAAAGCCATCCTCTCTCACTGTTTGCATCCTTCTGGACTAGATGAGATGATATTTGAACTTCTAGGGATATGATGAATCATCCTCCATGGAGGTTTCTGTCATGTTTACCATAAGCTTGGCAGCCCTCAAATGAAAAGCTAAGTGCTATATAGGTCCAATTGTACTTTCACTTCTTTCAGTAGTGTTATATCTTCCAGACTTCTGTAGATGTAAAATAGGACACATGAAAGGAGGGTCAAGCTCCAGAACAGCAAAGTAGCATCATTTTGCTCACTGTTGTTTTTCTTCTGTGTAGTATTCTAGTTCTGATAGTTCTTTTACTCAACCTCAGTGACAATGCCAAAGCAGTCTATATATATGCTTTGGGCACATGTAATTTAGGGGGACACAGCCTTTCTGCTAGAATACGCTTCTGAGACACATAACTTCTTCCAGCTGCACTGGCAATAGATATATGTTGCAGTGGTTTCATCCATCACATAACTGGATCTACTGCACATATGTGGTTCAGTTACACTGTGCTGTGTTAAAAGGCTGATGCTACCTAATGCATTGGATAGCAAATGAACAAAGGAGTGTGAGCTGGGAATTGCCTGAATTGTTCATACTGCCCACAAGCCATAAGACTGAGTGTAAAATAACTGCTGAGCTGCTGTCTATACTCACCCTCCACATTTACTGATTGGCTTTATGGAATAGCAGCACATTCCAAGCGTAAAAAATTCTACCAGCTCCCTGCTTGCTGTTCCAAATTGTCAGAAGAAGAAGGTGAGGGAATATTTTCCACATTAAAAAAAAAAAAGAGAAATACTCGGTATTTCAAGAAATGGCATATATAGCTCCTGGTGTTTTAATGGGAGTACCCTCCCTGTGTCTGATGAATGTCTGGGACCAACTAACTAAACCACGATTGAAATATGCTGAACCTTACCATCAGATGTAAACCTAAGAGGTTTTAATAGTGCACAAGGTTTTCAAAAGCAGTTTTAAACAATTTTGGAAAGACTGACCTTTTACATTTAAGTAGGGTTTGGTTCTGAAATCCCTAAAGGAATGTCAATTTGTCCATATTAGAGCAATGCAAACATGTCTATGTTGCTTCTGTACTTAAACGAGTTTATTTAGAGCTACCTCAGGTATCTATGCATTTATTATGCCATGCAGATATTTCAGAAAATTTTGTCAATCATCTGTCTATCTTTCTAACTCAGGTGGCTGGTCATATGAGAAAATAGGGTTATAAAATACAGAAAACCACTGAAATTAAATCTGCAGGTATTTCATTTTCTTTTACAAGGATTTATCTTTTTAATATATATAAATGGAAAATATGAAAATGGGAGAGGAAAAAAAGTATATAAAGTCTCCCCGTTCACACACCCATCCTCTTTCACCTTTCATATCCTACTGGATTAGACAAATTAATAGAGCTAATTAGTCTTCTGACCATTGCTGGTATGGTAATCAGGAGGATTTCTAGCTAGAATTTGTCCATTTTACACTATAAAATGATTTTAATACATTGGTAGGAGTGTGGGCAAAGTGTAGCCCATTCAATAATAAAGTCTTTCCAATCTATGTTTCATATCCTAACAGTGAGATCTCCTGATGTAATAAGCATAAAGCTCCCTTCCCCCTGCACACACACACACACACACACACACACACACACACATATGCATATATACATATAGCAAGAAGCTGTCAGAGCTCTAATTTTCAAAAAAATCCATTTACTCTCCAGCAAAGCAGAACAATTCTTCAAAGGCATCCAGATTTTATTTTTTCAATCAGAGGTACTGAGTGATAAATTTGTTGGAGATCAAATGCATTTGACTACATGAAAAAGATTGTGATAGAAACTTATTAATGCATTACATGAAAGAGGTAGAGAAGTATTCTGATTCAAAAGGAGACTAGGCACAATATAAAATGATCTCCTTGCTTCCAGATAGAGTGGAAGATGTAAATGTCAAGGTGAATGTGACAAAATGTTCTAATTCCCCAACAAAATGAATAAGATGTAGAAAAATCTAGTGCCTTTTGTCTCCTTTTGCATGGGATGAGCAAATACATCCAAATTGTTCATGAAAGCCAATATTTTTACCATAAGGCATTTGTGACCTACATGGACCATTTGCTTTCTCCCTCATTATTTATCCTATTACCAGATACCATAAGCTCTGTACAAGCACATGCATAGCCTGGCAATGAATATCATATTTATGCAGACAGATATTAAGCTTATTCTCATGATGGTCCTGACTTCTGTGACAGTCAATGTCCTCTATGCCATTTCAGTGGCTTGCCTGCACACTGAAAAGATGGGCCCTTTACACAGATTACTCGGTTTGAGGGTAAATCACCTGATAATTTTAACAGGACCAGGTTGTGACCATCAATTCCCATTTAAAATAATCTCCATTAATTTCCATAAATACTCTCCATATTATATCATTACAAACGTCACCTAAAGTAGCTGACACCTCACACTTTTATGTGGCCTGATTTTAGCAAAGTTTGCAACATGGACACAAAGGTGAACATGAGGCTAGCCCTGCTGCTTTAACTACTCTTTGCTCTTAAAATTAATCTAACAAAAATATTGCAGACTATCATCATTTGTTTGCATAGGAATTTTTTGTTTGTTTTATCATTAATGTTTTATTCTTTTAAGATAGCAGTCAGATGTTGCTGGTGATAGTAATCTAACTGATTTCAGATACAGCAGTTTCAATAGTCCACTGCTTCATTGTTTCACATGTAGAGAAAAAAAGGATGGGACTTCGGGAAATCCTACAGTTTCTCTGTAACTTCTTGGTTGTGGAACTCCATAGTTCTGGAGTTATCCCTTTTTGATTTTGGAAAACTAAGATGACATGGAGAAAGCACAGCTCAATGCTCAGAAAATTTTAATCCACAGGCTGGTGAGATACTCTGCCCTGCCACAGATTTTCTGCATCACCTTGGCCAAGTCACTTAGCCATGTGTCTACAGCTTCCCATTTAAACAAAACCCTCACACTGAATTCAACAGGAATAGATTATCAAATGGTCTTAGTCTTTCACTGTATCAATTTTTCATCTCTAAAATGGGGGTTAGCACCCTAACCTAACTCACAAGACGTCTCCTATAGGGCAGATCATTTGATTGTAGTAACACACAGTTATGCCCAGCTCTCTTCACGTGACAGTGTTCCCACAGAGTCTCCAAAGCGGAGTCAGCTCTAAGGTGACTCAAAGAAAAGGGGAATGTGGTGGCAATGGTTTGCACTCAGCCAAGGAAACCTGTCCTTGAATGCTAGTTAATATGACTGCCTTGAATGCTAGTTAATATGACTGAAGGTATTCTTATCCAGGACAGAACAGTGTGGATTCTTAAAATAGATTCCTTTTATGAAAAATTAGGGAAGGGAAAATGTTAGAAAGCAGGAAGTGTTTGGTGCTTGATGCCCATTATAACTAAGTAATTTGAACTAAATGATCACCAAAGTTCAAAAAAAAAAAGCCAGTTGATTAGATATACCTTGTGCAAAGGACTGTCTGGTGGTATTTAGCACTGTTCAGTTAAGCTATCACACATCAGTCAAAAAGATTTCTTTCTCATCTTGGTTTTATTCCATACTCATTCCATTAAAGTTTCTGCAGTTGTTCTTTTTCTGTCCTTTTCATTGGTTACAGAATTCTGTAGTGCATTCTGACTTAAAGCTTTCTTCAAAGGTGGGAACATAAGAATCATCACTAACTAACTGTATCAGATCATATTTCCTGTGCATTATCAGGGTATTCAACCCAGCTTAACAAAGAAGTAGTGTTAGCAGAGTGTTGTACCTGCTTGATGCCATGGTCAGTCTGCAACTGCTAGACCTTGCTAGACAGATGATAGTAAAATTAATAATGTGTCATTCTCTAAGCCCACAGGATGCCATAAGTATACTCAGTAATTGATGACAAAAAATTTTATGGACAACTCAATCATCTGAACGTGCTTGGAACTGAATGGATTTTAGAGAAATATATACTTCCTTCCCATTTTAAAATGGCTGGTTTTAATATGAGGTCTTATCGTACTAACTTGCTTTCCAGTCACACAGATCTTTTACTAGAAGTTGCAAAACTGTCATAGTATTAGGAATCAAAAACTGTGGACAAAGAGAGAACATATTCTGAAAATAAAACCATGACTTCTAAGGGTATTTCTGTTTTGAATCTCATATCTAACAAAATGTTGTACTGCAGCTAGGCTAAACTTAATCAGCTCTCATCATCTGTATTCACAAACTCCAACCACATACAGTGCAACTTAATTGAGATGTTAAATTGGGAACTGGTTATCTGTGCTACAGAATTAATCTATTATGAATTTCACATTCTTCCCTCATCCAAACCCAGCCCAAAATATTGTAAGAGATTTTATTAACCCCATGCATTCCATGTGTTGGTTTGAGTCAGGGCAGTGGGGGAGAGTCTGCTTTTTACATAAGTGCTTATTAAAAGCTGTACAGCATTACATGAAGTTGATTGTCCCACATGAGTTCAGTTTAGTCTTGTAATAAATATATGCTAGGTCTAGGGAACTTAAAAGGTTGCACAGAGGATTTGGAGATATATTTCTTTTCTCTTAATGTTGGTTGCTTGTATTCTGAAAGAGACAGAACTCATAGTCTTTGAAATCAAAATCAGAAAGTTAATGAGGAAAGTACTAATCTTCTTATAGAAATTTATAACACCCTTTTAAACTAAGTGGTGAATTCACTTTAAATTATTTTCCATATGTTCTTCTCTGACACTTGAAATTCCATGTTTGCATGCTAACAGTGACAAGGATTTCCAAATATAAGAGATACAATCAGGGTTGATCCTGCTAAAGCAGACCGCTGACTTTTCCAGTCTGAAGAGTGTCAAGTAGAAAATGTTAATTAGTAAAGTCAAGGTATTTCTTTGAGCTGCTGGAGACACAATACCAATGCCTGTAGTTCCCATCAAGCAAAAGGAATGCCACACAGTATGTTTTCAAGGACGTATGATGTTCCTTGTGTGGTTTGTACCTAGAAAAATCACATAACTTTAGCCATCCTCCGTATACACTAGTGAACTTCTGACTACCATATTGTACAGTTATTAGGGGATAGAAATAGTGAGACTAATTGTTCTTTCAGTTATTTCAGACTGACTGAGGAATCCACCTATTGAATGCTATAAATGAACACATTGTAGATAAGGGAGAAATGACAATGCATATTTTTCTCTCTCTACAAGTGTGTGTGTGCATACATACACACATGCATATTAAAGTCTGATATTTATGGGTCCAGCTTTAGGAGTTTCATTTTTCTATACTAATGATCATTTCAATCCTCAAACTTATTGGAGGTTTTCACTGGCTTTTCTTTAAGGATCATTTTTCAGTCTTCTAAGTGGTTTGAGATTAGAACATATCGGTAATACGGGAGATGGTAAACACAAGTGACTGAGTAGCATGAAAACAGAGATAATTTCATCCCTGACTATCACTCTGATAGAGTTATATTAAGAGTGTATTTGGCACCACATAGCTAAGGATCAAGGAGATGTGATGCAAAAATATCTGCTACTATTTGCATTATTTAACAAAATTCAATTTTGTAACAATATCTTTAAAGCTTAGTGCCAGTGCTTTTGTGAGTGGCACAATCTCAGTACTGCATCCTCAGCAATAAAGTTGAGGTGATTTAAAAAAAGCCCAATATTTTATCAAATTTCTTGTTAACATAGCACACTGAAAGCCAATCAAACTCTCACCTCATTCCTTTGAAATCAGCTACTGTGTTGCACTGGGAACAAATCTCTTAAATGGCATTGTCCACTGTTTGCTACAAATTTTCTCGTTGTCTCCAAATTCTCCAAGATTCTGTCTACACATAAATATTTGTCAATATTTCTCAATGATTACTTATTATAATAACAATGCTATACTATAGCTGGAATAAATGTTGTCAGTTATTTGCTTTATCTTTAGTAGTGGACTGTATTTCTTCTCCATAATCCTGCTGTTTCATACTATGATGAGAAATAGCCTCTCTTTCTGAGGAAAGAAAGTGAGCTAGCCCAGAAACTACATATATGTTGGGCTATTTTCAATGTTTTCATTAAAGATTATAAATCTTCTGAAGGATTGCGTTGTATGCACTTGCCTGTAATACTGAATGTTTATTGCTGACTGAGTCTAGACATGTAGGCTTGCTGCAGATCCATAGACGTCATGCCATGTCTTGGTATTGGCCAAGGAATAGTATGAATGAGAAAGATCCCCATACTAACATGGAGTATCACAGAAATAATTCTGAATGTGCTTGAGATATTTGTTAAATAGATGGCAGACAGCCCGTAGAGTGGTGAATACAATGGTGACATACACCCAGCAAAAAACTCCTTTACAGTATTTTTTTAAGCTACAGAAACAGCTGAACTAGAAATGTGTCCAGATTTCAGTGAAGCTGTTGAAATGAGGGCTCTATATGTTTGGGAAAATCATTCACATTGGATAGGATAGCAGTGTGCAAACTGCAAAATGGTTCAAATACTCTTCATCCTTCAGTCTTCAGAGGAGTTTTCCAGTGTTTCTTTAAGACAAACTGAGAGAGTAATCTCTAAATATAAAGTGTTCCCCCATAGTTCTCTAGCACTACTGTAGAAAATATGCTGAATGCTGCAGATATCAAAAGTAAAAGCAAAACCTAGCTATGTAAAGACAGGTTTTATTACTGAAGTACCCTAATTGCTTAGTACAGAGATTAATGATAGGTGGCAAATAGAAAGTCAGGCAGGGAGCTCTTCTCACAACTGCTAAGGGAAGGATGCCAGCCTTGGACTCATTAAGAATATTTATTAATTACAGCACAACTGCATTAAATGAAAATTAAGAGTGTAAAGTAAAGCAAGGAAAAGTTAAGAAATGCTAGAATTAAAGTGGCATGTGCACTCTTAATTCATCCCTCGTGTGTGTGCCTTAATTACATGATCACATGCTATCTTTTTTCCCCTGGACCCCAGCTTCATTCAGTGCTCTTGGCTCAGCTGCCAAGCCTCTAATGACTGTCTTCAAACTGAGAAATTTTTTTTTTTATTTTTTTTTAAACATGTTCTGCTTTCACTGTATGTGAAAGCATGTTTTCCCCATGTATTTGAAAATATGAGACTCTGGCACAAAGGGTTTCCCTCTCCATCTGCAACATTTCTTGGCCTAGTTTTAAAGATGGACTTCCTGTACTTTTTTTCAATAGTTGACATTCTGTTCTTAACTGAGTGAAGATATGTATTTCTCCTGTGATAAATCATCCAGAAGTAAATGTGACTTGTTGCTGAAGAATATAATTTTTTAAAAAATTGTAAAGACTTCAGCCTTAATTGTTAACATTTGGCAAATTCAGAAGAATCCGCAAATCAATCATGAAACAGGGGTGATAGACTTAATTATTGGCAGCAATTCCAGCTGTATGATAATGATCTACTGCAACACAGGTAGAATTGAACATAAACCTTTTTTGGTAAGGCAGTAAACCTGTGGAACTTCTTATCAACAGTATTATAGATGCAAAAAGTATATGTAGGTTCCATAGAGAGTGAACAAATACTTGGAAAATACATCCTTTGAGATGTGTTAAACAGGTAAAGTATACAGGGATCAAGAAAACATCTACATTAAAAATATCATGGAAGAGCATTAGTTGGGAAAGTATTGTATTTTCTCACCCTATTCTTATGCTTTCCCAGGTCTCTGCTTCAGGTGGATGTACTTTTGCCTTTTTTCTTCAGACTAGACTAGTCTCCCATTTTTGCTAGCTCTTTGCTTTGTGACTCTGTGTTTCCCTGGGCAACAGTATTACCTGTATATTGGACAAAGCCCACTCCAGAGGGATGGTGACTTTCACCCAGAGATTTTTCAGACCATCATTGGGGATGCCACGCTGCAGATGCTAAGGTGCAATCCTGGTGCCCTTCGTGTCCCCAGATGTGTCCCTCCAGCTGGAGGTTATCCATCTTTAGATACTTAATCATGGTGGATACACACACCAGGGCATTCCCCCCACCCATTTCCTGATGTCTGATCAGGATCTTTGCCCTTGCAGAGCAATTCATGTGTATTGGTCACAGGAACTGGAACACAGCTTGGAAAGAGTGAAACTCTTAAACCTCACCTCCTCACCATGACACAAAGCTTCTCCTCTGTGTCTTAATGTCTTGTAGATAATAACTGTGATGCTGGTCTGCATGGGGTATTGGTCCAAACTGGGAGAGTTGTTCTTAAGTTGCTGGTAGCAAAGACTGGCTTAATAGATTCCTGTTCCAGGGAAATGGTCAGTACAGTACAACCCCAGCAGGAATTCTGCAGGGAGTGATGACCTGTAGCTAGAAAAAGGAAGGCAAGTAATATTCATGTGTGGACAGAAAATGTACTATGTTCCACTGTTTCCTTTTGGATTTCTACCACCACATGCAAAACAAAAGATTTTCCTAAGATTTGAAGAAAGAGCACAACCATCTGAGTGGCCCGCTGCTCTTCTGAGTGCCTCTAGCCTTTAACCAGTTTTATCTATTTTATTTCCAGTAAATTTTAGTGGTGGTACAGAACACCTTGACCATTGCATAATAGATTAGATGCTTGGCTATGCTTTAGTGTGAAAAAACCCCCACCCCAAACCTGTTGTACTTTGACCTACACATAGGAATAATCATAGAGAAAGGCATTCTACATACCTTAGATGGCTCCAGCTCTCTAGTTACAGGCACATCGAAGAGGTATTGGCTAAATGAAGGGAATTTTAAGAAGAGCAGATTGAAGATCAGCAGGATAAAAAGAGGAGAATTACAAGGAAAATTTGACCAGCTGTTTATATATAGCTTGACTGAACAAGTGCCAAATAGTGAAAAAAAAAAACAATTTATCATGACTTGTAGTCATGTACAGTTTGTAACTACTGTCACAGAACTGAAGTTATTATTTACAGGTGATGGAACATAATTAATTTAATGGTAGTAGAATAAAGCTGAGAAAAGGATCAGGATCAGGAAGACTACTCTAGGAATGATGTCAGGTGGACTGCAAGTCTCCCAAGGGTATGGGAGAAGTTTCAACATATAAATCATTTAATATTGAACTGACAAGGTTCTCAAGAATATTCTGTCATCCTGTGTTAGCATAAAGAAGGCAGGATAATCTTACAGAGCTTTTGTCAACATCCTAATGCAGGATTCTTTTTTACTTTACATAAGAGTATTCATCAGATACACCTTGAAGCACGTTCCATTAGGAAATTATTGTTATGTGACTCTTCTTTTGAACCAGTCTCTTTGCAAATAAGAAAAGTCTTAGTTTAAAATTTGCCCTCCTGGAGTATGTTACATTTCACCCCCTTATGTTCTATGCATATATTGAGTATTTCTCCTATGTTGTAACAAAATGTATGTTCAATGTAGTCTAACAAATTACAGCTTTCAAGGATTTAACTAAAACTCACACAGCATACAAGATTTTATATGTGTGCTTTCTGAAAGACACTGGTAGAACTATATGATGAGAGCAAGAAAGACAGAAGGATGATAATACAATGACCAGGATGGTTTTTTAACTTTCATCTCTGGCAGCAAGAGAAAGCTCAAGTTTACCGCAGAAGAAATTACTGTTCTTATCTCTTGTGCAACTAGCCACATTTTGAATTGACCACAAGGGCTGAACTCAGAACTGACTCGTGCCCGTATTTGACATGTTAATCATGGTCAAACTTCACTTCTAAGACAGAGCAATTCCTTTCGTCTGTACTTACCAGCTCGCTCACCTGTTTAGGACTTTCTTCTTCGTGCCCTCAAGTGGACACTAACTGTTACTGCATCTGTAAGGCAAAAAATGTGCCATCCCGTGCACTGTTTTGCAACAGCTTTTTCTGTGAAACGACTGGATTAGCATAAACTCCCTGAATTGAAGGGTGATTCCAATGCAATAAGTAAAATTCTGCAAGTTTTCTGCGACAGACTTTTCATGTTAAATCAACATTTTATTAGCTAATAAGTTGCTTTGTAAGATGTTTTCTCAAGGTAGGGAGTTTTTATGTTTTCTATTTTAATAGTTTGCGACAAAAAGTTTCAACACACTACTGTAGAAATTACAACATAAGCATATGTTTGGCTGAGCTCTTTTAAAAATTGGATACAGCATCCTGGTGTGGGGATACTCTTGGGTGAAACAGGTTGTCTTGCTAAGACACTCAAAGCATAGAACCTACATCTACACTCAACAGCCTACAGATTTCTCAGGATGCATCAAGTCCAGGTTTCCACACATGCATTTTTGTCAGTGTGTGGTTTTTGTTTAACTTTTGACATTTCTGTACCTTTCATTTTGCACCAATCTGTCTAACCAACCTCAAAAAGAATGTGTCTTTCTGTCATGAGTCATAGAAGATGAAAATAGCCACTGCAATTTTAATTATGGAGGACAATAAATAATATTTGACTGAAAAAGCCAAACTGCTACATTCACCCAAATGCTTAGCCAAATATTTGGAATGCACATAGAAAATTATCTTTGATGTTCATACACTAATCTATGGAGTATAAAATTTTCTTTGGTATTGATCCTAAATTAGTGGTAAATTAATACTTTTTGTCAGTGATATAAGCCTTTTTGTATTATTAAGCTTTTTGAGAGTGATTTGCTTTTTCTTAATTTTTTTTATCTCAAACAATGAATTAAATAATTCATATGGCTAATTCCTAGCATTTTAATTTATTTACAAGGATTACCATAAATTTCTATTACGCTTAGTAAGAAATCTGAAAGTTCCATGATACTGGTTTTGTATGTGTGCCAAATAACTTTGATTTTCAGATTTGGCTACTTTCTTCACATACTCTGAATTAAGAATTTGTATGTTGCTCTCAATCACAGCATACACAGAATTCATTGTTTCCATGAACACCCCTGGTGGTCAACTCCCTGCCCAGTGTATTAATGGAGAGCAACAATAAAGTGGTGCTAATTCAGCCAAACAAAATGTAGTGAGCCATAACCCCAAGCTGCTCACATCAGCATAGCACCGTTGTAGTCAACAGAGTTATGTTAGTTAATATCAATGCATTACGTGCAAAAGCTTGAGATATTCACAGAAATCTAATTAAAATTATGAGAGTTACTATCTAGTAATACCATTTACTTTATCATCAACCACGTCACGGTGCTTGGTACCAGCATTTGTAAACAGATTTCCAGTGATGTGGATGCAACGTTTCATAGACTGTGCTGTTTCTTCTTTTTCCCACACAGATATGCATATTATATGGCAGCTTTTCTCTCTTCTCTCATACTTTCAAGATGAAGTTCTCTCACAGGTGCCAAAGGTAAGCACAAAACCCAAATGGGTCAATATCTGATGTTCCAGATGAAACAACTCCACTGTGGGGTCAGTGAGATCAGCGCATTGATTTTGAAGCTTGCAGTCCCCACAAAAGTGGTCAACAACAGCTGGTGTCACAGAGTATTAGGTTTCTGCATCTGAAGCTTTGGCTAATTTTTTGCACACATTTCAAATTAATTTGCTAAAATTTCTGCTCCTCATAATGAATGAGACTTGGACAGTGAAGTGCTCCTTACGAAGTTGAAACTTGTGATTAATGACCTGTCTCAAGGTTATTTTTGTGCTGCATAAAGAGCCCATGGTTCTTCATGTTGTTTTGCTGGGCTCCTGTCAGACATACAGAGAAAGGGAGTTACTCGTGAGAGGGTGTCATCCTTGAGCATAGCCATATTGCATTTGCAGAGCATGCAGAACTGTATTGCTGCATAGCCATGCACGATTTGCTGTAAACAAAGCATTTTAGTTCAGAGTGCCTGGGGACATTTCTCCCTGCAACAGCAGGATATATTGTGGACTATTCCAAATCTTCGGTTTATGTGATCAGCCAAGCTCCATGTGTTCATCAAAGCTATGCCAGTTTAGTCAAAACTGTGAATAGAGTTCTGAAAGTTTGGAGGTTTTGCCTTTCTAATTTGGTGGTCAAAACTTTCACTGATTCTACCCAGTAGCTAAAGAAACAGGGACTGCTTTTAAGCACACATTACATCTTGCATTAGGCACCATTTTATGCTTTTGCATGAATACCATTTGGAGGAGGTCAAAGCTATTCCAGAGTGTGTATGTTTCCTGAGAAAGGGCATCCCAGTGATGCATTAATATATAGTCTGATTCATGCTGAATCAATGAAGTAATTTAAGTATTGTGAGCCTCTGGCCAGTGATGCATAAATCAAAAGATGGGGCCTCACAACATTCATCCTCATACTCTGTCAACATGATCACCGCTGCATTCCCCTTATTGCCATCACTTTCAGGACTGTGTGACAGTTTGCCTAACTACCTAGAAAGTGTTTTGCCTAAAAATAGTTCTCTCCAGACTACAACACACCACATCATCATTTTCTGACTGAGAAAATATGGGCATTCATAGGTTACAGTTTGTTGATTTTAGCCACTCGCTAGTAATTCTGCTGGTTTGGCAATTGGTTGTCAGCACTGAAAGGTCTGCGGTGCAGAGGGCTGTGCAACTTTGTTCAAGCTGTGTCTTGATGAGATGAATTCTAATGAATCCCTCCTCTACATGCTGAAGCTTAATCCCTATTCAGAAGGGATTACTATTCAAATTTATCATAGAATCAAGAGTGATTAGTGGTCTATCACATACAGTATGTCATGGAATATTCACTGGAAAGCTTGGGACATTTCTTGTTTCTTTCTCAATTTTTATGATATTCCTACAGTTAACAGGGTGGTCTTTCTGTCTGTTGTCATTTGCCATTAGAAGTTAGTGATTAAAATGTTGCAAGGAGCTGATAGGGAAAACTTCAAGTCCAGCTGCACTGTGCACCACTTAGCAGCTGTATGCAAATGACAAGAAAAGTTCTTCGTTTCCTGGGGGAAGTTCAGTATGAATTCTGGTTGGGTGCACTGGCTCAGTAGATGGAGTTTTGATCTTGCCTGTCTAAAGAAGTTTCTAATGGGACATTTGATCACAAGCATGCACTACAGTGGAAGGTTTGTAGTGGAGCATTTGACTGAAGAAGACTTGCAGATGCAGGACATGGATAGTCAATAAAAGCACTCTTTTAAAGATCTTCCCTTAATGAAATGCAACTAGGTTTCTTCCAAAACCTAGATAAGTTTGAATCCTCTGAGGGATTAGGTGGAACTAATTTGAAGAAAACAGTAGTAGTACAACTAGGGAAGTGCGCCACCAATCAGTTCAAACTGGCAGTGGTTGCAGCTGTGAACCAAATAGTTCCTGAGTTCAGAGTAACACTTCTTAAGTGAAATTTCAGCACAGAAGTCTGTGTTGACTAATGACCTGCTAGTGGGCTGCAAGATTCTATATGTGCATTTCAAGAGCACCTTTCTGTCTCCTCCTTTTCTTCCCCAGTCCACATAACAGAAAGAGCAGCAAAAATATTTCAGATTATCCAACTGTGATAGGGGTTATGGAGCACAAATAAGAGCAATATTTCTTCCCATCTCTATTAAAAATGTAAATGTATACTGTTTCCTGGCATACTTGTTACAAATTTTTCATGTTAGTTCCTGATTTAAAGGCCACTGAAATCAATGGAAATCTTTCCTTGATCTCAGTGTTGTGGGGGTTTTGGTTCTTAAGGTTGAAGGAGAAGTAGAAGAACAGGAAATGTTTTCAGGTCAGAAAAAATGACAAAGAACCTGATTAGTGCATAGGTCACTGGATTAAAAAAAGAACAACCATAGTGTGGATATGTAAGACAACAGCTCAGTATTTATTACTTGCATCTTGGTACTATCAAGGAATTGCATCTCCAATCAATCTCCTGCAGACCAGCATGTAGATAACCAGTCTGAAACGTTTCATATAAATAAGAAGTGTGAGCAAGGGACAGTAAGGGAGGGCCTAGAAGCATTAACGGTTGTCCATTCACACTTATGCTGGAAGTTGTGATCTGGCAGTAATGTGATATTACTTTGCAATTTCTTATACATAGCTTGGGTGTATGATGTTTCCTATTCTCAGACACTAGGTGAACATGACTTCTTTAGTCCCTGTCACCACATTTTTAGGCCATTCTGTCATGCTGGCATTGTGCTTATAGGAACAGTAAGGAGTTAACTGAAAGCTTAAATTGTCAAATGTGTCACATGAGTACCTTAAAAATTTAGTTTGCATATAAATACTTAGCTTTTACTGACTCTTAAATTAGATGTAAGTCATGGTCAAAGTGAACTGCTAGTTTATGTACAGAGAGGGAAATCATGTTCTTAGGAGGTGCAAGAACTGGACTAGTCCTTTGTTGCAATCAGTTTCAGCTCACTTTGTGATCTCTTTGTTAAATATCAGTGCTCTGAGGGCAACAGAGTACTCAGAGTCAGACTCTCAAATGGTATAAATCAGCTTACATCAGCTGAGTGTTGGTATAACCAGCTGGCAATACCACCTCTGCAAACAGCTGATTATACTAAAGGAAGCAGGACAGCCAGGCAAACTGGAAACCATAAAAAGGATGAGAAAAGCTCTGGGAGGTGTGACATTCCTATTACAGCTAACCATGCTGTATCACCTCCCTGGTCACACCAAAACCAAAGCCAAGTAAGCGTGGATTAAGCATGTCCCCTCCCTCTGCATAGTCTCCAACTGCAGCCTCACTCCAAAGCTATGTTTAGTTAAATGAGAAATATTGCGCAGTGTATGCTGGAACTGGGGAGCTATTCCCTACCACTAGCAAGCAGTCATTTCATACCTCAGAGCGTAGAATTAGATTACATTATTTGCTTAGCTTCCTGAATGTTGTGTTCAGTTTGTGAAAAAGTCTTCTAAAAATCTACTGACAGATATTTCAAAATAATGTTTCATTTATGGAAGATTCCTGATGAAGAAATCTGAGGGAACAAGGATTGCAAAGGGTCTAGAGGAGAGAAGACAATGAGAAAGAGCTACAAATATCTTGGAAGACACTCTGATAAGAGATGAAGAAAGGAATTTTAGCTGGAAATCCTGCACTGCAAGGGTAAAGACAGTTTGAATAAGCCTCAGGAAAGAAAATAAATGACTGAATCACGTGCAGTGAGTGGTCACTTACAGTGACTGGTCTTACAGTGGACAAAGATATAGCTCACTTATCCAGTGAAGGTGAGCTATATCTTTGTCCACTGTAAGACAATACAGTTCAAAAAGACAATGTGGCCTACCAGTGTTAATTGCCAACGTCTTTGTGAGCCCTAGCAGGAACATGTATTTTGATCCATCTCAACACATGCATCACTGAGAAGATTGTGCTCTTCTGTTTCAAAAGAATGGACTAGAAGCCCTAATAGGTGGGAAGGATGAGAACAAGTGCATACCTATAGCAAAAGGTGAGTAGGGAGCTCCCAGTAACTAGTGAGGTGGTGTATGGTGAAAAAAAGTTGAAGGAGATCTCTGACTCTTGAAACCTGCTTTTTGTGCACAGGCTAGGCACCTCACTAAAACTACCACTCCTGACCAGTCAGATCACTTAGCATCTTCATCACTCTCACTGGAGACTCGTACCTGGCAAAATACCTTCTTAGTTCATGCTCTACTGCTGTTTTGTTAAAATCAGTAAAAATAATGTGCTGTCCTGTGTGCCCTCAAAGAATTCTTTCTCAGGCAGAGTATCTCAGAGAATGTCCTCTCCTGCACTGCCATGGTTTTATTCTCATTTCTAGTGCTTCTGAGCACATAAACCTACAACCAAATAATACATATAGGGATTTGGCTAAATCCCTTTTCTGGGCAATTATTGATTAATCTTGGTAGCTTGAAGTTAATATAGCTAAAAAGTGGAATGAAAGAAGAAAAGCTTATAGCAAGGTGTCTTCTATTTCTCTTTTATATCTTAAAATAAGAGGAAACTTTATAATTGTATGTTGCATCAATTCAGAGAGTTAAAACAGTAGCTGCTCTGAGACAGATTGTGAAAGGGAGATCATTGTGAGAAATAGCAAAGTCAAACTCTGCAATCCTATTTTTCATTCAAACAGAAAGTTTACCACTGTATTGTCTTCTGTTCTCTTCTGTTCACACGGTTTAAGCAGTAATCTTGTTCATTGCATAAGGGATACTGATTGCCTTACATGTCCCTCGCATTATTTGGAGTATGTTACCTAAGTCTTGGTTACATTACAGCCTGTTGGTGCTGCAGCTGTCTGTGCTATTGCTTGCTGTTATGGATTATACTGTCTCTATCTCCTGACCAGGTATTAATAGAGTTTCCTCAGTAACCCGCAAGTGATTAATGAGATGAGAAGACAAAATACTCCACCTGCTGCAGCAGCCTTGAAAACTGAATTAAAGAGTAGGGAAAAAAGGAAAAAGGAGTCTCAAACTTCAGTGTACCGAACAAGCTAGATCAGCTGCTTATTTGCCTCAGCTCCTAATGATGCTGTTTGCAAATGAGTTAGTGCTTCCTGAATTAGACCACTAGCAGTCAATCCAAGGAAAATTATGCATTACTATGATAATTGCTGTATACCATAAAAAATGCCTGTCTTCAAGACTGTAATCTTAAGAAAAATGCCGTATAACCATGTGTAGTATTTAAGAACAGTAAATTCCCTATTAAAATACACAGTAGAATAAATGCATTGATGAGAGTTTTAGTAGGATGCAGACAATATGCATTGGATATAACTGGCACGTGTTTCCAGTGTTTTGTTTGTAATATGAAGAAGGAAAAATCTTTATTAGAGTAAGAAGTTTAATAACGATAAGCTTGGATTCAAACTACATGACTCTAGCAAAACAATCTTTATTTCCAATGTATTAGTAATCTTTATTTGAAACATATTACATGCAAAACAATTATTTCTTGACTTAAAATTAGATCCATTAATTTTCGCTGTTATGTTTAAATTAATGTAGCAATCCAAATCTAAACAGAATGCACAAGTATGTTACCAAACAAACAAGCAACCCTGTGCCCTCTTTAAATAGGTAAGCCTTTCAGCATACCCTACAAAGTCATCAACTCAAACTGTTGGACCAAAGGGAAATCCAGTCATAGAAGATACTGACTGAAAATGTAGTCACCACTCCTGTTGCTTATAAAAGGAACATGTCTCAGCAGCCAGGTGGATGGAAATGTAAAAACTTTTACATTTTAAAATCTCCCATTTTAAAACTAGTTTATCAACTCAACTTTTTTTTTTAAGACCCGCAGAGTTTTGAAGGCATCATTTGCAGCTGATTTTTTAAACCAACACTTGCAGTTTTCAGTGAACAGTCAGGAACTGACATCTGCAAGCGAGAGTTCTCACACTCAGCTACTGACTGCCAGCAGTCTTTCCACTTTCATTTCCATGGAAACTGAGCAAGGAAAGTTTGTAGAAAGTTCGTAATTTTTTTTTTTTTTAAATTTTTATTATATTCTCCCAACTACTCAACTTGCAAGGATGGGAATTAGCCCACAGCATCCAGGGGAGTTCATATGTTACTGGTGCTTTTAGTGGATGGAGTCTAAAGCTGCCCCAAGATCTAAGGTTCTTTGACTGGAGCTCCCTATTGTGACTTTTTTACCCTTTTTGGTTTTGTTTACTAGTAAGTCTCAAAAGCTTTAGCATTTCAGCAGCAGTTTTGCTCCTTAGGTGCATACTAAACAGAGAGCTAATAGAAAGATGTAGATTACTTGGGTAGAGTTTTATATCCAATTTCTAGACTCCAACCACTGTATAGCTTATTGCAAGTGTACATGTATTAGAGATGGTAGTTACTCAATTCAGAGCTTTCTGTCATCAGAAAGAGAGCCTGAACTTACACAGGCTCTGAATCTGTCCTTGTTCACTCCAGTTTATAGCTGAACACCACTGAAGACATGGGTCCTGATTCTGAATTCACTTCTTTCTTATTCATCTCATGCACTCATACATTTTCACTGAGCTGAATTAACTCATCCTGGATTTACCTGAAAATTAGATCCAGTTCAATTCCATTTAACAAACGCGAATGTCAGGGAGTACTTTGGAAGCCATTGTAACACAGCATTTGGTAGTCATCTCGATGACAATACTGAAACCGCCCGAGCATAATATTACTGTAACTTCTGGAAACCTATCTATTATAACCAAATGAATCTCTCTGCATCTATTTAGTCCCGTACAACAGTGAGCACTGTTTACAAATAAAAAACGTCCTAAAAAAAAATAATATTATTCACTTTCTCTAACAGTCTTTGTAACAGTGCTGGATCTCATTAGTCTACTGTTTTCAGCAGTCTAAGACATTCAAGAATTCCAGAAGTGGCTGGATTAATCAGGTGTCAGTGAATACATTAAGATGAATAATGAAAAAAGAAATCAAGAACCTACGAAAGTATTCTGATGGTTGGTAATAAAAAGTTCAGCAATTATTTGATCATACTGCTGAATAATTAAAAAAAAAAAAAACGGAAATTTATTCAGGGAAAAAATGTCAAAATTTGTATTATGAATAATTCATCCATCTCTGCACTATATAGAAATGTTCTTGCTATTCTGCACATACATTTATACCATTACTTTAAAGCTTCAGTTCCACTGGCTCCCGGCAGTGTTCAGCAGCTTAATAAATCCAGGACCACAGCAACCTGCCCATGCAAACAGGAAGACCCAATAAACAATGTTTGCTTGTGACAGCCCAATTGACACTCACCATGTCAGTCAAGTCTGATCACATAAGTGATCAGTGCATAAGAGCAGTTGAATGTGTTCCCTTCTCAACAGTGGTTGTTGGAGTCTCCAGGGAGAGCTTCAGCCACAACTAGTCACAAGATTTGTGAGGTTATATCCCCTGATCATATGCAGAAACCTTTCTAAGACACCCTTCTCCTCCCCAGGTTTGACCAGTAAGGCTTTTGTTTCCCTCCCTGGGAGTTGTCTCTCTCTCTGTATCAACTGAATTGAAATGGGCCTTGTCATTCTCCCCACCTTGTGTGTCTCTCTGAGCTGCCTCTGAACACTCATAGATTAGAATTCCACCTGCCATTGAGGAACATATTGGATGCAGTCTTCCCAAAGATGGGTCTTCCACTCGCTACTAAAGCCCAGTATGCTCTTACCAACTGTTTTTTGGTACCATAGACTGTAGACCTCATCCATTAGCTACATCATCTTGGAAAAGAAAACAATATTTCAGAGTTGCTTTACAGTTGCTTTACAGTTTTCACAGCTTCAGTTCTAGGGGAGCTACAACTTGAATGTCTCCCTGGACAGCAGCTGTAGCCTTAAAGTCCACTGAAACATTTTGACTTCGGCCTATTTGTCTCATTGCTTTTACTAACCTATGCATGAAGCTCCCTACATACAGTAGTGTAAAACAGCATGAGCCTTTTGTTTACAAGGAAACAGCTAGGTTAGTGAATGTAGTACATGCAGGGAATCTTTTCTAGATGCAGAACAGCAGATAACAGAAGGCCCCAAATACTTCCTTTCTACACCGATTTTGATGTTTCAATGATTATTTGGTGGTTTGGATAATTGTATCTTATCAAGTAGAAAGTCTGGCCATTTTCACTTCCTTTTTCACTTCCTTTTTCAAAAATGTAACCTCAAAAAATGGTGGTGTTCTCTGTCAGATTTCCCTTTTATGTAATTTTATAAGTTTATTGTGATAGCATTCAAAAGGCTGCGCCTGAAAAGCTCTATAACATATGGCATATATTTAACATTGCTTGTGAATTAAAAATAACAGCCTGCCATCTGCCTTTGTGAGCAGATTTTATCAAAGTCTAAATGAAAAGCTCAAAGATGTGAATGTTGTCAATTAAAATATGAAACACTTAGGTTCATGACAGGGTAAAAGTGCTCAGACTTACCTTACTTGAACCTGAGTCACTGACAGCTTAGGCGCCATGATTGAGCAGTCACTTTATACGGAATAAAACATCATATTGAGCATCAAGAATAAGTCTTGTTTTGAGAAAATATAAGCTTCATAAGTCAGCCTACTGCCTGTTGGTTTGTCAGTTATGAACTGTTTGAAAAGGTGTGATATTAGTGATTTTCACTTAGGCTAGTTACTTAAATGAGTATTTCTATTAAATCTCATTAAATCTTTTCAGTAGTTATTAGCTGATGGGTTCATAGTTTTAGCTGTACTAGAGCAATACAGTATCAGCAATACCTTCTCCCAGCCTTGTCTACCTATTGAAGTTAAAGTTACTAATAATTGATCATTTGTTCATTTTTAGCTTCGGGGTGTTTTTAGCCAAGCATGTAGATGTTTTTTACTTTTTTAAATGAGGTAAATCTCTAAATGAAAATCCATTTTAAAATAGAAAGTCAAAACACTTCATTTTGAAAATGTCAAAATGAAATACTGAGTCTTTTAAAAGAAATCTCCCTCTCTCTCAATCTCACTTATTTTTTGGCTAAAATTACTCACTAACTTGTCACAAGATATAATGCTAGCCTGGCTGACACTGTCTGCCCATAGCATTCTATATTTATATGACCTTCTGACTTGATTATTGCAACTTTTTACCTGAATTACTTTCAGCTGGTGTACCAAGACCTGTCAAGAGAGAGTTGTTCCAGAGTTTTGTCCCCATAACCTGCTGAGACCTGTTGAATCTAGAATATAACTCAAAATACGCACTGGTACAATGCATGGTAATAGGACCAAAATCTCAGAACTGCTGTCAGATGAACTCTGGATATGCTTTCTGTTAGATGTAAATATTTTTTCAGTTGTGCACTCACTACTTAAATTCTTTATGTACTTTTTAAACTGATCAAGCTTTTTGATAAACTAAGGAGAGGGAGGAAGCACCACCTTTTGTTTCTACTTTTAATATGGAACAGGACTTCAGATGTCATAGTGACGCTGTACAGTATCTAAAAGAGTTTGTAACATCCCGTGAGATGTGTCACAAAGAGAGAAGCTGGTCAATATTTCAGTCAATTGCTCCATTGTCATCTCATGTATGATACTATATCATACTGAAAGCTCCTAATTCAAGTGAAACAAACTGGAATTGCTTATGTGGGTAGCGTGGAACTGAACCTTGTCACCTTTAGTTGTCCTGAACTGCTGAATGCTCTCAGAAAGTGGGGTTCAAGAACAATGTCTGGAATCTGATTGCTGCACAAAGATCGAATCATAGAATCATAGAATACCAGGTTGGGAGGGACCTCAGGGATCATCTGGTCCAAACTTTCATGGCAAAAGCACTGTCTAGACAAGATGGCCCAGCAGCCTGTCCAGCTGAATCTTAAAAGTGCCCAATGTTGGGGAATCCACCACTTCCCTGGGAAGATTATTCCAAATGGCTGATTGTTATCATTGTGAATGTCGGAATCTCCCCAGGAGTAACTTGTACGCATTACCCCTCATCTTTTCCATGTGATTCCTTGTGAAAAGGGAATGTAGTTAAGACAATTTAAATTCAGTGCTCCAGTTGCTCTCAGCATTTTTAGTAAAACTTCAGTGACTTCAAAGAACATAATGAAATTAGACTAATATAAAACAAATGTAAGCAAGTTCCAGTTCTCTACACAGAAAAGCTTGAGTTACACTTTTGAGCAGCACCTCGAAGTAAGGAAGTATTGAGTCACAACCAACAGATGACCTAGTCAACTGTACATTAAACAAGTCAAAATAGATTTTATTTAGATTTAACTAGGGAAATATTGGAGGAAATATTGTGCTTTATTTAGCTGAGAAAAAGACAAGTCTTACAATCTTATTCTCTGCAATATGTGAAGCAAAGAGTGTGCCTCCAAATATGAATCTTTAGGGAAAAATACAACTTCTTCATAAAAATGAATTTTATCTTTGTGGAGGTGCATTGGCAACAAAAAATCTTTGAATTGGTTACCATAAGACAAGAAAAAAAAGTTCTCCGAAAATGAAGAAGTAACTCAAAATTCACCCTCAAAATAGAGGAAAAATAAATGGAGATATGAATAAATAGGAAGATCTTACATCAGGCACTCCAGAAAACTCACATGGCTGTGAGAGCTGTGATTCTTCCCCTACATATGCTTTTGGAATACATTTTGATAAACACATTGGATCAAATGCATTAAATTTTCACAGCCCACCAAGTTCAGTGTATCAGTGTCCTCTCAGATGCAGTGAATTTGGCTGGCTGCAAAAATTTAACATGTCCCTCTGTAGAACAGCCTGAACTTTGAGAGTTTTACAGTTCCTCTGGCCTAGACTTGTTCGCTTATTTATCATTGTCTTGTTCTGCTCCACCAGCTAAATTAAATAAACAAAACCAGAAGAAAAGTAGAGCTGTGTAAATTTTTGTCATGTATCTGGTGAAAATCTTGCATTATTTTCTGTGCAAGAGAGGAAGCAGCAATTTGAGGAAAAGAGAGTTTTGTGGTTAAAACACAGGACTAGGAGTCAGGAGACATTGTGGTGGTGCAGACAGATGGGCTCCCTTCCTCAGTTGCCATGGATGTCCCATGAGATCACAAGCCTGGTTTCTGCATGTTGATACTCA
The DNA here is from genome assembly GCF_900496995.4 of Aquila chrysaetos chrysaetos. NCBI lineage: Eukaryota > Metazoa > Chordata > Aves > Accipitriformes > Accipitridae > Aquila > Aquila chrysaetos. Next base: position 48,160,785 of record NC_044030.1, read on the forward strand.
GACTCAGCATTGATTCAGATGGAAGTAGAAGCAGGCTCCTAATCTTACTCTGTTTTACTTGTTGTCTTTGGAAAATGGGCATCCTCTCTGATCCCATAGAATAAACTGTGATTCTCATAACTGTCCTCAAAGGTCTCTGGGAAGAACAAAAGCATTTGTGATGACGAGTAGGTAGTTGATATTTATAAGTTTATACAAAGGATGCACCAATGAATATATAATTCATAATGCATTCTATACAGGCCTAAGTAGATAACAAACTTTTTGGAAAAAATGGCACTACATTTACCTACTAATAATCTTTCCTAGTGATCTCTTCCACATTTGCCTCTGAATATCATGCCTGTTCTATTTCTCTATATTTTTTATTTGATTATACTGAAAACATATGCTAAACTATAAGAAGAAGAAGTAGTTGTAATACATATTTCCAAGGCATTTCTGCCAGAAGAAAACCCAGCTGTAAACCAGGAAGTATTTTACTTGGAATTTCTCTCCTTCTTCTCTGTATTTCTTACCATTTGCTGGGGAGCTAGAAGCATAATTTTTCTCAGACTTCATTGCAAGGGTTTGACGTCTCCTTCAGCTGCACACCTGCAACTTAACAAACCCTTTTGGACTCATCATCATTTCCAGATATACTTAAAGGTCAGGTGCCAATTTAAAAGGCCATATCAACTGGAACAATCCTTCCAAGACTGGGCTCCATGGGCAAAGTAAAGGGCAAAGGGTCTGGAGTAATACTATGGACCTGTATACAGCAGCAGTGTCAGTTGTGTGCAGTAGTAGGTCCTCACCAATGGGAGCTGAGAGTGGTCCATTTTCCTAGTTGCCTCCAAAAAGAAAGATAAATATTACAGCATTAAAGTATGGTCTAAATGGGGAGTGTCAGGGTTTTGGCTTATGGTTTTTTTCTTGGTTCTTTTTTTCAGAATGTTGCTATTTTTCAGGAAGTCCTCTGCTATAGTATTGAAAAGGAACCCTTCACAAGCATGTTTTTGAATCCCACTGAAATTTAAATATTCTTGATATTAATTGTTGGTTACTTATTTGTTTTGATTTAGATAAAGAAGAAAAATGTTTACACAAAGGGAATCCTAACTGACAATGCATTTGTAGGCAAAAGAAAGTACTGACTTTTAAAACAGCAAAATATCAAAAAGAACCCAAATAACCCAGCTTTGGCAATATGAAACAAAAGGCTTCAGTTTCAGCCCCATTGGTGTCTGGAAACACATCTAACCAAAAAAAGGAGGAATAATCAGACTCAGGTGATATTGGATCATCAGTAAGATCATGTTTCAGGCTCTGACAGCTCTCAGACTCTCTGCTAACAGCTCTTTCCCTTTTTCATGTCAAGTATGTCGACCAAAGTATGCCATGAAGAAGTGGGCTTTCAGGAGGTCTCTGTTGAAAATCCCAGCCTAGCATCTTTGGTGCAAACAACAGATGGTTAAACTAGAAAATACTTCCTAGGTTTATACTGAATTAAACCCTGTTGCCTATTAACAGAAACAAGTTGAGGTTTGAGGTAACTACATTCCTCATAATTCTAAAAGAGAACAATCTGGAGAAAAAAAAGAACTCAAAGAACGAGTCATCAATAGACAGTGTTTGCTCTTACTTTTTCCAGAGGCTACAGACTAATAAAAATAATACATGAATGCCAAATCCCAAGTGATGCATCAGCATGTCAGAAATATTAGATATCCCTGTTCCTTAAAGACCCTAGAACCAAGAGATCTAACAGTACATTACATATAACTCTGTATATAATGGACTATCTAGCTACTCCTTCCCATGTTCCATCTATAAATGCCTGTTCTTCTTTAGAAGAATGCTTAGAATTTGTCTAGAAAAGGATGTATATTTCGCACTAAAAAAAAACCAAAAAGAAATATTTTTTTTTTTCACTTGCAATTATGTTCTGAAATGGAGATGTTAGCATCCAGTGATCCTGATTCTTTCTTTAGCTAATGTTAAATGTCATTTAACCAGTGCAAGGGCATAAAATCTGCTTCCTGAAGCAGCAGGTAGTGGAGATGGAAAGCACAACAGGTATGGCCTGCTGCTCACTTTGGCTCTCCCAAACACAAAAAGCCAGTTTAACTGTTGTTACTACTGGGACAGCAGCTGGGGATGCCATGCACCAGCAGTCATCCCCACTCCCACCCATTCTGTTTCCCTGGCAGTGCCTTTGCTTTCCCTATAGCAAAAGCTCCAACCTAATATCAGCCCCTTTGTTTGAGGTGGCAGGATTCAGTTGTAACTCCAGAACTGACAAACTCTGACCTTACCATGAAACTCAATTATCAAACACTTTACATTCAAGTATTTAAATATAGCAGTTAAGGACAGTCTATTAATATGTTACAAAATCAAAATGATTATTTTTGTAATGTTATAATTTTGATATTTTCAAAGAAATGAGGGAAACTGTTCTTTTCTACTCTCACAATCTCATTTTTGTAGCAATCAGAATGTTCCCAGCAAAATGTTTCATTTATTTTTTAATCAAATTACATTTTTTGAGGAGGAAATGCTGGCTGTCAAAAAACTTTCACTGAATTCTAGTAATACACAAAGAAAAACTTTAGGTTACAAACTAGCAAAGCCTAACTTCCTGTATATGTAAAAACAGCAAGCTTCCAAAGTGGAAGAAGATTTCTATTTAAGGCAAGACATTTTTTATTATTATTATTTTGTCAAAGTGAGCCTAATTTCTGCCAGTGCTAATTATTGCCAGCTGTATCAATGTGGTTTCTTTACTGCATTCATTTTATGTATTTAGGAAAATGACAGCAATTCTTTTCATCCCAATTTTCTGTACCTTTATAGTGTTAATGAGAACTCTGATAGCTTCTGTTGGAGAAAGGATCTTCCTATGCATTTCAAAAGAGAAAAGGGACCTGCTTTTCATTGTAAGTAACCTCTGATGCCTCTGGTAGCCTGTACAGGAGGCGGAGGACTCCTGGGTACATGTTCCTCTTGCTGTGCCTGATTAGAAGCACAGCATAGTGCCAGTCATCCCACCTCTCCGTAGTTTTACAATGCTGGTGGCCCTGCAATGCTTTGCCGCATAAGGCATGCTGTGCCTGAGGTGAACTTCTGCAACCACGCAGAAAATCTAGGGGTAGTGGGATATGACAGCTGGGTGACTCCAAACTAAGAAAGGGAAAGGTTTTAGCTAAGGGCAAGTGGGGAGTCAGCACTCTAGTCCCCACTGAAGAAGAACTGAAAAAGCAGAGCAGTGTGACCTGGGATGCAGGCAGGGTTTGGCAGCTGGGACAACAGCTAAGCTCTTTCATTTCATCTTTGAAGATGCCTGTGGGGTCCTACCACACTGAAGTGAGTGAGGGCTGCCAGGGGTTGCTGACAAAGCAGGGCTTCCAAAATGCAGATCCCCATGCAGCAGCACCCTTGCCACATGCCTAGAGCCACCCCTGCCAAGCAGCTGATAATCCAGCCTCCAAACAAAGGGAACCAAGAGGCCAGAAATGCACAGCTTTACAACCATGGGGAGAAAGCAGGTGCCAGCAATCCAAGAATGACAATAATAAAACATCTGGAGCTCAAGCCTCAAGACAAACTGCATAAAAAAGGAAGGAAAGAGAAATTAATCCCAACAATGTAGTAAATCTATACTGGAAAACAAAGATATCAAAAGACGCCAGAACTCCTACAGAGGCAGAGTAGCAGAAACCACTGTGTCACCACCTCTTGGTGTGATGTGCTGTTAGTTGTAAGGCATAGTCTGGTTTTCTTGTGCCTGTTCTCTGTAGTTTACCTGGGGGGAAAAGGGGATTTTTTTGGTCTGCACACAGTGGTATTGCACAGGGACTTCTGAGAAGATTTATGTTGCTTTAAACCCTGTAGCCATTCTGAAACAAATAGCTTGTGATTAAGAGATCAGTCTCTAGCAATAGTGACAGATGTTGTTGGGGTTTGACTGGGTAAAGTGTACTCTCTCTTCGAAGCAAAGTTTCCATTAAAAGACACATCTAAGTGTATCTTCCCCTGAGGATTACAGTGCTAAGTAGGTTTTAGGTAGTGTTTTTGCCCGTATTTATTTCCCACAAAGATCTGACCAATAAATTATTTTTCCTTTGCATCAGATGAAAATGTTATGTCGATCAGGAATTCTGTTTTTTTGCAGGGAAAAAGATCTTTTCCCTGAGTATCTTCAAAATATCATTCAGTTTCTTTTGACTGTTTAGCTGTGGTGAGCCTACCACAAGTTGCACTAATAAAAATGTAAACCAAGAGTTTTTAGCAACTTTAAGAAGAATTCATGATTTCCCTTTTGAACATCTATTCCAAAAGCTAAAGGACTGGCATAAGTAATTGCTGTTTTATGCAGTTTGTGTAGACTAGTTCAAAGCCACAGAAATCAATGGGAGGCTTTAGCAGGAGCTGTGTAAATCCTTTGCTATATAATTCAGTATACTTCAACCCTTATTCTTTGTATGGATTTCTAATTCTGCCTTTTCTGTGCATCCCTGAGTTCCTACAACAGCATGCTTGGACTCTGTTAAAATAAGAGGAGAAAAAAAACTAAAGGAAAGATCTGATGTGGGATTAAGTGAACTGGGATTTTGTATTAAGGACAATATTATAGAAAGACCTTAATTTCCCTGTTGTTAGTGTGTTGCAGGGAAGATGCAAGACATATTAGAATTTGCCTTGGGCACTGAAAATTTCTGGACTTGTTACCTAAGTAAACAAGTCTGCCATACGAAGTGACAGAAGAAACTCTTGCCAGCTACATGTAAAAGACATGTAAGTTCCTTTAATAAAAGCACATGTTAGGACTTAGTAGTGTAGTGTTGCACAGAGATAAATGTAACCCATATTGATGATGCTGGAAGAAAAGAAATGAGATCCTTAGGTCTCCTTAACTGTTCTTTTTTAATTAAAATTGAGTTTAAAACATTTCTCCTTCTAGAAGTACTAAAAAAGGTTGGGTTTTTTTATTTAGTTCCTACACAAAACTTTGTGTCGTATCAATGTAAAGAATCAGCAGGCAGCAGAAGAATAAATCAATCTGTAAATGTTCTTCCCAAAAATGTGTTTACCTATTTGATGCTGCCAGTGACCAGAGATAGCTGGAATCTAACCCACAGAAATGATGTTGGTGTATCCTATGCATGAAATTGTACGGTAACTTTGCAGTGAGAGCGCTAGTTCCAGATTCTGTTGCTATTTCATTGTACGGGTGATGTTCACCGCTTTCTTTTTTCCTTCCTGTCATAATCATCATAAACCTATAACTCTTAATTATTTTGTGTGCCCCAGCAAAGGCTAACAGGTGACCTTGCAGTGTTATCAGCCCCACTGAAAATATAAGGGCAAATCACATTTTAAAAATTACTTGTTTAAAAGAAAACAGATTGAAATACAAACATAACATAAAATCTTTGAAGGCTAAAATGTATTACATGTGCTGGAGAGCAAATCAACAACATGAAGCTGTTTCAAAAAGTGCTGTGTTTGTATCCCTTTAAAATTCAGCAGGATGGTACTGTTCCTGTTATTTCATCCCTGCTGATGAACATAGATCAATGGAAAGTTTTTACAGAAATATCCACCATGGGTTTTACTAATGTGACTTAATAGCAACAGTAGAGTAACCCTGTGCTCTATGATTGGTATCTGACTTCAAGTGCTGAAAGAAATATATAATTGACAGGACAGGCAAATACAGTGCATTTCAGTCAAGTCACGATGTAGGATTGATTTATTACAGAACACAGAAGCAATGCCAGTGGTTGATGATCAGATAAGATTCATACTGGACACTTGAGGCTTTTGAATTTGTTTTCCTGTGTTAGAGAGCTCCCATGGAGAGGAGGCATAGGTTATGACCTATGTCTGACTCAAAGAGGATAATGAAAGAGGTCTATTTTGAGGGTTCTCTAAGTATTTCTCTTTTGTAAGACAGAGAAATTTTGGTATTTGCCAAACAAAAGTCAAAGGTTGGCTTCCTTGAAACAAACACCTAAGCAAATCTGATTCATTGGTATATGACAAAAGCAGGAAAGTAATCAGGGAGACCTTGGCAGGAGGGCAATGACCTTTGTACTCACTCCTACCAGCTTGGTTCTTGAGGCTAAATATAAAACAGGAATGAAATACACACTATCTAAGCAGGTCAAGCAGCTGCGATGTTCTTTGCATGCCTTGCTGCCAACTAGTTCATTAAGTAGCACTGGATTTGACTTAAAAGGGAGCCATTTGCTCTGAACTTGCTAACTGCAGCCTGTGGCACAAAGAACTATAAAAGGACTAGAGTGGAGAGTGATGGGTCCATAGAAAAGTTTGCAATAGAAGCCTGTGAAGGGAAATTTATACACGGCCCGAAGAAATTCTTATAAGAAAGTCTTTTTATAGATGAAATATGCACAGATTTATTAAGATAAAATCTTCCATTCATCTCTACAGTCATCCTAGAGACACTCTGCAGGCAAACCACAATCTTCCTCCCTATCTTCTTCCCTTGTTAGCATGCCAGTCCTTGGTACAGAAAGCTTAGGACAGGAAATGAGGAAGTACACAATACTCAGCTGAAACTAGGTGGGAAATTTAGGTAGTAAAATGTAGTTATCTGAAAAGGAATTTTGCCAGAACACTTAATTTAATGGCTCAGTGTTATAAGATATGAATAGAATTTGTATGCTTTTGAACCTTGACTTGTATGCTTTGCCAAAGCAGAACAGGCCAGTTGATCTCTACCACAGTGTAAATACAGAGTATCAGCATCACAGGTGAGGGGATCATTTTTCAGAAAGTATAAAACAGTAATATTTTTCATAGCAACTCTGTAAGCATAGGTCTTTCTAATGCCTTTTTGACACAGAAAAGACCTCTCAAAACAACCTGCTACTTGTGCTTTGCCTAAGTTTTTGGCCATGTCCAGAAAAAGTCTTTCTCTCACTGAAGATAATGTGCTGCTGATGGGCAGCTGTGGGGCAGGCATGGGAAAGGACCAAAGACATCCAACAGGCAGGACAGACTGACCAGGGAGTAAAGAACTTCTAAGGGGCATCACTGGTATTAGTTTTAGTTCAGAGATTCTCCCAGACAAAGGAAACATCAAGTCATCCTATTCAGTGTAATAGTGCATAATCCAAGCTCATGAAAAGTATCTCTTGTCTTTAAGCATCACAGCTCAGGACTTCCATATAAAGATGAGAGAAACATCCTGTCCCTCACACACATAATTCCTGCCACACACCTCCCAGTCTTGGAAAGATGGCTTTCAGACTTCCTCCTGTGGTCCAGTAATCTAAGACCTAGCCAGGATGTGTTGGGTTTGGATCCCATTTTGCTTCCAGCTTTTAAACTGGAGAAAGGAAAATACGGAACTTACAAATTTGGTAACTGCTCAGCCCCAGCACTGTAATGTGTTTATTCAGCTTTGGCTCAGAGCAGTACCATTTAAATGACAAACAGTTTTCCCAACAGTTTTTTTCTTTGCAAGGCAATGCCCCGGTCACATCAGGAATAATTCTGGTTTTCTTGCAGTAACTGGACAGATTGTTGTACAGCAAATAAGACTGCAGTAGTTACTAATGGAAACATTGGTCTGAGGGGTTTGTCTCCATAGTCATGGAGACACTACACAATACCTCCACAGTATTTCAGAGTTCTGGTGCATCCCTGGGAAGATTGCTTCACAATTCAAGTTTCCAGATTCTTTCTGTAGGAGCAAAGTGGAGATTTGCTGCTGACTTCCTGCTGTGCTTATGGATGGCTGCATATCCTGTTCTTCCCTTGTGTTTTGATCTAGGAAATATGAATTTAGATTTTACTGATATTCAACTGAAAGTAATTTTAGTAGGGATAACCATAAAATTTTAGTATCTTTTCCAAAAATTGCTTTGTTAATGACAGTAAACAAACAAGAAACTCTTCATTTTCTTCTTCATTTTCTTATGACTAAAGCTGTCCTGGCAGATCTGCAGCTCAACAATAAAGAAGTTGGAGGATGTAATTGCCCAGGCTAATCACTGCATCCTACTCTGTACATTGAAAAAGCAAATAGGTTGCTGTAACACTCCAGAGTGCATTCAGTGACAATGGAAAGCTTACCAATGAAAGCAATAGACACTGAAGTGAGAAGCTCACTGCTTTTCATTCAGACCCAGTTCTGGTCCATCCCTGGCTCTTTGGCTGCACTCCAAAGGATATATAAAGCAAATATGGATCTCACTGCAAAAGATAGAAATGGCAGTTTGTGGTCAGGTAATGATTCTAATTTCCTTTTTAATTTTTTTTTTAACTGAAATAGTTTCCACAACATAAAAAAATCTTCTTTAGGGCCTTTCTGTGTTTCCCTTGGAAATTGCAAGAAGTAAATTTTCTGTCAAAATCAGTTGTGTCACATGTGGTCTTTTTTCATGCCATTTTCCTGACCATTTCTCTGATCCCTTGTTTGCCTAATGCAGACACCTTGGCAATGTCAGTACTGACAATATAGAGGACCATAAGCAATTTCTTGATTTTGTGACAGTAATTTGTTGATGTTGTGACAATATAATACCTACTGTAGAGAAAGTAGAGAATAGAGAATGATAGGACTTTTGTAATAGTATCATGGGATTTATAGGGGTAGTATTTGATCTCTAGTAAACTGTGACAAGCCTTTGACAGAAAAGGCAGATATTTTTCCTGTCATGTGCTTGTATGTGGCTCTAGATGTGTAGTTTGCTGAAGCAGAAGTTTACTGTGGTTTTTTTTTCCTTTCATCAGTGACTTTAGGATTTTTACTGTTCTGGAGGGGGTGTTTTTCTTTTTATCAGTGACTTCAGGATTTTCTGTATTGTAGCATACCTTTCCAAGCACTTATATTTCTGTATAACTGGAAATGCAGAACATTAAGCCAAAAGATGGTGCAGCAAAGTGCTGAATGCACACAGACACTCCAGCTCTATTTTTCAGAGAGGAATTGACTTCTCTGAATTGGAGTCGAATTCTTATGTTCTCCTGTGCTGCCAGTGGTCCCCTCATGGCCCTATACTTGTTGGTGTAAGTGGTATGACCTGTTACTAACACAGTACCAGGCTATGCTGTGCTCATCCTTTTGTGCACTGCTCCCCTGAGTGCCTCACTGGCTCTACCAGGACAGCTTCTCGTGAATGGTTATGTGTAAGGGCTTGTAATGTGACCTCCAACAAATACCACTGAAATTATAAGTGACAGAAGCGTGACAGGAATGGGGCATACTGTGTGTTCAAAAGAGTAGCAGAATGCTGACATTGTTTTAAGGGAGACATGAAGAAATCTCCTTCTGCTCCTAGGCATTTGGGAGGGTGTCGTGGCTTAAGCCCAGATGGTAACAAAGCACCATGAAGCTGCTCACTCACTCCTCCCCCCCGGCCCCGGTGGGATGAGGAGGAGAAATTATAAAGAAAAGCTCGTGGGTCGAGACAAGGACAGGAAGGGATCACTCACCACTTATGGTCATGGGCAAAAGACAGGCTCAACTTGGGGAAAACACAAAATCAATTTAATTTACTACCAATCAAATCAAAAGAAGGATAATGAGAAGTAAAACCAAATCTTAAAACACCTTCCCTCCATCCCTCCCACCTTCCCAGCTCAACTCCAGTCCCAATTTTCTCTACCTCCTTCCCCCCAGCAGCGCAGGGTGATGGGGAATGGGGGTTGGAGTCAGTTCAACACACCTTGTCTCTGCCGCTCCTTCCTCCTCAGGGGGAGGACTCATCACTCTTCCCCTGCTCCAGCGTGGGGTCCCTCCCACAGGACACAGTTCTCCATGAACTTCTCTGGCATGGGTCCTTCCCACAGGCTGCAGTTCTTCATGAACTGCTCCAGCATGGGTCCTTTCTGCGGGTCGATCTTCAGTCACAAACTGCTCCAGCGCGGGCTTTCCCACGGAGTCACAGCCATCTTCGGGGGCGTCCCCCCGCTCCGCCATGGGCTCCTCCCCGGGCTGCCGGTGGGCATCTGCTCCCCCGCTCCCCTCCATGGGCTGGGGGGGGACAGCCTGCCGTCTCACCACGGGCTGCAGGGGCATCCCCTCCTCCGGCGCTCCTCCTCCCCTCCTTCTGCACTGACCTCGGTGTCTGCAGAGGGGTTCCTCTCACATTCCGATCCCCTACTCACTGCAGGTTCCCCTTCTTAAATCTGTTCGCCTAGAGGTGCTGCCACCGTCACTGATGAACTCAGCCTGGGTCAGAGGTGGGTCCGACTTGGAACCAGGGAAGCTTCTAGCAGCTTCTCACAGGAGCCACCCCTGCAGCCCCCTCCCCCACTAAGAAAAACCTCACCACACAAACCCAAAACAGAGGGTCACACTGTTATGTTTGCCATTTGATTCAGCTAAGCAAGCTTACACAACTGAGCTGACTGTCACATTTCACTTGTTCCTGTTTAGCTGCTAGCACTGGCAATGTACGTCACTACTACAACAAAGGGAGGACGTCTTTACTGAAGTCAGGAGCCATGGCGTGTGATCATAGAATCATAGAATCATTTAGGTTGGAAAAGACCTTCAAGATCATCGAGTCCAACCATCAACCATGCCCACTAAACCATGTCCTGAAGTACCCCGACCACTCGCTTTTTGAATACCTCCAGGGATGGTGACTCAACCACTTCCCTGGGCAGCCTATCCCAATGTCTGACAACCCTCTCAGTAAAGAAATTTTTCCTAATATCTAACCTAAATCTCCCTTGTCTCAACTTGAGGCCATTTCCTTTTGTCCTATCTCCAGCCACCTGACAGAAGAGACCAACACCCACCTCACTACAACCCCCTTTCAGGTAGTTGCAGAGAGCAATAAGGTCTCCCCCCAGCCTCCTCTTTTCTAGACTGAACAGCCCCAGTTCCCTCAGCCGCTCCTTATAAGACTTGTGCTCCAGGCCCCTCACCAACTTGGTTGCCCTTCTCTGAACACGCTCCAGCAACTCAATGTCTTTCCTGTAGTGAGGGGCCCAAAACTGAACACAGTACTCAAGGTGCGGCCTCACCAGTGCTGAGTACAGGGGAACAATCACCTCCCTGCTCCTGCTGGCCACACTATTTCTGATACAGGCTAGGATGCCGTTGGCTTTCTTGGCCACCTGGGCACACTGCTGGCTCATATTCAGCTGGCTGTCATCCAGCACCCCCAGGTCTTTCTCTGCCGGGCAGCTTTCCAGCCGCTCTTCCCCAAGCCTGTAGCGCTGCATGGGGTTGCCGTGACCGAAGTGCAGGACCCGGCACTTGGCCTTGTTGAACTTCATACAATTGGCCTCAGCCCATCGATCCAGCCTCTCCAGATCCCTTTGTAGAGCCTCCCTACCCTCAAGCAGATTCACCCTGCCTCCCAACTTGGTGTCATCTGCAAACTTGCTGAGGGTGCACTCAATCCCCTCATCCAAATCATCGATAAAGGTATTAAACAGAACAGGGCCCAACACCGAGCCCTGAGTAACACCGCTTGTGACCCGCTGCCAACTGGATTTCACCCCATTCACCACAACCCTCTGGGTTCGTCCGTCCAGCCAGTTTTTCACCCAGTGAAGAGTACACTTATCCAAGCCATGAGATGCCAGTTTCTCAAGGAGTGTGCCATGAGAAACAGTGTCAAAGGCCTTGCTGAAGTCAATGAAGATAACAGCCACAGCCTTTCCCTCATCCACTAGGTGGGTCGTCTGGTCATAGAAGGAGATCAGGTTGGTCAAGCAGGACCTGCCTTTCATAAATCCATGCTGACTGGGCCTGATCCCCTTCTTATCCTGGACTTGCCATGTGAGTGCTCTCAAGACAAACCATTCCATAATCTTCCCCAGTACTGAGGTCAGGCTGACAGGCCTGTAGCTCCCCAGATCCTCCCTCTGACCCTTCTTATAAATGGGAGTCACATTGGCAAGCCTCCAGTCCGCTGGGACCTCCCCTGTTGACCAGGATTGCTGATAGATGATAGAGAGTAGCTTGGCAAGGACCTCTGCCAGTTCCCTCAGTACTCTTGGATGGATCCCATCAGGTCCCATAGATTTGTGAGTGTCCAGATGGCGTAGTAGGTCACTAACTATCTCCTTCTGGATTAAGGGGGGGTACGTTGTGCTCTTCATCCTTACCTTCCAGTTCAAGGGGTGGAGCACCCTGAGGATAACTGGTCTCCCTATTAAAGACTGAGGCAAAGAAGGCATTAAGTACCTCGCCCTTTTCCTCATCTCTGGTTGCTACGTTCCCTTCTGTATCCATTAAAGGATAGATATTCTCCTTGGGATTCTTTTTACTGTTAACATATTTGTAAAAAAATTTTTTGTTGTCCCTTACAATAGTGGCCAGATTTAGTTCTAGCTGAGCTTTTGCCTTTCTAATTTTCTCTCTGTATGATCTAACAAGATCCCTGTACTCCTCCCAAGTTGCCCGCCCTTTCCTCCAGAGATGATAAACTCTCCTTTTTTTCTTGACTTCTAGCAAAAGCTCCCCGTTCAGCCAGGCTGGTCGTTTTCCTCGGCAGTTCGACTTGCGGCACATGGGAATAGCCTGGTCCTGAGCCATTAAGATTTCCTTCTTAAAGAATGTCCATCCCTCCTGGACCCCTTTGCCCTTCAGGACTGTCTCCCAAGGGACTCTCTCAACCAGTGCCTTGAAGAGGCCAAAGTTTGCCCTCCGGAAATCCATAGCAGTGGTTTTGCTGACCACCTTCCTTGCCTCACCAAGAATTGAAAATTCTATCATTTCATGGTCGCTAAGCCCAAGACGGCCTCCGACCATCACACCTCCCATCAGTCCTTCCCTGTTCGTAAACAACAGATCTAGCAAGGCTCCTCCCCTGGTTGGTTCACCCACCAGCTGTGTCAGGAAGTTATCTTCCACACACTCCAGGAACCTCCTAGATTGTTTACTCACTGCTGTGTTGTATTTCCAGCAAATGTCTGGAAAGTTAAAGTCCCCCATGAGGACAAGGGCACATGATTCTGAGACTACTGCCAGCCGCTTGTAGAACGATTCATCCATCTCTTCAACCTGGTCGGGTGGTCTATAACAGACTCCCAGCACAATATCTGCCTTATTGGCTTTCCCTCTCATCCTCACCAATAAGCATTCCACTTTGTCATCAGAATCGTGTAGCTCTGTACAGTCAAAATATTCCCTAACATAAAGAGCCACCCCACCACCTCTTCCACCTCGCCTATCCCTTCTGAAGAGCTTGTAGCCATCCATTGCAGCACTCCAGTCATGGGAGTTGTCCCACCATGTTTCCATGATGGCGACTAAGTCATATCTATCCTGCTGCACGATGGCTTCCAGCTCCTCCTGTTTATTGCCCATGCTGCGTGCATTGGCATAGATGCATTTGAGCTGGGTTATCAAATCCACCCCTAACATCGGCATGCTGCCCCCAGGCTCATCTCTGGTGCACCTAGTTTTATCCCTTACCCCCTTCGAACCTAGTTTAAAGCCCTTTCTATGAGCCCTGCCATCTCATGAGTGAGGATTCTCTTACCCCTTTGAGACAGCTGGAAACCATCTGTCGCTAGCAAGCCCGATGCCATGTAAACCTCCCCATGATCAAAAAAACCAAAATTCCACCGATGGCACCAGGCTCTGAGCCACATATTAACCAGGTGTGTTTTCCTGTTCCTTTCAGTGTATTTCCCTGCCACTGAAGCGATTGAGGAAAACACTACCTGTGCTCCCGATCTCTCTACTAATCGTCCCAGTGCCCTGAAGTCCCTTTGGATTGCCTTTGGATTCCTCTCTGCAATCTCATCACTGCCAACCTGCACAACCAGCAATGGGTAATAATCAGAGGTCCGAACCAGACCAGGGAGTTTCCTGGTAATATCTTTTACCCAGGCCCCAGGGAGGCAGCAGACTTCCCTGTGGGATGGGTCAGGTCTGCATATTGGGCCCTCTGTCCCCCTCAGAAGGGAGTCGCCTACGACAATTACCCTCCTTTTTCTTTTTGCAGAGGATGTGAGAACGCGTGGGGCTGCCTGACTGGGCCTAGGCACCTCCCTAGATAGGACTTCATTTACACCCTGATCTTCACTGGCCTGGTCCTCAAGTTTCAGATGCTTACAGGAATTGGGGATGGCAGTTCAAGTACATCTGTGCTCTTAATAATGACAAGATTTTTGAAAACAGACAAGAGACCTGTAGGTAAGAGTAAGAGAAGATGTGCTGCAGCTCCATATCTCATAGTACTTGGCCATTTCCTTCACGATGAGATAGCATGCCGAAGTGACCCAAAAAAAGAGTCAATGAACCCTTGAATTTGTTCATTTCTTGTGGTGATCAGAGCTTTCCCTCATGTACACATGTTGAATCTATCTCCTAGATTTGATTGATAAACTTTAGGACTTCTTGCTGCTGAGGTGGCTGCAACTGTTTTTCCCACCCACTTTTCGTTACATAAGACATTTGTTGTATAGCTATGAACAATGGTCCATCTGGCTTTCAGGCAAAGCAAGCACCCTGTTGCTTCAAAGTGAGGCTGTATATTTGATTAGTTTGTATGTCAGCCACTTATTTTATCATTAAGAAAAGTATCAGTTAATACCAAACTCTTAAGCAAATGACAGTCTTAGTGTTCTGTAACCGGATCTTATCTGCAAAGGTAGAAGTACAAAGCTTTGGCTAAAGTGCTCTCTACTTATACAGTGGAAAAACAACCTCTCTCTGCCTCCCACCCCAAACATGTCAGTTATGCAACATGTATGATAGCAGAAAGAAAACTGAATTTGTTGCCTTAGATGTTGAATATATCTGAGCACCATGAAATATTAAATTATTTAAAAATCATAACTGGGATTAAACACTTCTGCTACTTTATGGGCAATTAAACCTCAATAAATATAATGGTGTTTACTTTTGTACAGTGCTTTGTCCAGCCATGTCCACATATTCCAGGTGAGTCTATAATGCTACCACATCAAAATGTTTTACATCTACTGAGAACATTTTTAACAAATATATAAAAGACAATGATGATGTCTCATCCCTGCAAATATAGTACCTATTCAATGTGTCATCAATAAAAGTGTGGAGTGTTGTTTTGGAAAGGTTTGTAGCACACACACAGACACCAACAATAAAAGGTTAGTCTTTAAAAGGTAATTTTATAGACACTGTCTTTTTTGCAGAGACATTAATGTCTTTAAACTAAGCTTTCATACAGAGAATTATTTCTTCCAGGGACATTTCAAAGAAGGCGACTAACCTGGGCACTCTAGGTCATTTCCCTGAAGGAACTCTTCTGTACCTCCAACTGAGTGGTAGAGAAAGAGTAGGAAAATTGCCACCTGTAGGTTCATGTTGACCTTTGCCTCTTGGACAAGACTAAGTAAAATGGTTTTCTATTAGGGAAATAGATTGGGCTCTTCCTTTTAAATAGATTTGAGTTATAAGGGCAACAAACCTGGCAACAAACCGATTCACTATGGTGAATATTTTCAGAGGGTGTGGGGACTCTTTTTCCTTATTTTTTCCTCTTTGTCTTGTGTAAGGTGTTAAATCAACACTTAGCCGTAAATCAAGTGTTTGGGGAAGCTATTAGCACAATATATCACAGAGTCTGTTAGAAACTGCTGGGATTTTTTGTAACTGTGGCAGAACAAATTCAGAACTACTTGTTGAGTTTTGGCACATAAACGTGGTTATTTTCTGATCTGAGATTATACATCCAGCAAACAGAAATGCTTCTCCTAAGCTAAACTGACCAAAAAAGCAAGCTGTTAACAGTTTGAAAACATTGTTGCCTCAACAGAAACACCAAAAAAAGAAAGAGTTTTTCACTGGATAAAAAAATATTGAATACTGGCATTTGATTTAATGACATTGAACTAGTACAGTAAATGTGCATATTCTCATATATGGTCCCCACTAGGGACTAGAGTGCATCAGGCTTGTTGTTTCAGTATTGTGTAGTAATGCTGGTCAAATAGCCAAAGCAAAAGATTTGCAACAGTATATTTCATGAAAATTAGTGTTTTAAAGACTATTGGTAAATAGCATGACCAAGTAAGCAGATGGTTATGTGCATGCCTCCCGCTGGGGTTTTTTTACAAACATTTATGATGTGTCAGTTCATTCATCAGCTGAG
The DNA here is from genome assembly GCF_900496995.4 of Aquila chrysaetos chrysaetos. NCBI lineage: Eukaryota > Metazoa > Chordata > Aves > Accipitriformes > Accipitridae > Aquila > Aquila chrysaetos. The sequence goes on from NC_044030.1 coordinate 48,176,852, forward strand.
AGAAAATAGGTTTGAAGTTCGATTAGAGAGTAATGTTTTTATTTTTTTTGCTAAAACCATTGACCAAGTGACCTCAGCTATGTGACCAAAGAGATTTGAGGGAGCCATGCAAGGGACAGGAGTTGTGTTTTTACCTCCTTTGCTATACATCAGAAGTAAAGACATTCAGTGGTATATTTAGGCTGTAAGAGGCTTACTTTTTGCCTTGAAAAGCTTCAGAAGTCTCATCTGGAGTCATTTCATTTTATAGCAATAATAGAAATGTCACTTTTGTAGAATGAATCTCACTTTTTTTCCTGAAATTCTTGTTGGGTCTTAACAATTAAAAACTTCTTCGCCCAATACTTTTTAGAACAAAAAATCTGTGAGAAATGCTAAGAGTTTCTTGTCTGAGAACTGGAGACAAAAAAAGAAAACTTGCAAAAATGAAGAACTGTTCCATAGTACTTCAATACTTAGAACCCCTTTAATTCCATTACTTGTATGGATCAGTACTCACAGATAGGTTCTATACATTTGTAAGACAGGTTCTATATTTTTTAAGTTACCATATATGTCTCCCAGGAATGGGTGTTTGGTTTTTTCTTGGCTTTTGCTATTTTCAGTTCTATTTCTGAGAAGAAATGTAAAACAAATGGTTGCAAAAGGCCTAAGTCATAAGTCTGATCTTTTACCTAATGCCTTATTCTGACTACTGCAGTAATTCTAAGGGATTGGCAGGACTAGAACTGTCTTTGATGTTTGTGAAGGAGCACAAGCCTTTATGCCATGTTGGGCTAAGGGGCATCACCAAGGCAGAGAAAACATGAATTATTAGCATTATTCAGTACTGTTAGACCTGATGGCAATTTGTTAAGAACCAAAGCATGAAATTGTAAAACAGGGAGTTTCAGACACAGAGTCAAGAACTTAAGTTGAAAAGTCAATTGTCGTCTCATTGACATTTAGAATTATATCAGACTGAAAGTAATGATAGAGTGATTCCTGATTTATGCTATGAAAGTGGGAAGAGAAACAGGCCATATAGTTTTCATGGCTTTTTTTAACCTGGGTAAGACACGAGGTGTTCAGCACTTGTCAGGTTTCTGCACATCTGTCAGTTCTCCTACCCTCATGCTTTTTTGATCCACTGGGTAATTTCAGTCAAACTTGAGAGAGGGGCAGAAATCTCAAAGAAAATTCCTTTTCTGTGAACACACTGAAATTCAGTGAATGGTTAGAAGGTAATACCCTACTTGAGGGGAAGTTGGGTGAAAATCAACTATTGCATGCTCAGCTTTCACCTCCCTTTCTGGCCAGCCAGGCAAGACAAACATAGCACTAGCCTTGCCCAGCATGGAACCTTCCTTGGTCACTGGCACTATCAGAGAAGATGGGAGGCTGCAAAGGGTTGAAGTAGTGTGATAGAAAGAGGGATTTAAGGGAAAAAGCACACAAATATGTGAAAGAATTGGCTTCACTAATGCTCCTGGTTACGGAACAGTTTATTAAACTACATTAGACTGCTAATATAGTAGTTTCCATGTAGCGATACATTCTTAAGCACACAAATAAAGTTTATGGTAAGGGACACAAGTTTAAGTGATAACCAAAACTAAACCAAGATATCTTCATTTTACCTTTCTGGGATTGAGGGGAAAGAGGAAAGGAGGATAAAACTGGGATGTTGAGACACCTATGCTGATGGACCATATTTATAGCTGATTGGGTTACCTTCTTTTGATAGTTTTGGGGATAATTCTGGATTTACTATACTTCTGACTAGTATGGCTATATTTTAAAGTTTGGCAAGGTGCCTACAGGCCCAAATGGATGTGTGTTTAGATAGTATAAATGTTGGAAAGTCATATATGAATCAAATCTATGGTAGCCCTGCTGGGTTGAAGGTAGTAGTGTTGCCCAATTTTATCTCCAAAGGATCTGTGTCTCTGCTTCCCCTCCTTTCAAAAAATGAAAAAACACACCCAAACAAACAAACAAAAACCACTTTATGCTTATAATATCATCAGGAAACGCAGCACTTCAAAGCAAGAGGATTTATAGTTATGAAACTGTTATAGTAATATGAAAAGGCATATTGCAGACATAATAAACAAAGTTGTTACTGATACCAGGTTCAAAGAAATGTGTATTTAAGCCAAACAACTTAATACTCCAACCCACATTTTCATTATTTTAAAGTTTTATTTTGGTTATCTTGAAGAAAAGAATGTCTTATTACTTAATGAAAATTGTTGTATAGAAATTATAACAAGTAACATCTTTATCAATTGGCAGTACAGCTCATTGCTAATGCACTTATCCATGCTGTTTCATGAGTGTAATGGTGCATCCTTAATATAATAAAAAAAGTACTGAGCACTATTCATATTAAAATTATGTCTGTGTGATCGCATTTAAGACAGATCAATATATGCCATTGATGCGACTTATTTCATCTTCATATTCTTTCTGTAGAAGCAATTTGTGATAACTTCCTATTTCATTAGACTGTTGTTGAAAAACCAGAATATATGTGATATTTGTGTTTGTGATGATACATTGTATTGTGCCTACAGAAGGTGGTGTGAGTTCGGTTCCAGATTTAGTTCAAAGAATTCCAGAAAGGGAGGTTACATCATGAAGACTGTGTTATACCCTATTGAAGTGCTTTACATAACCAAGAATATATTTTAGAGAGCTGGAATCAACATGGATAACTTCAGAAATAATGGAAAATAAAATCCTCCTCATGTGGTATTCCTTTTATTTAGAATTATTTCCTCCAATTAACTGTGGGTTTCTTCTTCAAGATTAACATTCTTTAAATTCTTTGAAATTGGACATGTATCTTTGTTTTAAATCATCTATATGTAATGAAAATTTTGAGTTAAGAGAAAGTAAGGAATTCCAAGCAATGTAAAAGAGTGAAGTTTTGTGGAATAATGTGTGGTGAATATGAAGGTATAAAACTGTAGAAAGAACACATTTTACTAGCAGTCTAAAATGAGAAGATGGCTGGTAGGAGACCTGTAATCCAATAAAGGTAAATAAAAGTGCCAAGGAAATGAGAATAAATCCTGCAAATGAAGATTAGGAAATGGATAACAGCAACAACAGTTATTTTTTATATAAGAGTAATACAGCAATAGTCATATAAAAAGTAGCAAATACTCATTTGAAGGGCCACTTATATTTAAGAAAAATTCTCAGTATAATGTAGATAGCAGATACAGGTTCTTGAGAAGTCTGTGCTGTTCAGTTTAGAGATGGGCCTTTTGACAGTCAGACAAACAAATGTCATCAATGAAATTGAAACTTTGGTAGAAAAACCAGCATGAAACGAGGTGTGAATTAGAAAAACCACTTAAATACATGTTGAGCTTCAAGTCTGCTTATAGTCCCCCAATTTTAACTTCCATGAAAAAAATTACATATTCTACATTTCAAAATCAAAAACGCTTCGATCACAAATCATCTTCTGTGGAATGGTTGTTCAGATACTTTACAAGCAAGCACAAAAATTTTCTGTGAATATTCAGAATGCTTGAAACATCCCTTTTTCAGTCTTCAGCTTACAAAAGAAATTGTGCAGAAATGTAATACACAAAAGGTAGGGAAAGTGCTTTGAATGTTGACTAAGAGCTATAATTGCTGATTTCGTTATTCAGAGAAAGATACTTGTGGAGAATGAAGTTATTTTATGGCTGGATATAAGCAGTGAAAGAGAATACACCAAAGTGTTTCCCAACATAGTATGAGTGGAACAAAATCAGGCAGAAAATACATAAAATTATAAAAGACAGTGATTAAGATTTAAATAATATAGGCTGCAGGATATTGTAAATGTCTTTGTGACAATATCGTGACTATGACTTTGAGTGGTAAACATCAGAGCTTGAATTCCTTTAGGTTTCACTGTGGTCAGAAATTCTTCATTTAGATCTGAAATACATCTTTTTGCCTCTAAATATTAAGCAACTAAGTTTGCAGTGTAGTTTAAGGGATTCAACAAGCAGGACTGACCTTCCTGAAATCCCCTTTTACAGCCCCAACTGCTTTCAGGCACTTGCCACACAATCATTTAGGAAACAATGAATGTGGTGGATGTTCTTGTGCTCTGAGTGCATAGAGGTAGAGGTTGCGATACCAACAACAAAGTCACAGTCATATTGGCTGGGTGGGCTCTATGCTTGTGTTAACATAAATTGAGATAGGTTAGCTTAACCCAAACCTGAAACTGGATGATTTTGTCCTGAAGTGGGTTAGGATGGAGGAATGGAGGCAGCTTCTTGTCTTTTTCCAGCTGGAAACACAAGATAACTGCTACAATTACTGTATGTATGTTCACTGGCCTCTGGCAGGAAAGCAATGAATTTCAGATCTGTCCTCCAGAGGGTGACAAGATTTGTGTTAGCTTTCTTCTCTCCCATCCTCTGTATTTCTGTATTCCAACCACTGGCAAGTCCACAGTGAAAATGATCAAATCGAATGAAAATCAGCTACATGGGAACCTTACCTCTAAATAAGTGTCTGTCTTCATTTTGTTTTAGTGAGGCAGGACTAATTTTTCCCTTACAAGAATTTTCATACTGCTATTGCAGTGTGAAATAAAGCACACGGAGAACTGAGATCAAAAAGTAGATGAAATAAATGTAGATTACATTAAATTAAATACCTTTTTTTGTAATTAATGATTACAATATTTTGGTTTGACTTATAGCACATACCAATAGTGTTAAGGGAATTAAGTTAGCACCAGGCAGAGCTAGGGAACTGTATTTCACTTTGAGCTTACAATTCTGTTGTTTGAAGATGTGTTGGGGAAGAAAACTTTAGAGATAAACAATGGACCATGCTGATGGCTGGTATAAATCAGCTCTTCTGAAGCCTATGGAGCATGTATTTGCCCCAATATTTCTAAAGCATAGTTTCCGTGTGGCTTCAGATGGAAATATATTTATCTGATGTAGCAAACAATTTAAAACTTCTTATTTATTTTCTTAGCATGTGTTGTTCTTCCTCTCTCATTTGTGCTTTTCAGTTTTTTTCTTTAATATGTCTTCTTTTTCACTCAGTAATGCAAACCATCACAATTTGCATTGGGTTATTTTTCATAGTTAATATGTCAACTCTATCTGTTCTTTCATATGCTATGTATAGTCAGTCTCCAGCCAATGTATTTCCTCTGTGATATGAAGATATTGCTTTGTTAAGATCCTTGGTGAAGGGCTGAATACAGTACCAGCTCTGCAAAGACAAAGTCTTAGCTCCAAAATTTTATACCACTGTCTAAGCCCAGTGAACCCAGTTGAACTTCTCATCAGCAGTGTATTACATACGCATACCTTGTGTTTTGTGCAACACTGTCAGTAACTTGGGTTTTTTTACAGTAGTGTCTGGTTGTCTACACATGATGTATAGAGTATTGGTCATGTCATTTATTCTAAGGGAAAGCAAAGCAATCTGGATCTCAGAGAGATGTGTTCCTAGAATGATTCCTGCCTAATTTTTGTAGACAGACCCCCAAAAATCTCTAAAACGGTGTAAAATCCTAGTGGTAACATCTTGGCAAGTCCTTAATGTTACTGAACTGCTCAGTCTCAGTACACAGGACTGCCAAGCAGACAGATTATGTCATCACAATTTATTCTAAACAGGAAGGCTAAACAAATGACATTTTATGGCAAGCAGTCTATTTATTTTGACCATTGTAAAAAATGTCATATTAACTTCAGTCTTCTCATCCAGTGAATGGGTTTTACTGTGTTTTCTTCTACCATAGTCAGCTGTGATTGATAGAAAAAAAAACACAGCAGAGAAACAGTTAAGCAATAATACCTGTACAAAATATTAATGATCTCTTTACACACAGATGGACACACACACAAACACACACAAACATGATAGTATATTCTTATTTTGAGTATTTTGTCATTAAGGAACAGATTGGTTGTTTTTCCAAAGCTACTGACTTTGACACTCAAAAGAGGAATTTACAAGCAATGAAAAAGATATTATCACTGGACAAGTGGAAACATTATTTTATGAAATAGAGATTGAAATGGACATATGAAGTTCCGGACTCAATGTAATGTACAAGATACATGGACCTACAGGAATACAATTGATGTTTTCAGTAGGTTCAATCCTGGGATGACCCCAAGGACTATTAAATAATGAATAAAATATCACCAACAATGATGAATTATTCATGACGCTGTTTCCTGCCATAAACTCAAAGAGTCTTTTCTGCTGAAAAGATATCAGATTTTGGAAGCTGATAATTTTTCATATTTTTAGCACTTCTAGCCTGTATACAGCTAAAAACTCCATTAGAGCCTTTTTCTCTGCTATAGTAATATTTATTTCTTAAAGAGTGCACAATAGAAGGAATAGATGTTTTTTCTTTTGCAAAGGTTATTTAAGATGGTATCTCAGTATCAATACGACATAAATCAATTCTCTCTGCTTCTTGCATTTAGGACTACTGTCCACTCACATTTGGCTTTTCACATTTAATTATATAGATTTCTCAATCCATTAGCTAATAGCCATTGAAACATAATGCTTAAACAAGAAGGTTCCAGGAGGAAATCTTGCCTGTCATATAATCAGCCAACTTAACAAACTCAAAAAGTTTGGAGCTAGGACTTCAAGCTGAAGAAGGTAAAAATCCCAGAGTGTGTTTAAGAAGAATATGCTGTGTGGCTACCAGTTTTAGGACTTTATGAGTCTGTTAGATTTTCAGAAGAAACTGCAGTTCACTGTTTCTATTACTATTATTAATTATATTTAATTATTTCACGTTACAGAAAGAAGTGGAGGCATACATTTACAGAATATGAGACGTGTGAACCCATTTTCTTCCACAGAGACCTAATGATTTAAGTTTAGTTTCTTTATGGGAGTAAAGTTCAACTTTAGAGACATTTTGAGAATTGGCCCAGTTGTCAGCTGATGATAAGACCAGAGTTGCAACCTACGTGCAAGGATCTGTAAGAAGTTTCCACAGCTCTTCTTATGTTAGATCATATATTATTTCTTGGGTTTCTCTGACTTTTTCACTTGTCTATTGAGTCTATAATGGGAAATCGTAAAAGGTAGAGGGAAGGGAATTATCTGCCATTGCATCTTCCTGTGCCTCTGGCTACAGCTCTGATCTGCCCGTATTCACACATTATTAATGATTTCTATCTGAATCTATTCCTGTAGCATCCAAAATGGGTTAGATATTATATGAACATAGGAGAAGGGCACTGTTCCCACCCTGACTACTTTAAAAAAAAACCCAAATCATCAGATGATTCATGATAGAATCATCACTAAATGTCAACTCCAATGAGCAAGCAAGAGTTTGGGTCACACACACAGAAATTTTTAAATGTGTCTTTGGATATTTTGCTGGGCAATTTCCTCCTGTAATGTAGAAATGCTGATAAAGTTAATATTTGTGTAGTTATCAAAGGAAATTGAAAAGGTCGCTTCAATTTTTCTTTTAAACTATAGAAACTGCTCTAGTTTTGTAGAGTAAATGTGTGTTCCCTGAGGCAGTGTGGAATGAGTAGTTAAGAAGAAAATATACATTTTTTTCATTACAGAGGAAAAATCATTCATGAGCAATTATAAAAGACATTATGAATTTCTGAATTCAGAGTAGCCTCTTCTTTATTAAACTCAGGGGAAAAAAAGACAAAATGTTGAAAACATGCTTTTTAAAAATTTTCTTTTTTTGTTTTACCAGTACATCCTCATTTTTTCCCTGTTTTTAAGGACTGTTTTTACATTCATATTAATCAATTAAGATCTCATATCAATGACTTAAACCCATTAATTCTAGAATTTGCATTTATAATCAATTTTAAGTGAAATGCTCTCAGTACCAAGTTACAGGATAAACATAGTTCCATTTTTCCTTTCATATTCTTTTTCAAGTAATACACCCCAAAATCTAATTCTTAATCTTTGTTTGAATACAATTTACCATTCTAAGAGGCTGTATTTGTATCTGGCAGTTCCATCAGCAGCTGGAAAACTGAACCAAATTGAAATTTGTATGAAGTATTCTACTGTCTTAATTTCATTTGGTTTAGCTGCCTTTGAGAACTAACCAGCAGGTGCTTGAAATTTAAAAAATAAAACAAAACAAAACAAAACAAAACAAAAACCAAAACCACCAACACCCCCCCACCCCCGACATACATAGTTTATGTACAAGGTTGCCCAGAACAGACAAACCAGTGCTTACTGAGTATGATAGACATGAGATGAGACAAATGCTGCTCAATTTGCAAAATTTATACATAAATTTGTTTCTTTCTTTCTTTTTTTAATGACCTATCTGGAGGCTATGTTTAACTTGCTTTCAGGATGCACTTGGATCTGAATTCAGTTTCTCAGAGGTCATTGTTTTCTGCCTTTTGTCTTTGCATTTCAGGGCAGTAAATCAAGTGGGTCTGCAGTGCAACTCACGTGCTGTGGTTAACAAGCTGGGGTTGTGGAGGGTAAGGTAGAGAAAAATGAAACCTGTGGGATGCCATCTTAGTTATCCAGAGGCTGTGGCCTCTGTTAAATGTGGTCATGAGCACACACGGTCATTGTAATTCCATGATGAATTCCTGTTGTATAGCAATGCAGTATTCATTTGGCTGGCTAAGGAAAAGGCAGTGAGGTTTGAAGCCACAGGTTTTTCTGGGAGTTTAGATGCCAGCGAGTAAGAGCAGTCAGGAGGGAAATATATATGACCATACCACCTGAGAGCAAGAAGGCCTGGCCATGAAACTTATATGGCTGTAAATACTTCAATTTAGTTTGGTATATGCTCTTTTCATAGCTGTTTTCCCCTCCTTCTTCAAAAAGTCAGTCCTTTTTTTTCTACAAAAGGGTCCTGACTACAAAATGATAGCTAAAATCTGAGGATAAATGTACTCTTACCAGAAAAGGACATCTACTGCCTCTCAAATATAGTTCTGCTCTCATGATGGCAGTGCCTGAAGGTAGTCACTCTTCCCTGGCTTTTCCTTCCCACTCTTACCTTCTGGTATCCCTCTTCCCTGCTCATACCCTCTCTCTCTCTCCATGGGAACCTCATCCTGAGATGTTCCTTTCAGACCAGTCATACTGCAACAGACTTACCAGGCCCATAATAACTTAGAGGGGCAAAAATTGCATAGAACTCCTAAAAGGCATATTTATTTCTTCAGGAACTTTAACAAATAAGGTCAAACTAATCTACAAAGACTTAAAAAACACCACAGAAAATATGAGACCACAGAAAGGAAAATAATGTCAAGAAGATAAAGAGTATCAAACCTACTGCTGCCATAGTCTTGTTACAGGAAAGTTAATTTGGCCTATAATTTGAATATTGTCCCTAAATTACTCCCCATGGAAAAGGTTTTACCTCTTGTCTTTTGGTGGTTTTAGCTTCAACTGAATAACTAGGCATGAGAAATATACTACAGTTCATCTTTAGGTATCGTTGTTGTACTGGGTTTGGCTGGGATGGAGTTAATTTTCTTCATAATTAAGCAGCCTGTATAATGCTGTGTTTTAGACTGGTGATCAAAACAGTGTTGATAACACACCAACATTTTATTCATTGCTCAGTGGGCCCATGACACATCAGGACATCTAGGAAGGGATGCAACATTGTGATCGAGGGGTGGATGTGACCAGTTGAGACCATTGCACAGGTTATCTTGTGAAAGCAAAGATAATCAAGAAAGCCAAGCAGGCAAAGCTTGGCTTTCTGGCACAGAGGATGGATAGCTGAGATATTAATTCAGGGAGGCCTGGCAGATAGATTATATCATACTACCATGAACAGGCCAAGGCAAATATCACTTGCTTACAATAGTGGAAGAAATTACCAGATGGCCAGAAACATACCCTGTGACCCATACCACTGCCTGAAACACCATCCTGGGCCTTGAAAAACAAGCCTCATGGCAACAAAGCACTCCAGAAAGAATCAAATCAGACTACAGGACTCATAGACACCTGGGCCTATCACATTCCCTATCATGCACCAGCCTTTAATTGAACAGTTAAAAAATATACTTAGAGTGATGGGTGCTGGGACCTTCAAGTACTGGGATACAAATCCAGCAGAAGCCACTTGGCTGATTAACACTAGAGGATCTGCTAAGCAACCTGGTCCTTCCCAAAGAAAACCCCTATGTACTGTGGAAGGACATAAAGTCCCTATAGTGCACATAAGCGACTCTCTGAGAAAATGTGGGCTACAGCTTCCTTGGGAAAAGGCAAACCCAATCATGGTTGCACTTGGTGGGTAATGCAAAAGGATGGGGAAATCCAATGTGCATCTCAAGGAGATTTAACCTTGGGTGAAAATAACCCATGATCTGAGTTGTATGTTGCCATTGCTGTATGATACCATAGTTCTATGTCAAAAGTACCAAAGCAGGACTCAACCAAACCAATGGAAGATGAACCTTGTAAGGAACCTGACAAATGCAGCAATGATCCAACAGTCCAACACAGCACACCATCTCTCCTATCTTGAATGACCATCACAACAGGTGGAATCCAATTCATGGACTAAATTAACTGAATGGACATTTGAATAGATGTTTGAATGGGGATGGTCCATAGATGAAGGGAATGATATCTGTTTAGATATCAAAGGGTAGGGAAAGTGGTGGTGGTGGCTGATGAAAATATGATTGAATAATGCAGTACCTGAGCATGATGCAAATGGTATGGAATAAGGTAGAGATTGTACTAGGATGGAGTTAATTTTCTTCATAGCAGCCCATACAGTGATGTGGCTTTTGTGACAGAAACTGTGTCGATAACTCACTGATGGTGAGCAATTGTTTTTGCATCATTACAACTTTTTTTCTTTTTTTCCTTCACTTACTGAAATGTCTTCATCTCAACCGACAATTTTTCTCACGTTTGCCCTTGTGATTCTCTCCCCCCATCCCACTGGGGGCAGAGTAAGTAAGCGAGCAGCTGCGTGGTCTTTAGGTAGCTTGCTGTTGAAGGCACACATCTGAGTAGGAGGCCTGGGCTGTAACTCCTCATTGACTCATTTTAGAAAAGGATTTAAATTGAAAACTTATATTGTGTGGAGAAACCTTACATGCTGTGTGTAGTCATCTATACATTTCATAAGTGTCTTTCTCATTTCAGTTGATAGGTGTTCATTGGAGAAGATACTGAATATTATGTTCTCTCACTTAAGGAGCAGAATTTTCAGTAATGAGATTTTTTAATTGTTCTCTTTTCCTCTAGCCCAACAAAAACCTAAACTTTTTATACAAATTAAAAGTTTTCAAAAAATAACCAGCTGGTTAGGCTCAAATCTTTGCCATGAGAGGAGTAGAATTTGTGTTCTGGACACATTTTTTTTAGGACTGCATAGTTAACATGTAGAGAGTTAGGTGGCAATAGCGGTGGTGGACTATCTTCCCTTTCCTTGTGTAATGCCTTTTATTTTACACACACAGGAATAACTCAGATTCAGCTTAAAAGAATGTTTTAATTGCCAAAATGAGGGGGAAAAAAGAAAAGAAAGATAATGGTTGGGCACTAAGCCAAAAAGTCCATTATTTATAAAGGTTTCTCTGAGAGGAAATGACTCAAAAGCAGACCTCTGTAATGAAGATGTTGTCTTGAATGGATAAAATAATGCCACAATTAAGTAAAATAATAATTCATAGTCTGAAAACTTAAAATTACATAGACAACTGTTAAATGAAGAAATTATTAAAATAAAGTCATTGCATCCCTCTGTAAAGACCAGTTCACAAACATACACATATATATTCATATACACATATGAAATTAAGTCTGAAAATTTTCCAGGAAGATATTTTGGACTTGCAGTACCAGGTATCATTTAAACAAACTTTTCTACCTAACATAGGTAAGGACCAACCTGCTGGTGTAAATAGGTTGGCTAAATTAAAGTCAACTGATGACATGTGAGTAGCTGGCTCATGCTTTTTACATTAAAGCTAATAGACAGCACCTGTGCATCTAATATACAGTGTTCAGGCTAATTGACAACTACCTTAAATAAATAATCTCCATTTGTGGTATGCTGTGTAGTAACTGGAGGAAAGTTCAGTTTGTTTCAAGCACTGAAGTGTCTGTGGTTTTTTTATCTTAAGATAAAATGGCCAGATTTTTAAGAATTACTTCTGTAAATGTTCTTTCAGGTTCTGATAGCCCTTTTCCAGAGCTGTAAAGTGAATAAAAAAAAACCCTCTTCTCTACAAAACAGGAGCTGGGTATTCTTTTCTGGAAATCAGCAGTTTCCATTTGAATTCAAAGAAAATATAAGCCCATGCAAGAGCAAAGTTCTTTCCCTTCAGATTTGAAGCTGGAAAATGACAGAAATGAGATTATCTCTCAGAGTCACTTTTCTTGCAAGTTTTGTACCTAACACATAAAAAATTTTATTTTTAAAGAGAAACCAGTGCAGAGAATCTATTTAAATATGCTAAATATGAAAAACCTGGGTGGTAAAAATATTCAGTTTTATTGTGAAGAAGATGCACAGTTTGATCTCACTGACATACTGCCATTATGATCTCCCTCATAATTTAATGTTTGTGTTATGTTTTAACTATAAGACTATCACTTATTGTACTACACACACAGCAAAGAGAATGGGTCTCTGAAAAGTGGGTAGGAGAGTCCTAGTAACAGTCTAGAGGCAGAGGCCTGGAGAACCGCAACAACTAACGTACAAAGAGAAGAATGGACCTGAACTATTCCATTTAGCAGCTTTAGAAGGACCTTAATGGAAAATAAGATGCTTGAGCAAATAACAGCCAGAGGCCTGACTGTTTGCAAATGTCCGAGGCTATGGAGGGAGGACCGTTCCCACATCCAGAACAGACATGATAAAAAAGAAAGAAATGCCATCTTGAAAACAACACCATTTGAAATAAAATCCTCCAAATTTCAAATACAATATTTTCCAAGGAGAATGATTTCATAAAAACAGGGATTGTGGTAGGAAAACTGGAATGAAAAATTTATCTGGAAAAGCCAGTTTTGAATTTGAATTGACACAAACCTGTCAGAGAAGCTAGCAGTGGCCAAATACCTGAACTCTATCTCTTCCTTTCCACCAGCTGCTGCAGAGATAAGTGGACAGCCAAAAGACTAAAGCACCCAGTCGGATTTATTCCTTTTTCCCATCTCCAGCTAGCCTGGCTGCAGATTATTAGTGCGTTCCTAGTAGCAGGAGAAGGTGCAGCAAGGAATGGCCTTTCCTCTCCATTATTAACTTCCCTTTTTTTGCGGAGCATGTACCCAGAACACGGAGGGAAAAGCGTCTCCAGTTTATGGGAGATCTCCACCACCTGTAGACATTCAGCACTTCTGGAAGGTGATATAGATGCAGGAGCATCTCTGAGATATTGAAGGTGAATGTTTTTGGTGCAACAGCAGAAAAGCTGTGATCTAGTTAGTGATCTAACCCAACATCTGGTCTCTAGTAATAACCAGGTAAAACAGGAAGACTGGGAAGCACCACTTCCCTTCCCCAAACAGTCTCCCATTTGCACATTAGGGTTCAATATTATAATTTTATTTCTTGCATTGCCTTAAAATCCAAACAGTTTCACTCACAGCATATGGAAGTTAGATTAAGAAGTGGCCTCTATGGTTTTAGACCAAAGAAAGTCAGATATAAGATAGAATATCCTGGCACTAGCCTAAATAATCAATACTATCTTTAAGTATGAGTTTAAATCAGATTTTTGGTCTTATTTCATCATGGATTCATATGGTCAATGAGAGTCTATAGGTTTTTGAAACTGAAAAATAAAAAGCTCTGATTAACTAGCTCTTCCAAAACCAAAACAAAACAGAGAATATGCTGTAGCCAGTCAAGACTGTGTGTCTCTGATTATTTAATTGTGATGAATAATGAGAGGGAGGCTGTTTGGGTTTTCCTTCTGTTCTACCTTTAGCAGAATGTCATTTTTTTACCCAAGAGCCTTTGAAAGAGCTTAAGCTTTAAATCATCATTTTTCTCTGATGAAGAGACTTTATGCCTTCCTCACTGACCTCTGTATTCACTTTACAATACATTTATACTTGCTTAGGAGCTTTGATTCAGGTTGAACAAAGTAAAGGGGCATCTTACTCTTAATTGACTTAGGTGTGATATTTCCAGCCCATTCATCTAAAAAAAGTGCAGAAAAAGGCATTGTTTAGAATGAAAGATACATATTATAACCTCTTACTTAAGTATGGCTCACATATATAGCTGTGGTCCCTTTTCTCTTCTCTTAACTTTGCACATCTTTTTCATTTTGCCTTTTCTTCTCCTCATTCTCCTCTTTTTTTTTTTCCTTTTTTTTTTGTTTTGACAGTCACTCTTGTTAGTATGGTGTTTCTTCAATTCATAGGTAATTTTTTTTAATGTGCTGAAAACACATACAGCAGAAATCTTATGCAATACAATACAATACAATATGGATTGCTCAAAAGAAGACTACTTGTATACAGCATATCAGATAGTTTCTCAGATAATATCTGGTGCTATAGGAGTACTGTACAATACAAAAACTTGTGGCAATAGAAGCTGTTTTCTTTCTGGTGTACATTCAAGGAATCATCACCAAAGTCACTGGAGATATTTCACATTTATTCAGGTCTGTGTGAGAATTGAATGTGCCAATACTTTAATTTAATTAAGCTATTGCATGTAAAATCAAAATGGACTACATTTCCTTCCTGTTGTATTTCAGTCTACTCAGTGACAAGACACAGGCAATAAATCCGGTGTATGCATTAGAACACAAAAGACTCCGATAAGAAGCAGGCAAAAGCAGACATAACTCTACCGATCTTCTGCAAAATTGGAGCCTGGATTTGGAATGTAGCTTATGCAAAAAAGAAGGATCACACAGATTTCAGAATAACACAACTCTGTTTGGTCTCATTCTTCACTTACTAACTACGTTTATGGCGGTGTATTCCAACTGAATCTTGCAGAGTTACAATAATCCACGCCAGGAGGGAATTTGTGCCAGTGATTTTAACAGCACCCTTACTTATGTAAGCAAAAGAATTAGCTTCACAAATCTATCCAGAGATTTATTAAAAACAATCGAAGTGATATATTAAAGCAGTTCTTCATTTAAAGAGAATAATTGTACAAATCTGCACTCAAATTTGGGGAAATAATATTCTCAAAAACTGTCACTGGCTCATATTCTATTAAATTCTTTCTGGTATCTGTGTCTTCAGAATAATTTTTTTCTGTGCTGGAGTTCAGTTTTTAAAGGTACTATTCATCATAGCTGATACTTACAGAAGGCAAGTTTTAAAACTATGGTGAATACCCAGATCTGGCCGCCACATCAGTAAAGGTATCAGCAGAGACGTTCTAGAGCAGGTTCTGATTCAACATTTCTGATTTTCCTTCCTGACTTTGGAGATATTGGTCTATTCACCACTATAACTCACATCAGAAAGCTGGTCCCTTTACAATGTATGTGCACACTCTGCCATTTTTGCCAACAGTTCACAAAATAGTATTCGCGTGATTGATGAATATGTTGTTAATCATCTGCCTGGAGCATTTATCTACCACAACTTTAAACATTATAGGGATTTAAGGATATGTTCAGTTGTCAGTTACACTGAACTCAGGATCATTCCTGTGAAATCTGTGAATTAACCCAAAAGTACATACGTGACAGACAAACATTTCCTATCACATCTATTTTGTTAAAACCACCCCTACCAGGTTGGAATTTTGCAGGTTAGTCCTGCAAAACTAGATTTCAATGGTATATAAAAATATTCAGTATTAAGATTGCATAGCTTAATCACCTTCTAACAGTCAGGAATGCTTCCAAAACTTAGTAATGTACTGTGATCTCAGGCTGACACAATGGTCTGTTCAGAGAATTTATGGTCTTCATTACCTAGAGAATCTCTGAACCATCTCTAACTTACACCTGCTCTGAATCAGTCCCTTTTCCTCTCCAAGATCACTGTTCTTCAAAACCTGTACCTATCACTGCTATATGAACAAAAGAAGGATATTGGAGGATAGTTTTATGGTACAAAATTAAATTCAGCTCTGGTGCTGTCGTGGTTTAACCCCAGCCAGCAAATAAGCACCACGCAGCTGCTCACTCACCCCCCCCCCCACCCAGTGGGATGGGGGAGAAAATCAGGAAAAAAAGAAGCAAAACCCACGGGTTGAGATAAGAACAGTTTAATAGAACAGAAAAGAAGAAACTAATAATGATAACGATAACACTAATAAAATGACAACAGCAATAATGAAAGGATTGGAATGTACAAATGATGCGCAGTGCAATTGCTCACCACCCACCGACCGGCACCCAGCTAGTCCCCCGAGCGGCGATTCCCCGCCCCCACTTCCCAGTTCCTATACTAGATGTGACGTCCCATGGTGTGGAATACCCCATTGGCCAGTTTGGGTCAGGTGCCCTGGCTGTGTCCTGTGCCAACTTCTTGTGCCCCTCCAGCTTTCTCGCTGGCTGGGCTTGAGAAGCTGAAAAATCCTTGACATTAGTCTAAACACTACTTAGCAACAACTGAAAACATCAGTGTGTTATCAACATTCTTCACATACTGAACTCAAACCATAGCACTGTACCAGCTACTAGGAAGACAGTTAACTCTATCCCAGCTGAAACTAGGACAGGTGCACAAGGCATAATATAGCCCTAGCCACCTCCTATTTCACCTTTTTCCCTTCTTGCTGTGCTGTTGACAGTGGAAGCAAATATGTTGGTTATGCGATATGCAATAGTTCTCTAGAAGGAATAATAATTTCAAAATTCACTTCCTCTCTTTCTTAGGGAAAAAAGTGATTTCTAGATGTGTTTCAAAAACCACCTTTGGGCATGAACTTAGGACTGGGTAAGATTGACAAAGATTCTGCTAATTAAGCTAATTTTGCTTTTTAGTACCTTCTTGCTGATTAGTGTTATGGTGGGTGATAAAGGTGGTACCTTTATCACGTGCTTGTTTTAACTTGGTGAAAGAAGGTGAAGTCTGCAAGTGCCTTCATGAGTAAATAACATTGTGTTTATCCAGGCTGTTTTAAAAATCTCAGTCTATGGAGAAACAGTATGTAAGTCCAGCAGAAGGTGCTACCATTGAAGGTTATGGAATAGAATGTGAACAAGCCTATAAATTTTTCTCTGTCACACAGAATTTTTAAATTATAAAAAACTGTTTTGCATTGAATAAGAAAAGCTATGAGGGGATCAAATTTAAGTTCAGCTCAAAAAACTGCTGTGTTTAAAACATTTCTGAAGATCCCCAAAAAGATGCCTGGTAGATATCTGCTGATTGAGTTACTAGTGTTCTTTTCATAAGCATGTCATTTTCTCCATTGAATTGATAACCCAGAACATTTTATTTTTAAATGGTTACCTGAAGTAGTAAAAATATAATCATAGAGGTTACTAGAACAGTGAGGTGTGGGAGCAGCTTGGAACACCTGGCATTTGTTTTCAAGAGTAACCGTTAGAATTTGTCGTGCTGCATGTTTGTCAAGCCCTTGAAGAACTAGTTTTACAAGGTCAGGTTGGAGGATGGCCTTGTGTAGGCCTGGGAAGATGTGGCTGAAGACAGTCATGAGTATGTCTATGTAATGTTTTTATCTTTAACTGTTCTGAGGACTGGCAAACATCCCAGTTGGGCCAGATATGCCCTCCTGTGTTAGTAGTATTGGCTGTATGCCATTTTAGTTCTTTCTAGATCTTTGTTGAAACATATGTAAGTTGGATTCTTTTGTGAAATAAAGGCAATCTTGGACAGAGAGCTTGAGCGCTTAATTCAGTCGTGGCAGTGAGGTGCTATTTTTCAATTATAGGGTGGAACTTAAATAACCCACATAGTAATGTTGAAATTCAGCAGCCATAGACTATCCATTGTGCCTTTTTAATACAAAATATTTAACAAAGTGTTAAGCATACAGTGTAGGACTGCATATTTGCCTGGAAAAAGAACTATTGCTGCCCTGTATCTATGCTGCATGCTGTAATTGCAAAATGCAGTACACTGTGATGAGAAAGCACTAGTGAAATTGCCAAACAAAGGCAAAAATTAAATAGATTTTCTTCCAGTTCTCTGTTATTTAAGAACTTCTGGGCTCAAAATCACACTTATATTTTAAGTATTCATGAAAATGTATTAGAATACCTCTCAGAGTAGGCAATCAGCGTAACAGAAATTTAAAACTTATTTACTTCAATATGAGTTCTGCTATTATCTTTGGCTGACAGAGAATTTCAATATCTGAGTGAAATTCAGGTATTGTATATAAAACTCCCATTAACTTTCTTAGTGAAATATGAAAAATGTTGCAATGCAAGTATAGGTCCATTTTTTTGAGCTAGAATGTGGTGAAGATGTAGCTGTTGCTAGTAAAACTCCTTTAAAACACCATCCAAGGGATAAGGGGAAAATATCCTAATCATAAATATTCTACTTTCCACAAAATTTTTATTCAGAAACACAAAAATGAAAAAGAACCCCCAAATAAGAAAAAAAAAAAATCTTTTTCATCTGCTGTATGATAAAATCTAAAGTGTGACTATCTGTCCATATGCTCCTGTGATGTGTATGCCGAAGAGCATATAGAGATTTTCTTTAAAAAGTGTCTTCTGTGCATAATCTATAAATCTCTACTTGTATATTTGGTGTATTTCAACAGAGGAAGCCTTGCAAAGAAGATCCCTTAAAAGGGACTGCATAAAAGCAATGAAAAAAAATGTTTTTCAGAGGAAGGAAAAATGAGAAAAAGCTTAGGCCAGGGCACAAAAGATTAAATTTTATCACTGTTGAAGTAAATGCCAATATTGGAGCCCACTTCTCAAGACATCTTTTTAAAAAGTCATGTCGCTGGCTAGCAGGCTAATTGTCTTTTTAACTAGAAAATATTTACAAAATTAATAATAAGGGACTGTGAACAATAAAATGTGTAACTCCCATGCAGAATACTTAATATGAATTCTGTAACATCTTTTATCATATTGCTGTATCTTAGCAATCCAGTAAGGTAAGAGACATGTTTATCTGCAGTTACCTTGACCAATACTAACACCATGAATGTTATGTGAGTATTTATCAATGATTAAATGAACATCACAGTGTCTTGATATCCATTTTTATTAAGGTTGGAGCCCTAGATGGTACTTAAATGATTTGTCTTTTTCCTAATGCAAGTAGCTGACCTTGATCAGTGGTCATTAGTATTAGTTTTTGGGATATTGAGAATTTAGCAGAATATTACATTTTTTTGTAATTATGTTCATTGAAGTTGCAGCATTTTAAGGGGAAAAAAATTCAGAAGCCTAGTTTGCACTGGAATGCCAACATGGGTTGCAAGGGTGAAATCACAAACCCCGCATGTGGTGAGAGGGGAGAGAGACCAACCCAACCATCTCCCCAACAGTGTGGACAGCTGGAGTTCATGGGGCAAGCTCATGCTGACTGGTTTTCTGTATCCAGGAGGGACAAACACATGATGGTGCAGTTGGGTGAAGAGGAAATCTTAGTGCACAGTGGCAGATCTCAGATAGAGTTGTTGGAAAATTGCTGTGGCTGCATCAGAGAATGATGGTGTTGCCTGCAAAGCCTTGTGTTGCTGGGTACGTCCTGGCAAGCTGTGGGGCATTCAGTTGTACCCCATGCAGTGCTATTTTCTATAGTTAAACTTTATGCATCTTTCTCTTTGCCTGTGCAAAAGCACACAAAAAATTCAGATGCCATGCTGACTAACATCTTTTCAGTCTTTTGAGAAAAAGATGTGCTTTTAAAGCCTATAATTTTTTTCTTTCCCTTCTTTTAACTCCTAGTCTTAGTTGGGACCCTTGATTTATGATCCTATGAGTTTATAGGCAGGGCTTAGCACATCTTCATTTGTATTTTGCACCTAGCTTGTCTTGGGAAAAAATCTGAAAAAAAAAAAAAAAAAAAGAAAGAAAGAAAAAATGCACCTAGATTTCTAGCATCCCAGTATTGAAATGTGCTTATCCTATTTGGAAATATATTTTTTTTTCCTTTGTGGTGAAAGACAAGAAAAAATGTATTTGTTTTTGTATGCAGCTGCCTATCACCATTATTACTGTTGTTCTCTTAAAATCTCTTTTTTATAGTCATCTACCATTACTTGCTATAAGCATTTTGCACAGTTTTGTATTCTTAGGGAATGGTGGCAGCATCGTGTCAATTTGCTATAGTAATTGCTGAAAATAGTCCATCCACCAATGTGCTCAAATAACCCCTGTTAAAGTATCTTTCTTGATCCTTTCCTGTATTCATTCCCCTGGGAATTCCTATAGCTATGGCTATCCTGAAGGCAAGAATCTGCTGCCTGTAGTGAAGAGGTGGCTGTTATTTTCTGAGCTGTTGTCGTTCCCATAAGAGACCAACGCACCAACGCTATGGTTTGTTAGTCACTTATAATATCTAGCTCTTCCAAACCAGACTCAGACAAATACAAAATAGGCATTCCCTACAAGCTAAGTTCAGCTTTTGAAGAGTAAACAAACAATTCATTTAAATGGTCTCACTAAAGACGGGCAGAGAGTTCTGAACTGAGCTGTCACCTTATATTAGTCACACCCATAAATTCTGCCATGTTACAGTGCTTGCTTGCAGTATCCCAGAGAGTTTGGAAGAGGCAATTCTTCAGGTTTCCCTCTCTTCATTTTGGAGTTTTGTCTGGGGGGAAGTTATCATCTCCCTTGCAATGTCCACTATGTGTTTTCATCAGTGCTGCCACACTCACTTTTTGTATATGTACTCAAATACTGACCCTGACAGCAATAATTTCTATTAGGCCAGTGCAAATAAATATTTTTTTATTAGGAAGACCACTGTTTCTATATCAGCTCCTCTCCTTTCAGGTCTGAGACAGAGCTTTTCTAATGTTGACGGTTTCCTGGTCTTTTGGATTCTTTTCCCCCAGCAGCAGTGACAGTGAATTCAGTCCTCACATTCACTCTGACAGTCTGACAACTGATATCACCAGGCCACAGCTAGTAGTGGTTTATTACTTTTAGTAGGATTTATTTAATTCAGTCTCACACCCTAAGGGGGTGGGGGAAGAGATTTAACTCAAAATTAAATTCTTGTAGGAGTCCTTTTAATATAAGAAAAGCGGACAGAAGGAATATGGAGAGAGGGTAGAAAAGCAATAGTTGGAAAAGCATTTAATGTGAACATGATTATTAAATGCAATGAGTCATGGAAGTGGGCTTGGTAAAACATGTATGAAGCAAAAAAGTAGAGGAAAAACAATAGCAACAGACTTTGTAACATATATGATAAGGTATGAATAAAACCTCTGTGTCTGAGATTTTAATGGACTACTGGCTGGCTGTTTTTTCGAACTATAGCTTTGAAAAAGGAAATTTAAACCAAAGCCTAGATGAATAATTCTTGAAAGTTTTTCTTTCCCACAAAAAATCCAATAGAAACAGCTTTTTATTACATAAATATTACTTTGCTTTCCATGACTCAAATGCTGTATTATTTTCCAAATGAATAAGGGGGAAAAAAACTAGGGATGTTTTACAAAACAGCCATAAAAGTAAGGAAGGATTAAACTGAGTTTTTCATGGCTTACTTCTATGAGCCCTTGTTAAAGAAGACTGTGTAAACAATGAAACTATGAGAGCTGCCTATTGCACTCATGTATTCCAAAATCAGATACAGTTCCCAGCCCAGTCCTTACGTCTGATCAGGAATTTTCCTCTCTAACCTAGGCCATCAGAAGGTAATAATTTCTTCCACACAAACCCCTGCATCCCAAACAAGGAAGTTCTTTGACGCTGCCTTTTCACTGCTCCTGGTGAAATTAATTTATTCTTTAAAAACGGGAAACAAATGGGATGGAAATAGGTGAACATAATTAGAAAATGTGCTAATCTCCACCTTTTACACAACTAGCATTGGAGGACTTCAGTGCCTCTTTCCCTTCAAGGATTTTTTTTTAATTGGTGAAGCTTTCATCTCACTACACCACAGACTACCAACTTTCTTTGCTACTTCAGTTGTTTCTTGGGCACATGGACCATCCAGTCTCCTGAGAAAGTAAGCAATGCTTAGTAAAAACCCAGAGCAGCTTCCTAACCCACAAGGAAGTAGAATGTTCCTCCCCTGCAGGGCTGGGGAATGCTCTGCATCCACAGGGAAGCCCTTCATGTTTATGAAGTTTTATTTTGTATTAATAACCAACTTGCTGAACAAAACTTAAACAGTCACCTAACTGGGATATGCAGCATCTGCTGGAAAGTCAATGTGATGATAAGCAATAACCTTGAATAATAATGGTAGTAAGACAAAATGACTCCCATGTCTGTCCTCCAAGGATGCTGCAAAAAGGAAAATGGGATTACCAAAATATACTCCTTTTCATATTCCATGATTTCCAGGTTAATATCTGCAGTGAACTTATCCTGAATCAGAATAGAGTAAGTGGGCGCCATGTAATCAGATATGAATAAAGGCATTTTGTGACACATGGGCTTCATTCAGCACTATTTAATGTTCTGTTCCCCACTCCTTTGCTCACTTTCGGCCTTCAGTAGATCTGTAGTTGGCTACAAGGGAATGGAGCTTTGGGGTGGGACACGTTTTATGCACACATGGTGCTTGCAAGGTAGAAAGTCATCAGGAGAAATGCTTTAATCTCCTGGTTCTGCCAGCTGTAACTCTCTGACCATGGGGTAGGAGACCACTCATTTTTGAATGAATGATCACCCAAAAAGGAAAACTATTCAGATGTTTTAAAGCCAGTGTCACATATTTTTGCAAGGAGCTGTGAACATAGGCTAATACCTGTTAAAAAAAAAACTGCAAAAGAAAGGAGACAATCTTGGGTATGTTATGAGTTTAGGGGAGGAGCTTAAAACCAGTTTTTAAATGGCTGCTCATAGAGTAGCAATGATAATGTGTCTGCCTGTGATCTGGCCATATATCCTCATTTTCCTGTACTGAGCCAGATCTGTCAGAGGACTGAAATGCCTGAAGACTCCTCATAATCACCTTCTTCATGAGTCAAACTTCATCCTTTTGCTTCCCCCCTTAAAAAGAAAATGGCCCATTAATTATCAATAAATACTTCAACATTAGCATATTGCTCAGAAGAGAAGAGAGGGGTCACTTGTGATATGAATGACTGGAGGAGAGGAAGCCAATACACAGTGGTTCATCATCTGTGTATCATCACACAGAGTCTATGAGCTTTAGCAATGGTTAGATTTAGAGACTGCAAGCGATATGAATAAATCAGAATTCTGTCAAAATTGCACTTGGTCTGCACAGAAAAATCAACAAGAAATACAGATATATAACCTAAAAAACATCCTGAATCAAATAGTCTGCATAAAAAAAGAGACATCACTGCCACTAATCTGGAAGTCTACTATTCAGCTCTTGCAGCCTGTGTATTAATGCACATCCTGTACCTTATGCCAGATCTGGGCAGCTCCCTTTAAACCTATGCACTCACATGCAAAGCCAAAACAAGCTATCTTCAAGCTTTCTACATTATATATTCACAAACAATTTAAAGACCTCAGATAATCCTTCTAAATGAAAAGATAAAGTCTAGGGGCCATATTCCTTCTCACAATAGAAATAGGTGCTTGTAGGCGGTAGAATTCAGGCTTGAAAGTGTAATTTCTACCCTGTTTGCCTCTTTGGCTTTACAAAAGGCATAGCATGAGCTTTATGTAATTTCAGTGTAACTGTGGTAGAGATTAGAAAGGTAATTATTGGATAGTGTAAATCACTTCAGCTCAAATTACTTCATCTGCTACAGTAACAAATGAGATACTTTAAAGAATATCTTTCTCCATGGTACATACTTTTCATTTAATTGCAAACATTTTAGAATAAAGGGCCTTCTCTGAGCTTAGCTGGCACTTGGAATGAGTGTGTTTTCCCAACCACAATAATTTTTAAATCTACTGAGAGTATCAATGTGGCTTGACAGATAGTACTCTGAAGTGATGATGAGTAAAGTTGGTAGATGAATGGGCAAAGAAGAGTACGTGGCCCAACTCAGGAAAAGGTCTACAGGGCAAGTTTGCACCTTTTTTGCATAAAGGAAAAAAAACTTTTTGAAACCTCAAATCAATTCAGTTTGAGTTAGAACTCACACCTTCTTACAAGCCAAATCAACTCACCACAGGAAACAAGTCCATAAGAAACAGCTCTTAGCTCCAGGTCTCAGAGAAGTGCTTGCAACTTTTCATTTGCTAAGCAAAATTAATAGGAGACATGGACATGCTTAACAAAGAGAAAAGAAGCTTCAGGCTTACTAAAATTGTGCACTCTATTATGCAACAGGTGGTTTTGGAGGGGAGGTGAAAAAGCAAAGAACTACTTGAAAAAAAATTCTACTTTCATTTTACAAATGATTGACAACCTTTTACCAAATTTTGCAAAATAATTTCTCTTAAGAGTTTAGCCCCCGAAAGGTTATGTTTATAATGGATTCCTTAATTGAGGCATTATAAATACAATTCTCTAATGCCATATGTACACAATGTAATTACTGGAGCATTAACTTAGATGCTTTATTCAAGGCTGTAGAACAGTTCCAACGGATTTATGTTTCATGAGCTGGACTAACAACTCTGAAAAACCCACCATTTGGGCAAAAATGTTTTGTACTGAGTCAGTGGGTAAAGACCATAATTGTTATTTTTTAAGTTGGAGCAAAGTCCCATTAGTTGCACTTGGATACTCTGAGGTTGAAAATGGTCCAAAGTATGAGAAATATCACAAAAAGAAGGATTTCTGAAATTCACAATAATGGCAGTTTTAGATTACTTAATTCCATCAGCTTTTCATCACTTAAGGAGACTAAATGATATCAGGAGAATCATCACCTAAGCCCCTATCTGGTGCTCCTTCTTAGCCCCTGTTCTTTACAGCTGAGGTACATATGTTCATGTGACTGATACAAGTGCTTTTCTACTCCAGTTGTGTCTTATGTAACACAAATTAAAAAAAAAAGTTGACACACAAATCAGAAAACTGTGTTGTTTCTAAATACCTATGAATCTTCCCGAACAGATTTTCAATGTAATCCAGAAATAAAATTACTTCACTGGAATTCAAGAAAGCTGAGGTAAAAGTTTGTCTCTGGCTTACAGGCCTCCTTGGATGATCTTGGATGTGTCACTTGGATCAGCATTTGGAAGCACATAAGCACTCCTGCATCGGCTATGAGGAAGTAAGGTGCTTAATTCAAGATTCTGGTTTAGATTCTTGGACTATAAATCTTATTTTTTCTTATCATCCCTCAGCTAGTTTTTGGACATTTCTAAGGTGTTTGAGGACATCCATACTATTCCATTCTCTTCTATTCTATTTTCTTAAATACTTCTTTTACATTTAGCTCTCAAAACTGAAGTCAAAGGCTATTTTGATTAGTGGAAAAATTGAGTTTAGTGGTTTTCATTAATTTTTCAGCATTAGCCGATGTAAACATAGTTCTTATTTTCGGTTGTCCTCTGTCTTTAGCACAGCTTCCTTCTTTGCAGTGGTACTTTCTGCAGAGGCAGGCTGACAATCACATAGTGCC
Organism: Aquila chrysaetos chrysaetos; assembly: GCF_900496995.4. NCBI lineage: Eukaryota > Metazoa > Chordata > Aves > Accipitriformes > Accipitridae > Aquila > Aquila chrysaetos. The sequence goes on from NC_044030.1 coordinate 48,202,422, forward strand.
ATGTTGCTGCAGTGGGAGCATGGTGTGCCCCACACTTACAGGAACACAGTCTCACAGGGCTGTGCACCACATTTGTTGTAGAATGTGAAAGGGTCATTATTGTATTGATTTTTAGAGCTTGAAATGTGTGAATCAGGGTCCCCAGAATTATTTATTTGTACAAGTAAGTTTTATAATTTTAAAACTAATTTTATTTAAAGTTTTTTACCACAGTCAGGAATTAAAGATTTAAATAAGAAAGTCTGCAGCCTGCTCCATGACAAAGAAGACCTCCGCATGTTTTGTAATATGATGACTCTGGGATACTGAAATCAGTGCGGATTAGCAGAGGTGTCCTAAATTAGAAAAGGGAGGTAATGGAATACCTTCTCTGGAGGTGACAGATGTGAAGTGTAGCAAAGACTGATAGAGGCCCAAGCCACATCGTAAGGGGGGCAGGTTTGGGAGATTTTAGTTACTAAACTCCGCCAAAGTATTTACTTAGCCAGGTACCAACTTTGATTTCTCAAGGGCTCATAACTTCACCAACTAAGATGAATTTGCATGAAGATGGCAAAAGTTAACCCTTGCCAATTGCAAATGCTTGTTCTGTAGTGCAGAGGCAGTAAAACTTTCCAAAGATATGATCTGTACAATTTTACACTGAAAAATGAGTATTTTGCCCTCAGTAGTATCTGAACTAATTTAGGTGAGTATATAGGTGAATATAAAGTAATGCTCACATAAAAAGCTTCATGGCTTTAGCAACATGCTTTAACAAACCTTTATGGTGCTGGCTACGACTTCCACAGTAATCTTCCCATTTATGTGAAAAACAAATGCTCTTATTCGGTTATAGCTGTAATTTCTCTTTAACATGACTCCTGAAGGATTACAGGAATTTGTTTATTTTCAGTGGTTCTGGAGCAAGGGGCTCGATTAAAAAAAACAGGTTGAAAACTCCATAAAATTCTGAGTTTTCCTAACTCTGAGGTTTCTTTGTACCTGAAAGAAGGAAAAGGTTGCCCTCTTTGTTAAATTTATGCCAGGACAACTGAAGAATACAAAAACCAAACAAACTAGAATTAATCATTTGCTTAGATAATAAATTTGGGACCCTATTCACTCATTTTGTTGTGTGTAAAATTATAAATAACTGAGGAAGGAATGTATTACTTAAAGACTAACTCCTTGCAAATAAGGACAATTAAGTAATTAATAGCAATGCTTGGTTTAACCAGCTGTAGTTTCATTGATCTTGGGTGACATACATTTCTACACCACACTCATGGGCAAATTATACAGGGAAAAACTTGTATGTACATATTTGGAATAAACATTTTTAAAAGAAAAAGAGAGAGAAAGGGGGAGGCAATTCCTTAAGAGAAAATGTCAATATGCCATTTCACAAATAGCCAAAAATGTCACTTCCTCACTAAACTGTTTAACCCTATTTTTTTTTTTCTCCTTCGGCTGATTCTCCTTCCTAGATCTTCCTGGTTTCCCCCTGGTTTTAAAAGAATAAACTGAAGAAAGTTAAAACAAAAAGGAGGAGGAAGAAGACAAAGACAAAAATGTACAATGTTTAAAATGCCTGTTTCATTTGTCTCTGTGTCTAGTGTCATTCCAGGAAATACTCGCCAAGTGTGTAAATCACTGAGAGGGAGAAGGAGAGGTAAGAGGACATTTTACCGTTCTCCCCGTGTTGTTGTTCACCCAACCTTCTCCCACAGAGAGGTGGTTCACCTCAAGGAACATCCCTGGCAGTACTCAGGCTGTAGTTTCACAGCCACCTCCCTCCAGAGTCAGCTCTGTTCCCGAAAGGGGCTGCCCCTTTTGTCTCTACCATTTTTCCCATGCCACTGTTTTTGCAAGGCTGGTTGCTAGCCAGAGAGGTTACCTGATCCATCTTGCTGTGCAGCTGCAACAACACGTCATGCAAGGGAGGGAAAGGGGCAGAATTGCCCTTTTTACTAGCAATCCAGAGTTTTTCTAGATTATAGTGCCTTTTTGCCCACAGTCTCAGTGCAAGCCAAGACTGCAGAATCAGTCCTTTGATGTTTTACACCTAGAGATCTTTTTCCCAACAGAAATTTATCTTTTCTTCTAACGAATTTGTGAATTACTTAAATATTGTCATGTCTTTTCTACAGCTGTGAATACTGAAGCAGTTTAAGAGAGATGCCTCAAGCTAACCTGAAAGGCAGTGGCAAAGAAAAAGTAATAATTCAAAGGTTCCTGTTTTTCATATCCCTCCGAATTCACTAGATTATGTTACCTTCAAGAGGTCTCAGCATTGGGAATGATACTGTAGATCTTTTTATATGTGAACTACATAATACCAACACACTACCATACAGGTTTAAAGATGAACTTCACAATGAACAAGGAGTTTTTTGAGATCATCTAAGGTTATAATTTTTTCATTAAAAATCATATTTAGAGAATTGTGTTCAAGCAAATTTCTGTCAAAGAAAAGTGTAAATGTGAAAATTTCAGCATTGCAGCTTTCATTTTTGTGTGGGTATGTACAATAAGAAGCACTCTTTTTTCTATTTAAAATAAATTGTTAAACAAAACGTATGATAATAATGCTAATTAAGATGAAGCCTTGTGTCTGTGTTTACCCACTTTTGGTGTTTGCTTTTTTTTACATATTTTTTTCTCCTCCTCGTTGACATTCCAGACTAAAGCAAACATTCTTTACCTAAATCTGTGACCAAGTGAGGGCAATAATCTAACCTTTTTGAGAGGATAATGATCGTCTTATTCACCAAAAAAATTCTCCCTAAAGATTACAAAGACAAACACCAGGGCTGAAACCAATTCTTGTAACTTATGCCATCAAAGGCACCTTATTTTTTCAGAAAGCAAATGATTGTATTTGGTTATTGACATCTATAATTTTATTAACAAGACTGAAATGTTAATGTTCTCTTTCGTGTAGCATTTCAAGATATTTTTCCAATCTTTTCATATATAGATTAGCATATGGGGAGCTATAAGGAGCTTTCTGTGCTGATTTATTACTCTTCTGAAGTCACGTAGAAATAATCTGAATCATCTCTAATGTGTAATTGGCAACATCACTTTGTATAACCTCATCTCTCCATCTTTTTCCATAATGCCAGTGTCACAGGCACTATCTGCAAAAATATGAAATAAGATTTGTGTATGTCCTCATAGAGTAGACCTTATTTTCTGCTGCTTCTACGGTTTGACAGCTAAAATTTGTGGAAGAAATCATTTCACAACAATTCTCACCTCTCTCCCCCCCAAATTTTGAAAAATCATGAAAATGAAGTAAAAGATCTAGTTAATTTTGAAATAATGTATTTTATTTCTAGTTTGGGGAGGGGAATCAAGCTGGTATAAAGGAATTAACCTGGAGCCTATGCTTCAGTAGTTGTGCCAACCTAAGCAAGAACCTTCAGTTTCTGTTCCACTGCCTTGCTTGTGTGCCTGCACAGTGAACCAGATCAGGGAACCAATCTGGCTAGAAAATAACCATTTAAATCAATACTCCACGTCATGCTTTGTGCCTGAGAACAGTGGTGATTGAGAGTTTTCCAACTTTCAGAAGGGTCTCCTAGCCTAAAATGTTATACAGTCATGTTCATTTCCTCTGGTAGAAAAGGGCTGTAATTGCACAGTGTAAAACAGAACCAGAACAACTAAGAGAGTCCCAAAATACCTGTGTGCACCCATTAGATGTTAACTCTGCATTGGCCAAGTTATCTGAGCCACCTAGAGAAGCAAGAGAGGGAGAAACTATAGGTGTGAAAATACTTTATTGGAAAATAATACAAAACTTTGTATTATTCATTCTTCTTGTGTGGCTTAAGAGCAGTTTATGCCTTTATACATGCCCAACATAGAACCTTGGCTACAGTGGATTAAGGCTCTATAAATACCACAGTGGTCTGTGAATAAATCATGTTGATAGGCTCTATTGGGCCTGGCTGAGATGGAGTTAACACTCCCCATAGCAGCCCTCATAGCGCTGTGCTCTGCATCAGTAGCTAGAGAGGTGTTGATAACACACCAGTGTTTTGGCTACTGCTGAGCAGCGCTGGCACAGCACCAAGGCTGTCTCTCCAACATTTTTGCCCCCCCCTCAACGGCAGGCTGGGGCAGGGCAAGATCTTGGGAGGGGACATAACCAGGACAGCTGACCTAAACTAACCAAACAGATATTCCATACCATATGACGTCAGCTCAGATATAAAAGCTAAGTAAAGGGAGATGGAAGGGGGGGCATTTTTGTCTTCCCACACGTACTGAAGCCCTGCTCCCCAGGAAGTGGCTAGACATCGCCTGCCGATGGGAAGTAGAGAATAATATCATTTGTTTTTCTTTGCTTTCGCGCGCGACCTTTGCTTTCACTTTATTAAACTGTCCTTATCTTGACCCACGAGCCTTTTGTTATATTTTCTCCCCCCTGTCCAGCTGAGAAGGGGGAGTGATAGAGAGGCCTTGGTGGGCACCTGGCAACCCACCACATAGGCTCTTACAACCTCCCTCTAAAAATGAGAGAAATCTGTTTCTGGAACCTTGTGATGTAGCTGTGACAAAGCTTTTGACCTTTTGTGCTTTTTAATATAAGGATTCCTACATATTCCTTTGCATTTTCCAGTGTAATGAAGACATTTTTTCTGAAAATCGCACAAATATATGTTAAATGCTAATCATCTGTATGATGTTTTTCATAAACAACCTACCCCAAATCAATTTTTCCCAGATCTTTTAATTCACACATTTCAGATGCCAAAAATGTCCTGTCAACCTTGAATGCAAAGCTATCAAGCTAGATATACAAGAACCACAGATTAAAAAAACGTTCTGAGTTTGTTTGAAATGCAACACTGAGATCCATTTTCGGTCAGTTTTGGCTTTTTTTTTTAAGAATGAGGAGTCAGGTGATAAAGAAGAAACACGATTTTATTTCAGATAAAAGTGAATGGATGGATGGATGGATGGATGGTTGGATGGATGGATGAATGTTACATACACTCTAAACTAAAAACTGTTATATTACAGTCACAGTCTCATTGCACTGTCATGTCCACATGAATCTCAAGGCACTGGAGTAAATTCAACTTTTAGCGCTTTAATAGAAAGCAATTTTTTTGTTCCATAATGAGACTCATTTTTCATTTCCGTTTTGAGGGGTTGAGTCCTGCACTGTGGGAGGAGCATATATCTGGTAAGTACAAGCAACAACAAAAAGGAGTTGGGTTGACAGCTTGCAGCTTCTGACTCTAAGTCCCACTGCAGTTTGAAAAATGTGCAAAGAACATGGCAACATCTCCTTGCATCACAAGTTCAGAAAGAATGTGGTGCTGTGACAGGAGGGAGGTTAGAAGAGATGCTTATTGTATAAAAAGCTTAGAGTGGTCTTCCCTGAGTCTGGCAGCTAAAGACTAGACACTCTGGCTAACCATGTTTGCGCTGAGGCCACAAAGTAGGTGGAATGGAGGTTGAATGAAAATAATTATACTTCCTGTACAAGGAGAAACATGAAGCAAACATTTAAGCCAGGATGCTTACAATTTAGCCATTAGGGGTTGTTGCATTTTTAAATATAGATTTTATGGTGTCTACTAGTTCTGTAAAATAGCAAAATATTTTATCTCACTGAGTCAACAATGAAAGCTTTTTTTTTTTTCTCTTTGAAGCACAACAAATATCTTACATTTTAAAATAGGGGTTATATATGAAATTACTACACATGGTTTGGGGAACTTCAATATTTTCTTTAAAATGTTGGTTTGAAAACTACCTTTAGCAATGTACTGCTAAAACCAGGGAAATGAAAGGTGGAGATGATCTTCACTGAAGAGTATTTTCCACTGGGGACTCCACTGGCATTCAGTTGTCTCATTTAATTATCACTTTCCTGATTCAACCATTATTCATGAGCTTCCTTGTATTCTTAAAAAGCTCTGAGCTGTGCTTGCCAATGTTATGGCATATTATGAAGCACAGTTATGCAGCAAGAGGGAGGGGGTGATAATGCATTGGTCTATACTGCTGGCATGTTTTCTGTTTGAACTCCTCAGCTGCCAGCAGAATGCAGAGCTCTTTATTTAAAATCTACTGCTGTTTTTTAAGCATTGTGCTAGTATTACGATCCTTTGCAGTAAAATACAGCAATACAGAAGCAGTATGAATAATTTGCATGAAGTTTACACTAGTTTCCATTTGACTGCATTTTGTAACAGTGGTGAAAGAAATGCATGGAGAGAGAAGTTCCTAACAGATGCAGACAGAATACACCCGGGTAGGTTTGAGATGAATTTTAATTGGCGCCAGTTTTATCCATACGTGAAGCTGGAGTATACTCATTTCCTTTCTTTGTGCCCCCTCTGCCTAATTTAAATGTTTAGATTTTTAGCTGAATTACGCATTGCTAATTTACTAGGTTTGGATTTTTACTAAAAATACATATGTCCAAGGTAGTAAGGATAAAGATAAGGCTAAATTAAAGGTAGCTGTTCTCCTAAATGTGCTTCAAATCATGTCATAGCTAACTTAAGGGAGAGTGGAGCAACTGAAATTGTGTAATTTCTGTTCTAAACCACTGAATTTAGTTTATAAGAGCAATAATCCTGAGGAAATCAGTCATTAATGAAGTTAACAGCTAGTTAGCTAGAGTATTATCTGCCCTTGGCTTCACCCTAGGCCATTATGTCAAAAACCATAACTTCTTAATAAAGATGAATATTATTATTATTATTATTATTATTATTATTATTATTATTATTATTATTATTATTATTATTATTATTATTATTATTATTATTGCTTAAATACTGAATTGGCACTTTATAAGCACATATATAAACTTCAGGATACAGTTAAGGTAGAATATTTATTTGCAGAAGTACTGCTAAAACTTTTTATTTTCAGATGCGGAAAGCAAAGACAGGAAAAAAGCTCAGCACGCTTCTTAGCTGTCTTGCATCAAATATATATGAGAGTAAAAGCTGATTCTCCCAAATTTATGCTAGGGTGAAAGGAAATACGGAACAACACTTTCTACACAGCCTGGTTGAAACACTTATTATTCCAAATTCCGCTTTCAAGCATGCAGATGCTTTCAGTTTAAATGAAACTATGAGGCAGTTTGAAACAAGATGCAGTTCCAATAAATTCAGCAGAGTTGCCTTTACTTCAGTGGCAAACAAGTTTGAATTTGGCAGCGAATTATACACTGACTGAATATTTACAAAATTCTGAAGTCTTCACTTAGTTGAACCTTTCATTAATTTCAGTGCAAACAGTAGTATTACATGAATGGGAGGTTGCTTGAATAAACGTTATTTTCATATCCAAATACATTAACACTAGTATGAGCTATGAATGAATAAAACAGGCCAGCGTCTATTCAGAGTTACATCAGTGTAACTAAGAACAGAACTTGGCTCTGTGTGCTTGGCTGGGGCTGTAGTTGCTAAGACTAGTCTATGAATTGAAAAAGCTGCTGCAACCAGTATGTGCCAACTGAGCAAGTGCTGGAGCTGTTGCACCTCCTTTGCTCCACAGACTCGTGGACAAAACCACTTGCACAAAACCTATATCCCTCTACATGAGGACCATCAGGACTGATTTCCATGCTGTGTGGTCTATATCCTGTGCTATAGAGCAGGATATTCAGCAAGTCACACTGAGAAAGCAAGACACCACTGAAAGGGTTAAGTATTAAAGACAAAGCCCCAATAAGCTGACACAGTGTGGGTTTAGTTCGGAGACAGTAGTTTAGATTTTTAAGATGATGAGTAAAAGCTCTTAGGGAAGCTTTAGAAAAGGACACAGTAAATTATTCACTGCAAATTTCAAATTAGTGTTGCATGTTTTGCCTAAAAATGATGCCTTAATTCAAACAAGTCCTTGTGGAAACTCTATGGATTTCATTGTAAGTAAGTGTAGCAATCGTTTCTTGCTTTATACTTTATACATACATTTTTCTGCACATTTTTTCATCACATCTACTGAATGCTGCTTCCATTCTTTTGTTCTTAATTTTTGAAGTTAAAAGTTTCGATTTCTTGCACTTTATTTTTGCTAGCTGTCAACTAGTGAAATGGGGCTGATCCATCAAAATCTTTTTCATTAGTGTTGTTTTGATTTGTAGCTTTTGTTAATGTTTAAGGCAGTATCATGTGGCTGTAGGATCCATTTTATATTTGAAAGTTGATCTTTAGGATCATCTTTTCTATTTATTTTTTATTATTATTTTAAAACTAAAAATAGCAATTCCAAAATTACTCAGTATGATAAAATAGTTTTTGTTTTCAGTATTCATTCTCTTTTGTTTTAATGTAGGATATACAGTTCAATATAACCAGTACACGGCCTTGTTTAAATTCAGGTTCAATATGTAAAAGAAGCCTTATCAATTACATCAAACCCTCACTTTTTCTGTTTGCTATTTTTTCTTTGAAGGTAATTACAAGGTATTACAAGGTAATATAATGTATGGGTGGTGCAGAAGAATTATAGAATTACCTGAGCAACAATTTCACAAGTTGCAAGTACAAAGGTGAATAGATTTTACACGGCAATCTTTCTGCTAGGCACTGCATTTTGTTTCCCTGATCAGCTTAGGTCTTGTACACCTTTTCTTCCTAAGCCACTACGTTATAATGATTATTTCTCAGTTCCACCAACAAATATTTATTTGCCTGGGACCTTAATTTAAAGTGTCATCAGAAGAAAATCTGGGATGACAATTGCATAAACCCTTAGACCTCACTAAGGTAACAAAAATGATACTTTTCTCTCATATTGACAATTCATGTTTTTTCTCTGCCAAGTACCAGTACAGGTTTCCTACACACTTCACTTAACTGACTGCTTTGCTAGTGCCAATGTAGCTTGACAGTATCACACTGATAGTTTTCCTTTCATTCCATCTTATCAAATAAGCACTGCTATTTGCAGATATTTATCAGTGACATCACAGTTTGACTCTGCAAACACTGCATACTACCTAAAAATTATATTTCTACAGCATGTATACAGAAAAGTGCACCTTTTTTAGTACACAATATCACAGTATTAAGAAAACTGGGGTATCTGGTAGAAATATGTAACCAAAACAATATATTTTGACTGTACAGAATTGGGGGGGGGCAGGGTGGAGGGGGGGGGGGGAAGCGGTGTTAATACAAAACAGCTACAGACACAGAAAAATTTAAAATGCAGAATTAAGAAAATGCAGTTTTCACTGGAAACAAATTTTTTTATGGTCTTCAATGCTATAGAAATTAATTTCAAGTACCAGACCAGTCCCTAAAAAGTCTTCATCTCCTACATTTTTACCCTTATCATAGGAAGTCCTGTTGTGCCAGAAGTACACACATCTCATTTCAGAGCTTTGGGCAGCCTCCTAGGTATCTGGGACCCAACTATAAAGGTAAGCAAAGAGTCCTTGAACCTGATTAAAAATTCTATAGGAAACCAGTGGAAGGTCTCCTATGTTTGTGGTAGCTGCGCAGCTAAGAAAATGTCACAGCTGTCTGAGCTAGTTGGAGTTCCCTGATCATCAGCGGCTTCACATCCAGCTCTGTTTAAGGGCTCTAGACCAGTCACAGGAAGTCATTCTTCTGGCAAGATTGGATGGAGTTTCCTAGACAAAAGGACATGACTGAAAGCTTTTTTAACTGACACTCCTTGGTCTGAGTTTAGCATCGGCAAGAACCCAGGAGTACCCATACGCTGCACAACAAACAATACTCACTTGAAGAATGCTGTGGTAGGACTGCCCATAAGTAATAACTTTCTTTTGCTATCTCTAGTTAGGACTCAGATTTGGCTGGTTTTGACCAGCTCATTCTTTCCTAAGCCAGGCTGGCAGACGTAATACAGTGTAGGACCAGTAGAGCTGAGCATCGTGTATCTGCTGCCAGCACTTATGTCCTCTTCTGCTGGTTTACAGAAATTCTGCACAGAGCTGGAGCAAAACAAAATTGACCCTTGTGCAGTGTAAGTTTATAAGTTAGGCATCAACTGACAGAGGTGCAGTTTTGCAGGCAAGACAAAGGTATGATCAATAGTTGTAAAATGCTGCAGAAAGACCTAGCAGAATGAGAAGAGATTTAGTGGCACAATATATACCAATGTTGACTTCAGATCTTGCTCTGAAACCACATAGTTTGAGATTGAAACTGAAACCTGGCCTTCAGCTTCCTCCTGCACAGGTATATTTGGAAATTAAAGGTTTGATTCAGAGTAGAAGCTGTTCCAAATGTGTCACACGCAATGTGGCTGGCCAGGGGGATGTGCACAAAGGAGTGGTTTGTTTGTCTATTTGTTTGTTTAGTGTTGGTTCGATTACTGTATATTTGAACAAAGGAAAAAGTGGCTTCTTGAAATGACATGTCTGTTTCAATGGCAGAGTTCATAAGACAATGGAAGCAGGGAAAAATCTTTTCAATTTTGGTCTTTTTATTTTAATTTTTGGAATGAAGAAAAAAAAGGAAAGTAAACTTATTATGGCTTCTACAGCTTGCAAGGAACAACTTGACACAACTGTCATTTGAATAATGTTTTCATTATCCCTTTGACTCCTTAAAATAATTCGGGGTTTTTTTTTCCGTGAATTTGAAGTGGTTTGGCAGTGCTTGACATTCTTTTCTTTTATTTCTTGATAATTGGCTCTTTTTTTATTATTATCTTCCCAATCAAAAAGAAACAGAGATGGCAGTCCAAAAATGTCTACAATGTACAATAATTACCTAATCTATTTTAATAATACCCTACCAAAGTTTTATAACATAATACTTCTTTTTTTCTCCTAAAGACAAAGCTTTTTTAAATTATCTTGACACATACGAAGTCATACAAGCATAGCACTTGCACCTTCTAGCAAGATTTTAGGAGTATAGAAATTATTATGCTGAATTATGTAATGGTCTAAGGCAATATTTATTCTCCAACAATGGTAAGCACTGTACCCTCTACATACAAATTAATCAAAATCTCAACTTCTTCAAGAGCTGAAAAACAAGTTTTAAGATCTTTTCCAAAACTTAACACTTACAAGCCTTCAAAAAAAATCACTACTTCTGTGGATTCCAAGCTTTTTGAGTCTGGGCAGGGTACTGTCACTGCTCAGGGTAGAAGGTACCTGTATAATATTTGCAAGTTCTTCTGTTACACAAAAGGTTTACAAGAACCATTATGTAGCCTTCCACTCCCTCAGTATTCCCTCTCTCTGGTCTCATCGCAGTAGTTGCAGTGTGCTGGGCAGAGTTACAAAAAAACATGTTATACAAAACATGATGTAATACAGTACCAAGTAGGGCTTCAAGGGATTATATAGTGCTCATAAGGCTCTTTCTTAATTTTATTTATTTTTTCTTTTGTGTTCCTATGTCTATCAGTACTTATCTTCCCACTTACTATCCTGGGGGATATCCTGTGGTCCTTGTCTATCCTGTGGTCCTTGTAAATAAGCAATTTTAACACAGAAGCTTAAGTATTATGAATAATATAGAGTAATATGATTCTCTGTCCCACTTAAGGTAATTCTCTAATTTTGTGTGGCTAAAATAGCAGTGTTTACAAATCAGCGAAGTTTTGCAAAGATAACAGGAGTATGAACATTATATTAATTTTATTTTGTTGTGGTAACAAGATACTCTTCTGTTTCCATATACATCTCTAATCTGGGGTTGTAATCACTAATTTGTGAATATAGGGGTTTTAGCCTATCCTTCATTTCTGAGTTTTACTGTATTGAAAATTGAGTCCTGCTAGTCTGCCCCCCTGCTGTTCTTTCATGAACATTTTCCAAATGTTTCTGCTTCTACATTTTGTCTGTTAACTGAAATTACTATAACGTTTTCATAGTCCTTAATCACGGGATTTAATACCTCTTTGGACAGTTGTCCCTTGCCCACCTGCCAAGAAAGCTAATGTGTTTTGACACATGAACTATCTCCCTGCAACGCAGTGGCAACCCACCATGGGCCTGGGGGACCAGCGTCTTGTTCTTTGTGACTGGCATTAAAAGCAAAGAGAGACACTTGTGGGTTTTTGCTGTGTCCTATTAGCAGCAGCAGTCTTTAAGTTGTTCATTTCATTTGAGAGTCTTACAATAATTGTAGGTGTTTGGAAATTTCCTTTTTATTTGCACACATGTCCCATTATAAATAGTGAAGTAGCCAAGTAGCCTTTTTTAGAAATACCCATTTCTTTCATGTCATGTGAATGTTTTCTTTCTAGAGAAAGAGAGGATGCATCTCAGGACCAGCCACATTTCACCCAGGAAAGTTCTGAGTGAGGGTAAAGTGGTATCATGAATAGGCAAAAATTGCTAGAATAATTTGTGCCTATTATAGTGCAGCGTAGCTCTACCCCAGCTAACTGCTTTTTGCCACGTGCCTCCACTCTGTTGGATACATTTTGTGTGAGAGGTATTATGCAAAATATTGTGTTGTAGCCATCTCACAATAATAGCATGGAGTGCAGGATGGGCTGCTAAACTTGCCCATGCAGCAGAATAAACTTCTTACGCAGACTTAGCTCTCTGCTATCACAGCTTGACTGTTGCCAGTACCCAAAATAATTCATTTAAAGCTAGCTCTGGCATCTTTGTGCTACACTGTGTCCTAGTGGGCTTTTACATTTTCCTATTCTTAGGATTTAAGCCAAAGATACCAGTGAACATTTGCAGTTTGTCAGGTGCAACTGACCATCCCAGAAACCTGAGGTTTAAAGGAGTATTAGCTCCTTGGACTTGCTTATTTGTGTTCAAGCTGTGCATTTATCCACCCATGAGCCAGCTATGCTGGAGGTACGGAGGTATTTAATACTTGAAATACTTAAGCGTTGCCTGCTTTTATGCTGGAGTGACACACAGCAACATTAGCATGGGGTGGTATATGTGCCAAGAACTCAATTTTATACCAGCATTTATGAGTTTCAAATATATCTTATGAGAACTTTTCTTTGCACGTCTGTCCACGAATATGAGTTGTTCAGCATTTTTATATCACTGTATCTAGAAGGTGTCTCTTGGACTCAGTCATAGTCCTTATCACAATGAGTATAACAAAAATAATTTTGGAATTAAAGCAGGCAATGTTTATTAGCTAATTTATATCTCTCATACAAATATTTATATATCCAATGTAACTTATCCAAAAAATATAAAACAAAAGGAACATTCAAAACAATGCCACTTTCTGTATTAGGTCAGCCAACATGGGAAGATTTTCTTAATATCAGAATTGTAGCTAAATAAGCATCCTGACACAGATTCTAATTCAGAAAAGCACATAACCACATGTTTAATCTTGAGCATTTGCATTAGTACTTTCTCAGATCAAGACTTGCTAAATCTGCCTGCCTCATATACGGGGTTGAGCTGAGGACATTTTTCCCCTCTTGGGATTGGCCTATGAACTGGAAAGAAAAATTAACTGCATGAATTAAAGTGGTGCTAATAGCTTTATATGAGAAAGAGCTTTTTTTAATGAAAGGGGAGCATGGATAGTCACTCCTGCTTTTGGAGACTGTTTTTGTTATCTGACGTAACTATCTTCTTTGCTTTGCGTTGGCCTGTAAATGGATCATGCCAAAAATAGGGGTAAGCAATCTGTAGGCTCTTTTATTCTCTTTAAATATCTACTTTAACAACAACAACAAAAAAATCTGCTTTTTAGTATGTGTATTTTCAAAAGCCTGATTCTGTTCTCATCCGCTTCAAAAACTAGGCCAACAATGGGCACTTTGAATATCCTTGGCCTTACTGTTTGGACAATGTTTTAAGCATATTTTTTCCAACTATCTGAAAATAAGTGTATTTTGGGATATCAATTTTAAATGTTAACTATGCTGAAAGCAATTTTAGTTTTCACCGTAAAAATAGAAGGTAACTGACTTTATACATTTCTCAAAGTATTTGCAGTATATGCAATGTGAATAGGTTGAGCCTGTTCACTAGGGGGGTTTTACTGATTTTTTTAGTAATACTTTACAAACATAGGAAAAAAAAAAAAAAGAATAACTTTGTATATAGCTCTGGAATATTGTCATGTAGTAGGTGCGTATTCCGTGAAAGAAAAGACTCTTTCTATATCAGGCCATTCTGTAAATACATTCGGTCCTCAAAGAAAGAAAGAAAGAAAGAACAAATGTAAAAAACTTAGAAGAAACTAAAAAGCTGCTTTAGAATAGAAGCCCTTAAGCATCCTTAGCTGTAGCTGTTGCTATGAGCTACAGATAAAGCTGCGGAGCGTAGAGGTAGACTCAATGTGCACAGGAGATTAGTCTAAGAGAGAACCCCAGATATGAATCCCTCAAAAGCTACAAGAAAGGCAAAATATTGAAACCTAAACATTTCTTGGTTCAGTGACAATTTGAAAGAAATATGTCTTTTTTCAGATTGAAACCACGGAATACAGCCATTTTAAAATGCTAAGTCCAAAATAACTTTTTATCTCAAGCTCACCATTGTTTTGCAGGTACTAATTTACTGTAACGTAATAATAAATTACTGGATGTTCAAGAGAAGGTTATAGATTACTTCCTGTCAGTGTGTTTCATCCTTCTTGTAAAGTCCAGGGTGTTAGACCCTCTAAGTTTTTCAGAATTTTTCTGTTTCATATTCCTGTCATTCTTTGTATCTGAGATTTCCGTTATAACCTGTTTCAGTCATAACCTGTGTTGAAATCAATACAAAATGCTACTATTTCCCTTAATTTTACCTTTTCCAGAAGAGAATTACTAATAAGTATGTGCTTTTTGGTCCCCCTCATAGTGAAGGATTGATTTTAAAAAAATTATGTAAATAGCTAGTTCATCAAAATGGACTGAACTAAAAGCTATGATTTGCTAAACAGACATTAGCTTAGAAATAAGTTATCTGTTTTGCATACAATGAAAAAATCAATTAATATTTTAAAATAAACTTTTTTACCTTCTTTGATTTTAAAATGTAAAACTGTAGTGCACAAATATGAATAGGAAAACTGGGATTTCCCCAGAAAATTAATTCATTTCCTGATAAATAAAATATCTATATTCCGAGTTTTGCTTTTTTCCAGTAAAACAACATTAAAAATTTATAAAATCAGACTGCTTCCATAAGGCAAAAAGAATGTATAGCTGGAAGGCCAACATCCACTTAAAGTGGAAAATCTTTGGTTGGAATAGATCCTTGCTTTTTAAACTACTGCATGAGAGTGATACACATTTGAAGAATCATCTTGTTCCTGACCTATAGTGCCTGGTGCCTCAGAGGCTGCTAATAGGAGGATTTGAAGCATTGATCTGTAGGTAGGTATTCTGCCTCCTGCTTCCTTCCTAGAGCATTTTCTTTTGCCTGCGTATTCCTTCCACCTCTCATCTTTCTGTCTTCTTCGCTGAAGCCCATTCTTGCTCTTGGGTTGCCTCGAAACAGCTTAGGAATGCCTGGCCCTGCCAAGGAAGGAGAATGTGGACACAAATGTTGGAAGGTCATTGCCTCTCGGCAGCTTTTTTCTGCAGGAAGACAGTCTTTCACTGCTGCCTCCTCACTTCATCAACACTCGAATATGCTGCAGTTTCTCCAGAGCAAACACCCGGTTATTTGGGCATAGGCAATACCCTCAAACTTAGCTCTTTCCCTGTCTGAGTTTTATGACCCAAACTATCATATTAAGGTTTGTGGTGTTCTAGGGTTAATGCAGCTCTGACCAGCAATTATATCCTTATAGCCAGGCTTTTCAGTTGCTGACCATTTTAGGTAAACATCAGGTAGGAGTGTAGGGGGAGAGGAGGGAATTCTCACCTAGTGTCCATTCTTGTTTAAAGGTATATTTAGGTAAGACGTTTTATACAATGATCCGGTGATTGACCACCTAAAGCAGGGGTAAGTCACTATACAACTTCTGCCATCAGAGCAGGGAAGAATATACGGAATGAAATGAGGCTTCAGTAACATTTAAAAAACCAATGCATTTGTAAGAAAAAAATCTTTAAATATATCAACCATGCAAATTTTATAATAAATTTGCAGTATTAAGGAAAACATCAGGTTTTAAATGTCATGAAGTATTTACAGGAGTTGAGATTCCTTCTTTGTGGCTAGGGAGTGCTTTTCATCTCACAAGACAGAGGAAATAATCAAGTATGGTTTTTCATTTTGATTTTTTCAAGTTTCTGGTTATCCTGTCATGCATAATGCATTACATTCTTAACTTCTAAAACTAAATTGGCATAATTAAAGATTTTCAATTACTGAGTATTGTTTCTGAATGTGTCAGGATTTTCTAGGTCTGCTTTTAAAACAATTTTACTGGTTTGGAAAAAAATATACAGTTCTTGAATTAAATAATATTCTGTGGAAACAGTTTGAAATTTCATGATGGTTACAAGGCTTTACAGGAGATAAACACCGCATAGTGTATGTGCATGCTTTCAGATTGCAGGCATAAAGAAATGGGAAAGAATTTAGAACGTGAATCTAAAGTGAAGAATCTATGGGAGAAGTTCAGATTCCTGAGTCTGTCAATAAGTCCATGCAGAAGTCATAAAATGAAAAATTAGAAAGTCTTTTTCATGACTTACTTACATAAAGTTAGGAATGTCTGGCAATTAAACCATATCTGCTGGAGACAGATGAGATGAAGAAAACTGTGACCAATCTTGCCCCTATTGAATCTGAGAAATAAATTTTGGCTATGAGATGCATCTGGCTTCCTTTCATGCCAACAGAAATTAGCCATTGATATCCAGGGGAATGAAGTGGGGCCTGTAGACACAGTTTGTTTTGACTATTTTCTATTCAGTAATTTTTAATGAAGCAACTAAATTAGGCATAACTTGCTACAGCTCTAATGAATATATTGCAAATGATTAAAATGATAAAACTATGTGGCCTTAAATATTGTCTTAGAAGATTTGTCATCCAAAGAGCCTTGGGAAAGGTGCTAATGCAAGCGAATATTCTGAAAGGCAATTTTGCATTGTTTAGTTTGCAGTGAAAATACATTAGCAATTATTTTTTTTTCTATAAAATATTTGTTTACATTTTCAAGAAGAACAACTTATTTATTGTATTTTAACTCTTTTTGCCTGGCTTTTTCTAAACTTTTCCTCTGAAGCACTCATCTTAAACAAGAAATCCCATTAAAGGTTCTTTGAATCATAGGATAGCTACCATCTTACAAGAATGGTGGGCTGAATTGTACCACTCAGTTTATTTAACTACTAAGGATATGTGTTTGGTTTTTAAATATATGATAAATTCCTGTAAGACCTCAGATCATGTGGCTTTCCTGTGTGTTGTTTACCTGCTTCAACGTATAACAGTTTCAAGCAGCTATACAGTTTGGAATAAAGTATTTATAATTTGCCTGGTGCTCACTGAAGTCCACATACGCTTATTATATGTATCACTTTATTGCCACCATTACTAGTGCTTAACAGATAATATCTCATCCTAAGTATTAGAATAAATTGCAAATTTAACAACTTGCTCCAGCTAGTGAAGAAGTTAACTTAGACATCATTATACATACACCATATTGGACCAAGACAGATGAATAAAATAAAAGCCTACAAGGACTTCTGAAAATAGATAAAGAAAAAATGCCACTCCATATAGTAGAGAGATAAGTAAATGAAACTCAGGGTACAAATTATTTGGGTTTTGTAGACTGGAAAAAAAAAATCTTTGTAAACAAAATCAAAATCAAATTAAGAGAGAATATTGGCATTTCAGTTTCTTCTCCATTGTCAAAAGCACCATATAAATTCCAAACAAAGGTGCACCAGTACCTAGTGCAATAGTGTAAGGTATTCTGAATGCACTGCTTAGCAAGTAGACAGCTTGTTATTTACCTATCAAAGTTTTCACTGGTGTTAAGATGCAGCGCTACAACAACTAAATCTAAAAATCATATTGGCATAGACAAGAACAACAAGACTCAGAAGATGAAAAAAGAGTCATTGCCCCCTCTTCAAATTCACCTAGCTTTTGTTCCTGCTGCTAGGTGGACATCCAGGAGAAAAAAAAAAAAGTGTCTTGGTTGCAATACATCAAGTACGTCTGCTTTTTCTCGCAGTTGCTTTTCTAAAGCCATAAGCACTAGCCAGGAGGTAATTAATCCTTCACCCAAATTCCAAATTAGATATTAGGCAGGGTAAGATATTAGATATTAGATATTCAATATTCGATATTAGAAAGATGAGATGAAGACCCCATGCTTTTGAACTTGCTTTGCAAAGTGATGTGTACGATTTGTTTTATTGCAATTACCTCAGAAACTTTTGAGCATGATGATCAGGTTGAAGAGATGGCTGATGGGAAAATCCACAAAAGGGAGTCCTAGAGACAAACCTGTCTGCCGCCAACCACATCTTCTGAAATTTCAATTATAAAGAAAATATACCACTGTAAATTCCTGGTCTTGTGAAGTGGAAAGATGGATGGCATGTAACTGATATTGGAAGATATGCTGATATAATTGTAGTGAAAATAAGCAATTGTTAAGAGCTTCTGAACGGGATCCTAAGAAAATACCCTAAATGAGTATTAACAGCTTTGCATGCAGTATACAAATTGCATAAATACTATGGTAAAAATATAAAAACCAACCAATATCTTAGGAGTTCAGCATGACTATTTTATTTTTAACTGACTCTGACTTTACCAGGGTGAATGCAGTTAAAATTCACCACAAGCAGGGAAATCTAAACATTTTCAATGTTGGCAGAGCTGATTCTTCATACCTTTCTCCATTTCAGTTCAAACAGGTGTTTTGAAAGAGTCTAACCACAAGAACTGCTTCCTGTAAACCCGCCACCTTGTTCCCCAGGAGTAAGGCTTTGCCAGTTTGCAGCAAGAGTGGAAACTTCACTTTGTCTCTTTCCTGTATTGATTCTTAACTTTTTCAGAGCAAAAGAGATCATACCTGTGATCTCTTGCGTAACAGACCTAACAGAACTTCATCTGATAATTCATGTAGGAAAGAATAAATCTACTTTGACAGGTCCATATTTAACTTAAAAGTATCTCTCTTCAAAATATATCCCATTTTGATTTATGAGGTCAGTATGAGTAATTTTGTATGGACATACTTCAGTTAAATAGGGTTTTCCATTTTCATTTTAGGCTTGGAGTTAGGAACCGTGATCCTTGGTAGCAGGGACTTGTTTCTAAGATGATCCACGGAGTTGCCTTGTGGTTGTGTTCCACACAGAAAAGAAAAATAATAATAATAACATCGAGAAGATCCGCAGTCTTTTTTTTTTTTTTTTTTTTTTTTTTTTTTCCCACGGGCAAAACACGAGTTAATTCAGAGGGGCAGTTACAAGTCAGGAAAAATCCTGCTGCCCGCGGAACAAACCCGTTTCTGCAGAACCGTCTGCTAGTCTTACACAGGGAAAACAAACTGCTTTCGACGTCCAGATTCGCTCTTTAATGAGAAAATGACTCACCAGCAAACTTTCCCATTCCCATCGGAAAACGCCGTTCCCCGGTGACAATCACAGCGGGGTGAGCACTTTAATCTTCTTCCCCAGAGAAACACCACCACCCCCACCCCCCCCCCCCCAAAAAACCCCACCGACCAAAAATAGTAAGGCACAGGAAGGGATGTTCTGCGCCTGTTACCTTTCTCCACAAGCTCCAGAGCTCTGCCGGCAAGGCTCTTGTCTGTACCACCACGCCCAGCCTCGGCTGCCGGGCAGGACCCGCCAGCAGCCAGGCACTCCCAAGAGGAGCAAAAGTTGTCGGCAACAGACGGCGCGGTGCGGCGCGGAGCGCCGCGGAGCCCCGCGGAGCCGCGCGCCCCCTGCGCGGCGGCGGCCGGTGCCGTGGCCGCGGTGCCGGGCGGGCGGCGATTGGCGGCGGCGCTGACAGCGGGCGGGGCCGTGGCGGTGGCGCCGCCCTCCCCCCCGCTATAAGCGTCTTTGCCGCTTTGGCGGCGGGTCGCACTCCCGCTCCGCGCGTCCCTGTGGCTGCGCAGTGGAAATCCGCACCGGGGAGCTGCTGAGGGGCGCCGGTGTCATGTGAAAGCGCACATGCTCTGCCATCCGCGCAGCCCCAGCCTCTCTTCTGCCTCCGCCTGCTTTTCCTGTTTTTCCTAGCGTAACTCCTCTCCTTCCCCCCCTCCCCCGCTTCGCCGCTAGCCAGCCGCTGCCGCCGCTCCGCGGCCCAGGCGACCCCCGCAAGGGCTCCGCGGCGGGCGGGCGCGGGGCGGCCGCCAGGGAGGAGCGCGCCCGGCGGCGGGCAGCCCGCGGAGCCGCGCCCCGTGGAGCCGCCTCGGAGGTATGGTTTTCCCGGCGGAGCAGAGCTGCGGCGGCCGCCGCCTCCGCGGGTGCTGAGACGGGATTTTTGTGGTGCGGTTCCCGGGCTCCCAGCTTCATGACTGCGCGGAGCGGGGAGCCAACACCATGCGAGGTAAGCGGGCCGGGGGCGGCTCTTTTCTGGGAAAACTGCTGGGGAAGGGGCCGGGGAGGAGGTTTCGTGCCGGGGGAGAGGGTCCGGGAGAGAAAGTTGACGGGTCACGCCCGCCCGCCGGCGTGGCTGCTCGCGGCGTGTTCCCCGCACCCGCGGGGTTCCGGGAGGGGGGAGGCTGCCCGAAGTGCCCTTCCGCGGCCGGAGGGGCGAGCGGACACCCCCGACGAAACTGCGAGAAAGCCCGGCGTCGCTCTGGGCCAGAGCGGGCGGGGTGGGAGGGAAAGAGCAAGTGGCTGGCGGTGCCCGTGTCGCGAAGTCCCCACCCGCAACTGTCCGCGGGGCGCGCTCGCCCTCGGCAGGTGGCCCGTACCGCAGGACCCGCCTGCCCCTTGGTCCCGGGCCGCTGCCAGCGCGGGAAGGGGCTCCCCCTTCCCTCTCCAAAAGTTGCTCTCAGGACTTTTTCGCTGGCTTCGCCCTGTTGCCCAGCCGGCATGTCGCCTGGGCGGTCCCCTTCCCCGGGGGCTGACAACGGGGCGGGAAAGGTTGCGCTGCCCGGGACCCTCCTCTCCGTGCCCGCGGCTCTCTTCCGCGGCCCCCCGAGCCAACGCCCCCGGCGCAGCCCTATCTCGGAGGGCGGCCAGAGCCTCCCCGAGGGCTTGCAGTCCCACCCAGTGAGGGTCCCGCAGGAAAGCACGGAGCATCCCCACCGACGGGACACCCCTAGGCATGGAGAGCTGCCGGGGGTGCTTGTCCTGAGGGTGCCGCTGGGGCTGGAGAGGGGCTGCGTGCTGGGGCTGGCACGCAGGACGCCTAAGTGGGTGCGGAGGGGTCCGGGAGACGTGGGAACGCGATGTTTCCGCGTGTCCCAGGGCCAGACTCCGCTGGGCCCCTTCCCCGGGCCCCGCGAGCACCGGCACCGGTACGAGAACAACCCCGGGCACCCGCGGGGGTTGCGCACCTCCTCCGCTCCCCGTCTTCCACACTCCCCCTTAATCGCCCAGTTCTTCAGCCCGGTTACTTGCCTCGCCTCACGGCGTGGTAAAGAGGCAAAAAGTAGTCTTTACCGGGGTCGGGAGGGAGGAGAAGGGCTTACGAGGAGCGGAACACGTTCCGGGTTGACAGCGACATCGCGCGCAGATTTCTTGGGTCTCCGGTTTGCTTTAATGAATGGGGATGCACAGGCTAGAAACAACTTTCAGCTAGGATTTCCTCTTGTGGGGTACCCGCTCCTGTAGCTGCCTGCGTTAACAGTGCTAACAAATCACGCGTGTGTGTAATTTTCTTTAAAGGAATTGTAACTTTGACGTTTGCGCTGAGGAACAAAAAAAACCGTCTTTCCCCCTGAGTTCTTAGATGATGGGGTGTTCGCTCTGGGGCATGTGGCAAGAACTTGCCAAACAGTATTTGTCTTTCACAAGAGCAACAGGAAACGGAGATAAAACTCTCAATTCTGTAACGGCGACCCTGTTGCAGCTTCGCTGGGGGGGTGGGCGGTGGGGTGGTGGTGGTGGTGTTTTTTGGTTTTGGGGGGGGGGGGGTGGTTGTTGTTGTTGTTGTTTTGTTGGGTTTTTGTGGGGTTTTCTTTATTATTCCCCCCGGAGCGCCTCGAGTGCGAGCAGAGCCGATCAGCGGCTCGGGGTCATTTTCGAAACGCGCCCGTCAGCATCCCCTGGGCAGCAGCCCGCTTCTCCCCTTTTTCCGGGCGGTTTGTCCACCCGAGCCAGAGCCGCCCCCGTGCTTCTCCTCCCCCGCCTCGGGGCGGCCCGTGCCCCCGCGGAGCGCAGGAGCTCCCCTCGCAAGCGCGAAGCGAAACGCCGTCCCTCTCCTCCGGCCCTTTCTTTTAAAACAAGGTCCTGGGCAGCGGGAGGGAGGCAGGTCTCTCAGCACACCTGGCGGCATCGCTGGCGGGGTGTGCCCCTGCTCTGCCGGCGCCTCTGCCGCCCCTTGAGCCGTGCTGTCAGCTACTGTCCATGAAGAGGTGCTGCTGTGCCCCTAGCATGCAAGTTTGTATTTGCATTATGTTTAGGCTTGCTCAATATGGGATTGGGGGGGGGGGGGGGGGGGGGGAAGCGGGGAGAAGGGGCTGGGATGGATGGAGGGAGGAGAGAAACAACAGGCAGGCAACTTTTATCCTGGTGCTTTACATCAGGTGTACGTCGAGAGGAGAGCAGCGCTTGACACCCCCTCAAATGAACAAGAACATTGTACACTAATAGAGCATCTGTCCATTGCATTTGTGGCTTTCCCAATAAAGGAAATAAATGTATATCACAACAGATTGTGAGCTTCTGTGCATTAATGCTTTTAGAAAGCTGTAAGCCTTCCTGTGAAGGTATAGTTGTTTTCAGCTATGTTGTATTCGCTGTTGGTTTTAAAGGAAAAAGCTCTCTCTTGTACACATGAACTGTTCCCCTGGACTTTCCCAGCTGAGCTGTGACCCTTCCAAGCTGCAGCTGATGCACTCAGCCCAACATGCCTGGGATGCGCAGAGGTTGCTGTGGTTGCTTACCTGCTCCACATTGGAGATGGAGGCCAAAGAGCTTCTGAAAATACCCAGCCTGTGTTACTGCCTCCTGCATCCCAAAGCGCTGGGTAGTCACAGGGGCTGTCGGTCATCCCATCCCATGGAAGCACAGCTAGCTTTGGGGCACACCTCAGCTGTCGCACCACTGCATTGCAGTCATTGGTCATGTCCTATCCAAAATAATAATTCCTGTACTTCAAATCTTGGTTTAAATCCCTTTGAGGGTATGTAGCCATGCTGACTTATAGCAGAACAATATTCTGGTACAGGAGGCTGAGCACTTGCGCTCTTGGTGCTCTCGTTGTCGTGGTAGGTTCAGGTATTTCCCTCTGAAATGGGAATGGAAGTTTTGGAAGCTGATGACTTTTATACCTATATTTTAGAGAGGCAAACATAGGTATAAAAGAATGAGATTTACAGTGACCATTCTTCACAGTCTTCCTTCCTTCCTCCTGTCCCACTCCTGCAAACATACTGTGAGGAGGTTATGAACATAGAAGGTGTACTTAAGTATATTTTTTAGAAAAAGAGGACTGAAAAAGCACTAAAATGATTGTGCTGCTTAACTAAAAAGAAAATAAAAGTTATGGGGTTTTATGTTGTAATTTAATTTTTGTTAAACTGATTTGTAAAGTTTAAAGCTGTTACAAATTAGTGAATTCTGTATATAATGCAGCTGATATGCAAACATAAAAAAATTACCAAGTGGCAAAAACCCAATGTCAAATCACCTAATTTTACTCTGGGCACATGCTACCTATACACACAGAGTTGTGAAAGTGACATTAAAGGAGACACACAGAGTACCCCTTATAGTGCAAAAGTAATATTTAAGCTTTCAGTTGGGAATCTTACTAAAAAGCTTTATCTTTTATGTTTTAAAGAAAAGGAACACCACAAAACCCTGAAGCCAAGGTATTTGAGCAAATTTTTCTGTGTAGTTTTCTCTTGGTGGTGTCAGGACTGAACAATGATACATGTTACATAATGTTACATAGTTATTCTGTTTTCTTAGCATCACTGAAATATTTGTCAGTAATTAGGAAAGTGTGAATCAAACAAGTCCTATCTACAGTATTGCTGAGAGAGCTTATTAAGTAACATATACAAGTAGTCTGGATAACTGAGAAAGCTCTCCTTAATTTCATAGATGAGTGCAGGGAATCTTTATAAGCTCATTAGAGCAAAGGAAACTTATTTCACAAGTTATTCCAGGAAAAATAAATATTACTAAATTTGGAATATGTAACATTAATATCCTAAAATACGTAAATGAACACACTGACTATTTAAAGCAAAGGTGGTAAGAGAGAAGCAATATTGATTTTGACAGACTTAGGACCCTAGCCCACTACAGCAAAATCTCTTGATCGTCACAGCATGGTGCATCCAGCTACTACTTACCTGAATAATGTTATGTGACTTCATTGAGATGCCTTGATACGTGATGGAACTCAAGTTTCTGGTGTTAGGCCTTTGCAGGTCAAATTTTAACAAATGTCAGTAAATGCTTAGAAAATCATGAGTCAGTAATAAACTATTACTGGGTTACATAATAAAAAACACAAATGTGTATAGTTAATATGGAGTGACACCTCTTTAGAATGGACAAAAATCATACTTGAAGCATGACAGCCTACTTGAATTGTACCATATTTACATTCCAAAGGGTATCTTGCATTTATCTTTAATTGTTGTATTATGCCATAGTGTTGAGGGTGGGAGGGGCGTACATAATGCAAGTTCATCAATATAAAAACGATCTAGTTTAACATCATTAGAATTTTTACCATAGAAAAGAAATTTTTTTTGTTTTCTGGGTTTTGGGGTTTTTTTAATGAGAAAATTGTTTTTCGTGGATAGAAGTCTGGTGACCTGTAATATGACAATTAATTTAAGAACTATGAAAATATCATGTGCATGAGCTGGAAATAATTTCTCTTTTGTGGTATGGAAAATGTCTGACATCCACTATTGGCCTTTTACAAATACAGTGACAAGCAATAACTTGGTATGACTTAGCCATTTGACAATACAGTCACGATTGCAAGTAAAGATCACTTAATTTGTGTGTTGTGATTAAAAACTGTATCAGCATTTGGGGGAAAAATATACCAGGAGAAAAAATACGTGTTCTGAGTAAACTGGAAGTCAGAATTCTTGTTTAAAATGGACTTGTGCTAACTAGTGGAAAGACTTTAGGGTGCTATCATGGGTACTGCTATACATGATATTGACATGTGCCTATTAAGAAATGTATGGATGAAGTAAGTATACCTTCAACAGTACTGTGTGTTATTAAACAGTTCCAGGAACTAGGATCTGCCATAGTATGGACACTGGCTACCTGATACAGGAAAACAAAATCAAAGTAGTGAAAGATTCCCAAGCTATCCAAGAAATCATTTTCCTTCCTCTCAAGCAATGCAATGAATTCACAGAAATCAAGGTCTGTGCTATGAAATTGAAGAATGTATGCTTTGTAGCTGAAGACAAAAGACGCACACAGGAGTAAATATTGATTGAACTAATCATCAGATGAATAGAAATGAGCTTTACCAGGGCACCAGTATAATGGGTTATTTAACTAGCCCTTTCGTAGTCCATATGCTGCCCTTTCAACCCACAACCCTATCTATTCAGCTCTTAATGAGGGAAATCACAGGTGTTATAACGGCATTTATGGTAAATCGGGCTAAATATAATAGTTGTATAAATAACCAGTTGCAGTTAAATAGGACAAAAGGGAAATTATTAAAAAGAAAAGAAAAAGAAGAAAAGAAACTTTGAGCATTACTACACATCATGAGGTAACAGTAGTGCATTAGTGGTTACACATTGTTTTACACTTCTAAGATGCTGTCCTAGATCACTTGCTGTTGAGCTTAGTAATAAACCTGTTAAATCAACTTCAACCAAAGCGTAAATTTTAAGGAACCTGATACATTTGAATTTAAAATCAGTTTCTTTAAAGAGCAATTTTAACAGCTTTGTGCATTTAGCACAGTTGGGGCTTTCCATAATGACTTTCATAGACAAACTATAGATGTCAAAATGTTGTTCTTTGTGCTTCATGTTTATAAAGTTCAATGTTGTTGTTCCTTCCGATTCTATATGCAGTCTGGGCAAAGTCTGCAGTGCAGCTTTGAGGATAAGACATCGCACAGTGTCAGTGGGGGTGGCAGACAGAAGGTGCCTTTTGGATTGTGCTGTTTTCCTGTTTGTTTCTAATATTGCTTTCATGAGCATATTAAAAACTCTGATTTATGCACAGGATTGAGAATAGAATACAGCTGTGACGGTCTGGTCGTTGTTTGACTGAACAACGCTTACTCACTTGAGTGGTCCTATTGATGAGACATTTGGCTGTATTTTTGCTGTCTTGGAACTATTTTTTATAAAGCAGAAATGCTTGCACTTAACTTTGCCAGACTCATTCTGCTGGACTTTTATGCAAACAGAATGACAGCTGTTTCTGCCTCTGCTACAAGTATATAGGCTAATTTAGTTTGACATAAATGTTGTTATTATGCTGTTAATGATGAATTATTTTGATGAATTGTCAATTACAATGCATCTACACAATTTTTAAGGGAGATCGACACTTTTATTGCTGCACAAAAATTCAATAAAATTCAAAAATCTCGATCTGGATCACGGACATTTAAAACCATACACTCATTAAAGAGTAAACATCAAGTAATTATCCTTGCTTGACAGACAAACTCATTTTGAAAGAGTTTTCCTGTTATCACGGGCCTTGTTTATGCGAGTAGTTCAGTTAGATTTGATGGGACTACTCACGTAAATAAGGCAAACTGGATTTCAGGCTGTTTGTTCTGTGTCCCTTCGAAACCGAATGACTTGGGATTGTAAGAAACGTGAATGATTATAAAGGCTTACAGGGAATCAACGTTGTAAGAAGCATGCCATGTTAAAAAATCTTCTTGCCCTGAAATTTCAATAAAATCACCTTTCACTCCTAACTGCCTACTACTCTTTGGTGCTTGAATATAGCTGTTGGCTTGGCTGGAAATTCCTATTTGCTGGAAAGAGCTGTTGGTAAACATGCTACTTGTTTTCTCAGCTAATGCTGATGTATAAAAAGTATTCAAAAACATTGTTCTTCGATTATCAATAAATTACTTTGTTTAATTGTTATGCTTATGCTGATTGCTGTGTTGCTGCTGGTAAATAGTGGCCAAATCAATCTTTAAGTAAAGATTAAGAAAATACATACATTTGTAATATATTTAGGCATGAATATGCTACACATGGTAATAAACATTTTAGCATAACTAAAAATGCAGTATTATTTTAAGAGTAATTTTGAAGATTATTATAAAGTCAGTCTTTAAAGCATTCTGTCTGCTTATAGATGTTCTTGAGGTGGTCTCACAGTTAACTGATTCCTTTTAGTTATCCATGGTCACTTAGAAGGTTCTCTGAACACAACAAACAGCTTTCACACCAAAATATTCTTTTTAAGAGTCTCATTTCTGGTTCATTAATCCACGGTAGCCATAAGTGACTTTATCCTTCAGAGTAACATTTCCAAACAAGATATGCATTACCATTTAATTTAATTTTTTCACTCTCTGAAGCAATCCTTTAGACTAAAAATGTCTTTACTCTTAGAAGTAATATGTATTACGAGTTTTTTTGAGTGAGGGTGTTCATAGGGGGAAAAAAGCTAGATCAAAAGAAGACAAAGAAGAAGAAGTTGTTAAATTGCAGTTCAGTCTACTGTCAAAATAATGAGCTGTCAAGAGGGTAGCATATTATGTTTTGGAGCGGGTTGCTTTTGGTCTCAAATGAAATTATGGTTCTCCTAAAATAAACTTCAAGTGTAAAAAGTGAAGACAAGGCTGTTTATAAATAAGCAACTCTTAAACTACCGTTCCCACTACAACAGGAGGTAAAGTGTGATAGGCTTTATGCAGTTTGATAATTTGGGGAGGTTAGATTATTTAGTGTGCATTACACATTGAAAGCTTACACTTGTTTGAAAGATATTTGGAAACTATAGATCCGATCCTGGAGTTGATGCCTTGTTTCTGGTTTTTAGCTAGCAGAGTGAAAACTGTGGAGCAAACTATTTTCCTAAAGATTAATTGGAAATGAGAATTTTTTTTTTGGAGGAGGACAGTTTAGTGAATTTACTATATGTGAACTGTATAAAACAGAGTTTAACAAAGTTAAGGACAATATTTTCATTAAAAATGTTGTTTAGAGACATTCATGTGTGTTTTCTTCTCTTTCCTTCTTGAAAAATGTCCTGATTTTACTAGATGATGATAAACTGCTGCCAGTTAACTTTTTGATTTAAGAGCTTGCCACAGCAGTGCTTTTTGGAAAACCTAACGCTACACTGTTGGCAAATTTTTACTTGATCGCTTGTTCACTTCAACAGTGCAGCACCGATTTTGCTTCTCAAAACAAGATGAAAAAATGAAAGTAAATGTTATATTTCAGGTCCTGACTAAGTAGTGAAACAGGTGCTCTATTGTTTCTTTTCATATTTGTCTGTCTGGAAGAAGAATGAAGCGGCAAACTGGCTATGAAGAGCATTGCTTACTTCAATGCGCATTGTTTGGGGGATTTTGTACAATATTTGTACAATGAACTGTATTTAGTATTTAATTGGAATGAACTGAAAGAAAGGAGAGACCATGCAGAGGAACTGAGGCCAGATATTTAAATGCAGTGGGAGCACAAATATGAACAAACGCAGCACAGTCTAGTGGCACAGCAAAGTAATGGCACTAGAGAAGAAATGTATTAATAAAGCATACTGCCATTTGGTGATTTCATCTTTATGAAGAAAAGAAACTTTTCTTTTGGAGACAGTTCCACTGATGACCAAGCACAGATTATTTTAGTTTGGAATTTGTATTAAAACTGCCATTGTTTTCTTTCAGTGCATTTGTGAAAATTATATAAGTATCTGTCAGCAAGCCAGACTTCTCCTTTTAATGACACAAACCATTCTTTCTATACCAATACATATGGAAATGGAAATGTGATACAAGAAATATCAGCTTAATTCTTTTTTTAATGTATGGAAATCTATAATATATATCATACTATAGATAGTATGTAAGCAGTACTGCACCAGTAGTCTTTATTAGATGTGCGAACGAGAGTAGTGGGGGATTTGCATTTAAAATTAATGTTGCTTTATTGGGAAAAGTAAAAAACAGCAACACTTTTACTAAATTTTCTCATTCAAAAATCTATGTATTCTAAATAATCTAAATTTATATCTAAAATCACAACTATTAAATAGTGTGAACTACAGCCACACATAGATAAAACAGATTTCATTTATTTGAATGGGATGCACTTTATAATATATACTAGTTTCCTCTTAGCCATAGCCAATTTTTGAAAATTCAAATTATATTAATCTCTCAAATGATTAAGTAGGAATAAGGAGGAAAATTAAAAAAACAATGTCAATAGAGGCAAAGTATGGTTGATTAAAACGCTTTGAGAATAACTGAAACTATAAATTGTTCCATAGCTTAAAGAACTTCGGCATCATGTTCCACTGCAATTTGCAGAGCACTTCTACATGCTTATGAAAGTAAATTCCTTAGTCTGAACTGGCCGAGAATAAAGGCATTACCAGTGTTGTGGCAGCTGTTGCAATATTAAAGATCAAACTTCAAAAGTATCTAGTAACTACCATAATTTAGCCATAATTTAATTCATAATTAATGTATTATTAAAAAAAAAGAAAGAAATTGCAGAAAACTTTGCATTCAATATCTACTCTGACATTTTGAGAAGCAACAATTATCACACAAAGATTTCTGGAGAAACTGTTCATATGTGTCAGTATTTCAAGCAAATATATGTTACAGTATATTACATCAACTGAGTGAAATCTGTCTGCAGAGCTGTGGTTGATCCAACCTGCATCTTTAATTTTGAAACAGAATTCCCTATAGACTTGGCTGAAATGTTTTACTGTAAAACTACTGGTACAATATGGCTCATTGGTTGTTTACAGCCTTCTGATTTTCAGAAGATGGGAGAGCTAAATAATACTATCACTTTGAGTTCAGTGGATAAGCAGGGAGAGAACTTGCACTGTCTTAATTCAGGTGCCTATGCAGAGTTGCTTTCTTCATTTATCATTGATTTGAGTTTGCCACAATTCCAATGTTTATTTTTGTAAAAGGCCATTTACCAAGATGTGTTCTAAATCAGCGATTGCTACGAACACTAGTGGGAGTGCCATGAAGAACAGGACACTAAATAAGACCTTTTGCAGCAAGCGATTTTCAGGCTTCAACAGAATTTAGGAGAAAAAGATTGTGCCAGCTGCATCATAAAACTGAAGGAGAGAAATATATGCTTTCAGCAGGGAATTTAAACAGGTGCAAGAGAAAACAGGGAGGAAAAAAGAATGGTGAATTTGGATTAAAAACAAACAATAGAAAGGGAGCTGTTTTGAAAGAGAGTGATCTGAAAGAAGTGGAAAGTAAAGGAAAAAAACAGAATATAAAAAGGAAGAGTGAGGAGATGGAAGGGCTTTTTTTAACATGAACAGTCCTGTTCTACAAAGTTCTGGACTTTTCAACTTCCCCTCATTGAAGGTGGAGTTAACTACAGTAGGCATGCTGTTAGAAAAGAGAAAGAAAGAGAGAAGTGGAAGTAATAGAAAAAAGGAGTGAAATAAGGAAAAGAATGAATGTACAATATGAATGTATTCATTGTGCTACTTTCCATTACTTGGTGCTGCATGTAGATTTGTTGTAGTGGGACTTCAAACTATTTGGTATTCAGTTAAATGCTAGCATTAGACATCCAGTCCCATTCACTTCACTATGTATATCCAGAGGTCCGCTGCTGAGGAGTGCTGCAAGTTGGAACATCACATATACAGTTATGTAAGCTGTCTGTACAAGCTTGGTATTCACTGCACTTCAGCCAAGTTAGTCATTTGCAAAATTAAAATGTCATTTGCAAAATACATCCAAACCTCATCTTTTTAAATTCTGGATCCTATCAAATTGGTTTGTTTTCTTTCCCCCCTATCTTTCTTTTATTTTTCTGTCCCTCATTCTTTCTCTATTTTTTTTCAGTCACTTTTGTTAAAAAGCAGTACACTCAGAGAAGTTCTTGACACTAAACTTCATTCACTTGTTAGAAAATGTGTGATTAGTTCATTAGACCATGCATCATACATGACCATGTATTACAGAAAGAAGTTTCGTTCTTTGCACCCTTTTGTTCCTTTTGGTTTACCTTTGGGCTATGCTGTTGGGAAGAAATAAAGAGTTCGTTAAATCTTGGCCTGGCTACATCTCCATCATGTACCTCTATGACATTTGTATGCCTGTAGCCTTGGAGATAGCATAGGTGCTTGAGAGATGAATCTCTGCTTCCCTAGTACTTCTTGGTTGCCAGCACCTTCTCTTTCTCTTGCCTGGTAAAAGAATTTACCTGTATCTTTGGATTTATTTTTTTAAATGATCTATTCACCTAATTCATATAATAGGCTTTTGGAGACAGTGGAAATGTAGCAGTGAAGAGATAATGTCCTATCTGATTGCAGCAAAGCATTTTTTTTGTAAGATGGAAATAATGCCTTTAGATCTTTTCTCCAAGCTCAGAAGATAAACAAAGAATGCTCTTATGATGCTCTCCATTTCTCCAAGACCAGGGTGATTTTTAAGTATATACCCTTGGCTAACTTTTCCTTCTGTAGCATCCACAGAGCTTATTACAGAACCAAACAATCGCAGAACTACTCCATAACCAAAAAGAAAAAGGAAATCTGAATTTTCGGAAAACTACTCTGGTAGCGTAGGAGGTTAATTTACATGAATTCTCTGCTTTCCCACCTCCCACCTGTAGTTTTCTGTAAGTCCTAAGCATGAAACAGGCAGAGCGCCAAGCTGTCATCCGTTAACGTCTATTTCATCCTTTCCCAGGATCAGCTGAGCTAGAGGAGGATATATGTCTCAGAGGAAAGTCTTTATGCTATTACTGAAATGTTTAGGTGTGCATCAGATTTTGACCCAGCGTTAGCTTACATTATCTTTTGGGCAGAAATGAGCAGCAGGATAAAATAATTTCAGGAAGACAAATGCTATTAAATGCATATTGTGATTTTTCATTATCTCCAAAATAGCATTTTGATATATTCTTCACTGTGGAACAAGTCAAAGCATGAACTTCTGGTTTACTGTCAAGAATAATATAAATAGTTTAGGAATTGTTATTCATTTAAGGAATAAGGCTATTTCTGTGAAACTACTGATCACTGTCTAGAGGCCAACTGTTATGGTATTTTAAGCAGTACTAAACCATTAGTATTTTAATTACTGCTCAGGAAGGCAACTGAAAAGGTTTCATATTTTAGATGTATGTATAGATATGTTTCATATTTCATGAGGGAATAGGTGATATTTTGATATATTTATGCACAGAATAGTTGAACAATTCCTTGAAAATCAAATAATACTATTTTCCCATTATGTGACTTCAAAAAAATGTCCATTTCCAATAGGAGATGTATTCGCATCCAAGCATAACAACTTTACATATCTATGTATTTTTGTAATTCATAATGAAGAGGAAAAAGAGAAAATAATATGCCATTTTCCAATCCTGTTTGGTTATCAGGTTTTGCTCTTAAAGCTAGCCAATCATACTGATGTATGTTTATTGGTTTGGGGTTTTATTGCAGTTGCATATTACCTTTTAGAATTTTTTGTGCTGTATTAGTTTAAATCCCCACCTCCACTGGTTGTCAGTTACTTGTTGCTTCTTGGTACGTTTCATATTCTTGTAGTCTTTGTGGTTCTTCATTTTGTGAGCTGCTTCTGCCACAAGTATACTCTTACTGGCAGGCTTAATAGAAGAAGGCCATTGAATAGGTGTTAAGGATGAACCTAGAATATGATCCTTCCACGCTGTTCATTAGACTCATTAGAAAGGCAGTTTGAAGAAGAATTTGGAATTGTCCATATGAGACTAATCTATAGTTATGCACAATGACGAATGCTTTCTGTAGTGACATTTATCAACTATTCATGTAAAAGAAAGCCCCCAAAAAGTGTATTTAAGTTATGTCATTTATTTACTTTCTTATCCTGCATGACTGCTTATGCCTATGTGAAAGATAATAGTTCCCCTTCTATTGCAGATACACTCAGCATCTTTATACAGTAAGGAAAAGAAGCAGAAAGCTTTTGTGCGATGGAATTTTGTCAAATCAGTTAAATTAGAACTTTCCTAGGGGTTTTGCTATCTAGTGCCTTCACATGTGATGTATTCTTTACTTCAAAAAGGTGCCAGATTGATGGCTGTTCTGTACCCTGCAGAGATTTAAGACCTGTTCCTGAAGGGCTTTTTGGCATGCAAATAGTTGCATGGGTGAGGTGACTGGTGTGCAAAAGTCCTTGTTGGGCTGATCTTGTTAGGTGCAGACCTAACAAAGGTACCAGGAGCCAAACTGCCCAGGGCACCAGGGCTGTCTCTCTCCCATGCCATTTGCCTATTGTGCCTCAACGCTGACCTTGCAAGATCCTTTTCCTCTGGCCATTATAACGTTGGCCTTGCTGCTGACAGTGCCAACAGGGGTGCCAATTAGTGCTATGTGGTGGGTTTTGTTTTTCCTTTTTTATGAACAAAGTCCATTGAGATCTGGATTGAGACCACCAACTTACTTCATGCAGGCCACCAAGTGTCATGGCATTTTTATTTTGCTCAGTCACTACTGACCTGGTGTTGAACCATCATTTGTAATCTGTATACAGTCTCTGTGTCTATTATTAATTTGAAATCATTTCACTTGATAGGAAAAGATGTTTGCTTCTGAAGTAAGATATGTTAATAAAGCATAATATTATGCAACAAATATGTAAAATACCTCAAGTTGCTTCTTCAGGTTAGATGCTGAATTTGAGTCTGCTTTTACGAAGTTCACAAATTTTATCAAAATTCTGAAGAATGGACCAGGCATACAAAAAGGGTGCAGCAGAAATGACAGGAGCATTAGAATTTTATATCAAATAAAGAGAATCCCGTGTGCTACAATAAGCTTTGCAATCTAATATACAAACATGAGAGTCTCTATTCTGTTATGGTCTTCTCTTAAGTGATCTTAGGACATTTCTACTTACTCGGGCCATTCTGTCAAAAATATCTAAGAATACTCAGACCTATTCCAGACTTCCAAGGTTTCAGAGATAGAAAATTGAGCTGAAAAAATAGAGTTCTTCTTAAGCATTGCAGGGAGCCCAGGATTAAATCAGTTGTTCTGAAACATTATTCTGTATTTTTCTGTCTATCAGCAGAAAAGTTATTTTACAGGAATCTTGATTTCTTCTTTTAAATATATGTGAACAAGATTTTCTCAATGTCCAATGGAAGTGGTAATCACTAGTCTCCGTTTAAGTGTATAATGCCAAATTTCAGGTAACATACATATATATGTGGGTGTATACTAGACTTGCCAGCTGAATACAGCATTCTTGATTTTATGTTTTTGCAGTAGTTTTAATATTTTAAACTTTTAAATATTTCATTCTTTTGTTATCATAACTGAGCAGGAAATATATCATATGGTTCAGGTTTTGGTTGGGGGTTGTTTTTGTTTTCCTTTTCCCTCCCAGCGAAAGCTGTGATCCCTCATAGTGAGACATATTGTAAGTGTGTCTGCAACTTTAAATCCTGTGGTAATGAAGCTAAAGTTGAGGAAATATTAGAACTTTGTTATTAGCAACAGTAGACAGGAAGCCACAGGGAGAGTAGAACTGACTTGTTATTGAGTCGCAATAAGGCTGCAGATTGGACTGTGGATATATCCTCTTAAAATAGCTGTTCTGATGCTGAAAAGAGTAAGTATTCTTATTTATTTTAGATGTATATATCCATGAAGAGGCTGTAGAAGGAATCATGTAAATGTTGGAACAGCTTACCAAGTTATGCCAAAAAAGATTTTTATTCCACTTCAGAAAATTCAGCTGGCTACATTTCTGAGAAAGAGAGAAAGCTATAAGGAGGAGGGGTGAGTGTATGAGTGAGTGTGAGTGAGTTTGTGAAGCACGGTAAAGAAATCTGTGTTAAAGATGAGAGAATTGGGGGAGGGAGACACTTTAGCCTCTCCTTTAAGTACATCTCCCTCCTGAGTACATTTACTTCCATCACAATGGGCTAGAAGAGATCTTTGTTTAGTGGTGCAGTGCCCTTGAGACCTAATTTAGCTTTTATAGCAAATTCAAAAAGAGACAGAGTGAGCAAGAGAGACCAGAACAAAGATACGAGTTTGCACCACGAATATTGATACTTGTGGGTTGCTTCTGTAAATCCATTAAAAGAAATTCTCCTAGAAATGCTGACTTGGACTTTCTGCTAAAGGAGGGCTGAACTTCAGAGATACACATTGTTTCATTATTCAGCTGTGATAATGAGGAGATGGTATAAATGTGTGTTGTAGGGCAGCGGTGGCTTTGTTACTTTTAAATAACAAGTAGAAAGCCATTAAAGTCAAGCAGAAATGCATCAAAAATTAATTTTGCCTCTGAAAATGCATTTTTTTATTAAATCATACTGTTAGAAGCATGTATTAGATCTAGTTCTATGAACATTACAAAAACATTCTCAGGAGTCCCAAAACTTAATGTATGACATTTCTTATTCCTTTGTTTGAGTGACTTCTCTTTGTTTGAGAATTTGGAATGGTTTTGCTCTCTTCTAGCACATAATTTTGCAAAGGTCATCTTTGGCCCCCTGGATTTAGGGCCACCATGATGTTTTTGGATAATTTTTTCCTGTATTTTACAAGGCTGTGTTTTTTTATCATGAATGGAGTTGTACTGAGTGTTCACCTAACCCCATGAATCTTACTCAGTAGGACCCATTTCTGCAGAGTCTTGACGTCAGAGCTCTGCTTTGCCACACTACAGATGTGCCTTGTGAGTATCGCTATTTTAAAAGCACAACATGAAACGAAATCAGATGTGGGGAAAATTTGCTCTGGAGTGTACTATTCTGTTATCAACACACAAATGATGCTTTGACATCAAAAGTTATGGACAGCTACAAAAATATATTTTTGGTTAAAATGAGATGAGATTAAATGAGTCTCTCATTACTTAATTTAACTTGAGGTTTTATTGGTACTTCTATGGCTGATGCAGTTGTCCTGCACATTCATATTTTACATAAACATTTCCTTCAAAGAGTATTTGATAAATAAAACATAGGCTTGTCAACACATATAGAAAGCTGATTTGAGTCAGCTCAAAAGTATGCATTTAAAAGTGCATATTTTTAAGGAAGTCATATTTATACTTTATTTATCATCTAATTGCAACTGGCTTCCTCTGCCTTCTCTGAAGAGCACTGGCTATTAAATATTCCACTTCCACAAACTTGTGCCCACAGAGGCAATCGCTAGTTTATGTCACATCACCTCACTGAAACTTGTTGCTGCTGTTGCTAGGCAGACTGATTTGCACCAGCCAACAGCATGGTATAATTCCCCTCAGCAGCAGATTTCAATTAAAGGTCTAGGCATAGAGCTGGTTTCTTCAGCTGGTCAGCTCCAGTAGTAAAAGGCAAGGCATCAAGAGCTGTGCTGTGCAGCAGCTTGATTCCTTAAGGTTTTCTGTAATAGATTCAGGCTGGGTATCTTAGAAAAATATTTAAACAAATAATTAAGCTGTTTCTGTTTTCATTTGTATAAATCAATTTGGATGGGAAGCTAGTGTTTGCAGTGATGTTTGTTGCTTTCATTTTCCAAATAGATTTTATTCCTTCCATGGTGTGTTGAGGATAAAAACAATTGAACATCAACCAACAGAAAAAAACCTTTTAATCTATGGTGTGATTGGGAATCCCACAAAAAGATCCTGTGCCAATGTTCTCTTCTTTTAGAAACATTTCGGGATCTGCATGGAAATATTACATCTTAAGCAAAAAGATCTAAGGCTAAGCAAGAAGCTTTGGGATCAATACATTACCTTGCCATTTAAAAAAAAAAGCTATTTTGGTATGTTGAGGGGTTTGCTGGGAACTCAAAAACTCTAGGAAAAGGAAATATTTTGAGGACTATGTCTTGGTGTGTTGACTCACAGCTGGAAAAATGGAAATGGCAAAAGCAGATTTGGGGATGGTGTCATTTGTTAAAATTTAAGTTAATTCTGCTAACTTGGTTTAAAGCAGATTGAAGAAGCATTTTTGTAGACATATGGCTATCTTGTCTCACCAAAACGTAAATACTTCACTTTTGCCCTCCATGTTTGTGGGAAGGAAAGGTAGAATTTAACCTTTTAATTAATCTTTAAAAATATTTTTCTTGTTGTATCCATCAACACTCCCTTAACATACATCTTTCTGCCAAAGATAATGCAGAACTTGCTTCTCAGAATTACACTGATCTCAGCTTTGCTGTTGCTGCACTAGTATTTTCACCCAAATTCTCATAATAAATAGGACTGACCTATTATGTAGTCCTGTGGGGAAACATTACTGAAGAAAGAAGTGGTAAGAGCATAGACCGAGCAATACATTTAATAAGGTTTTCCACAGTGGCACAGTGAAATTTATTACAATTTGTATTCTGAACTCTGTTGCAGGCATGCAAATCTGTAGTTTCCCTTCATTTGCCAAAGTGTTACTGTAGAGATTTTTTGCAAAGTATTTTGATTTATCCTAAAGCTGTCCAGGGGCTTCCTTTCTCACCAAGTTCTGTCCAAATGCAAAGCATGCTCCTATGCTCTGGAAAGAAAGAGGTGCCATGTTTCCATTTTTAGGTAATCACTTGATTCTTAGGCCATGTCAAGGTTGTTCAAGGTCTCCTAAATAATTCCTGAAGTTTGTTCCACTCTTCCAGTGTTTCCAGTTGCCGGAGATGGTCTCTAGGGCACCATCAGGCTGGATACTTAATTCACGAGTTCTCAGAGCATCTCTAGCAAGGTTCTAATAACTCTTCATAGCCCAAACTGGTGCTTTATACAAAACCCCATGATCTACTTCATATTATGTCTTCACGGTCTCATCTAATGCCATTATCTGTCCACTAGGGGGTTCTTCCATCATCTTCTTGGCCACCCCATGTGGACTTCACATCACCTGCTGGAGGTCAGCACAATTCAGTAGCACCAAAGGGACGTGGCATAGAGGGATGTGGGGAAGAAGTCAAAATGTCTGTGAGTATATGCATACAGGAGAGGATGAAAATTTGGAGCAGAGGCTTTTCCACAGAACGTTGAATCAAGAGAGAGGGATTCCAGGATAGTATATGCACTTAACCCTCAACAAGGGCCAACAAAACTTACCATTATTAACAAGGACCAAGTACATTGTCTCTCCTCATTGAGGCAGTAGATAAAGAACAGGTACAACTCATCTCCTCCTCAAAAAAAACCTAAGCAAAAACCTGCTTCTCCTTAAACTTCTGTCTTTTGGTTTGGTTTGGTTTGGCTTTTTTCCAAAGCTGCTCAGTGCATTGGATAAGGAATCTCTTCTTGGCACATCATGTATGAAATTCTGCACTTACTGAGAAATGAGTCTGAAGACACCAAGACCTTGAGGCGAAATTTTCATGAAAAATGGGCAGTAGCAAAATAAACATCTTCCACTGTGGTCTTCTACAAGAAGACTCTTAAATTAACTGTACCTCTCTGTACTCAGCAGCTGATCTTAAAAAGACTTTGACTGTCATCAAAGACGGACACATCTTGCTGCACTTTAAAAATGAGGGTTTCCTTTCCAGACACTAAGCCTGGATGAAAAAAAAACACAGGACAGTCCCCCCAAAAAGCATTGTGTGCAAACTCTTCTTATGACTTAAGGGCTATTGCAGTGTTCCCAGCCTGTATGTTTAGTGTCTAGCTCATCTCCAGACGAGGTATGCTAGGGAAATGTTTTTGAAGGTTATGTTGGTCAGATCTGAGGAAGATCCTCATCTGGAATAAAACCATGCCAAATACTGTGAAAATCTTTTAAATCAACTTTCCTTGATTTAGCAGAGCAAATATGAATCCTGGATTTTTCTTGAGGCCCAAGATACAGGCAGGAGGGATGGCCATCTCTTTTCTTCTAGCATGGTAGTCTAAATGATGATGAGTTTAACATGTACCAGTATAGGACAGGCTGTCATTATGGTCAGCCACATCAAGTCTTGTGGATTGGCTACTTGCTTATTCAGAAAAGATGGAGGGAAGGAGGAGAGAGAGCAGGGTGCAGAAGCAGATCAAGAGTGTGGTTAGATCAGCTGCTGTAGCTACAAATCAGTCATGGAATTTTTTTCTGTATCTCTTTAGGCCATTGTTTTTATTCCCTGATGTGCTACCTCTGAGAGTACCTGAGAGGAGCAAGGCTTCAAAATGCCATGCAAAGTCACTTTCTTTTCTTATCTTCTGTGTGAAATATTCTCTGTATCATCTCTGTCCCTAAACAGCCAAGAACGTTTTTGAGGGTATCCAGCATTTTTCCATTTCACAAAACCTAAGAGCTGTGCTAAAAAGCTTCTATATTCTTTGCAGGAATGGTACAGTATCTAATGAGGCATGTTTTGTAGTAATTGTTCTGTGAAGGCCAGCAAATGGATACTGCTGGCTTGATTTTTGGCCTACAGTAATGACCTTGAGGGAGGAAATCATCATGTGAAGTCAGCATTATGCTTGCCCTTGCCCAGATCTCAGTCTTCTCCTGGGGAGACATTTCAGGCCATAGCTCAAGTCTATCTGAATGATCCTCCTTAGGAACAAGTGTTTAATTTTGCAAGGAGGCAGCTGTACACAGAGTCCAGGAAAGACTGTGGCAGAAGCAGAGGTGTTTCTGGGCATCAATCTGGGAGTGTCACTATGGAGTGCTGTCTGTGGCAAGGAGTCCAAAGTCCTTGACAGGCTTAGGTAGGCTGAGGAAATGATGTTTTCCTGTATGGCCCAAGCAGAGACAATATGGACAATAAGGGGGTTTTGCCCAAAGCAAGCTTACCAGCTGTGTTCTCATAGGACAGTGTAGATGCAGTTTAGAAATATGATTTCTTACCTGGTCTTTTTATTGCACTGCTGTATAATATTTTAGACTCTTTAAGTTTGCAAACTGAATGGGGCTTGGTAGAATAGTCATGGGACACTTGTAGATTATACTATGATTGACAGATGTGTTCTGACCAACTAA
Source organism: Aquila chrysaetos chrysaetos (assembly GCF_900496995.4). Taxonomy (NCBI): domain Eukaryota; kingdom Metazoa; phylum Chordata; class Aves; order Accipitriformes; family Accipitridae; genus Aquila; species Aquila chrysaetos. The sequence continues at coordinate 48,242,480 of NC_044030.1, forward strand.
AGCCAAGTATGAAATGGTGAAAGCGCTGTATGTCAGAACCATACTAACAGATGCAGGTATTAGTCTAGTGCTGACCTTCATGTAGGTGTATGGTATAGGTTCTGCTCCTTTTCTTCATGTGAACAGAAGATCAGTCAAGCATTTCTCAAGTTGAAGTAGCAAAATTAGGGTTCGTACAGAAGGGAACTGCACTGACAAACATTATATTCACCTGGTAACATGAAGAACAAATAAGGAAATAGAGAGGTAATGCTGTAAGTCTGCTGTCTGTAAGAAATATTCCCTGAATGTTTTTCATAATTTCAAATTCAAGACAGGGTGTCCTAGTTTCAGCTGGGATAGAGTTAACTGTCTTCCCAGTAGCTGGTACGGTGTGTCACGGTCCACTCGGTGGACTCGTGATGGTTCGTTTGCTACGATCTCGAAAGTGCAAAATTAAGGTGACCAACACCAAAGGGGATAGCAGTAATCACACAGTAAAACTTTATTGTATTGCCTGTGAAGAGGCACGCGATAGTTAGAGATGGGTGAGAGAAAGGAGAAAAGTAAAGTTAAGTTTAGAGAGAGGAGGAAAAGAGGTTATAGCTACCACCGCTGATCTCAAGACGTCCTAACGGTCCCGGGTCCAGCTAATGCTGCGTCGTCGATCGTCGTGGTCCTTGGTGGGGAAGCTTCAAATTCCCATTGTTCAGAAGTCATCTTTTATGCTTAGTAACACACCTTGCTCCACCTCTGCCTCAGGAGTCTCCGCCCTTCTCGAGCGAGGCTATCACGCAGGCGCAGGGTCAGTGTCCGAGGCGTGGCAAGTCTTGGAGGCGGGTAGCCTTCGACCAGGAGGTGTGTTTTGGTATTATAATGAAGCAAAGTTCGTCTAGAGTTCATGATTTCTTCATCGATGTTATGGCAACAGGTGCAATCCATCCTTTTTGACAGTAGCTATGCGGTTATCTCTAGCGGCTCTAGCCAGGGACCTTCCAGGAGCCTTGTACCGCACATTCTGTCCTTGGGATTGGCCGCTGCGCTCCAAACAGGCCGTTGTCAGGTAATGTACTGTTCATGTTCCTGATGACAATGTTGAGACAATGCTGATTTTCTGACCGACTCTTACACCACCCCGTGGCTCAACATGGTCGTCAGGACGTCAGGACCGCTTGGTGGTAGCATGATAAAGAAGAGGAAGAAGAAAAGGAAAAGAAAAAGACAGAGAGAGAGAGAAAAGGAGAGAAGGTAGAAAGGCATCTACAATTTATATCAATTACAATCAAAATTGTTTATATATATAAAAAAAAAGAAAATCAATGAGGTTTCAAAACATCAATTGATTTGGGAATATCCACATTGGATGGAACATCAAGCATATTATATGTGTTCAGTACAGACATCAAATGCGTTAACCGATTCATCATTCTCCAGGCTATGACATACAATACTGCAGACAAAGCTAAACTGATCAAAACCAATGTCAAGAGAACCACGATGGGGTGACACAACTTGTTCAGGATGCCTGTAGCAGTAGGCGACCATCCGAAAAGTGCGTCCCACCATCTATGTTCTGCATCTTTTTGCACTCTTTCTAAAACTCGGTGTATTTCTTTCACATTGTGATGAACAGTTATTAAGGTTTTCTGTCCGTTTTCCCTAATTTTCTCCAAAATCTCAACCAAATCCTTGTGTTGTAATAACTGTTTTACCAAAGTGAGATTCATTCCAATGGGTATAGGCAACAATTCATGAATCAACATATAGTTAGATTGCAAAAGTTGGTGAGATGTGACCGGGGTCGAATAGGAAAAGTCACATCCAACAATCTTAGTAAAATTACAAACACAAAAATTTGAATGGTTTTTAGTCTCCACAACTACCTTATCTACAGATAGAAAATCACAAACAGTCCTCAAACATACACAGCCTTTGCCGATATATATGAGTACTGTTTCAGGGTTTTCATTAGGATGAATCTCAAAGTGGCAAATATTTTGTTCAGTATCCAAACAAATATCTTGTGCCTCAATTGCATTGCCTTCACAAACAAATCCTTATTGTTCTCGTACAATACAAGATTCCAAATTAACAGTTTGCCATTTTTCATTCACCTTTCGGGCCCATACTCTATGCTCAAAAGGATAGAGTATAGTTCCGTTGTGGTTCAACCCTAATGCAATAACGGGATAAATTGGGTATATGGTAGCATTATATATAGTAAGCACAAAAGTTGTAGCTATGTTTGTAACGGGATCATAAGTAAAGTTTACCAGGTTCCACCAGGATTGGAGTTCCTTCTCAAAATCAGTGGCACTGTCCCAAATTATTTTCCGAATTTCAGTGGGGAGAGTGCCTTCTTCCCCTTCTCTTATAATTGAGGCGGCTACCGACTGCATCCATATTTGAGCCTGGATACAACTGAGAGCCAAAGAGACGTTATCTTGGATCACCCCAAGTGCGTCAGTAATCAATTCGTGGTCCCTTACATTTACCTTTTCCCATTTTGGTAATATATTTGACAACAGCCACTGGTTAGTCCCCAAAGCCAATAAAGAAGACCGCAAAGGCTGTTGTAATTTAGCCAAATCACTAATTGAGGTAGCCAACTTGTTCATTATTACTTCCGAATCGATGCTATTTAAAACTCCCAATCCTGTACCCAAAACACCGGTTAGGTCTCTCTGTGTTCTTCTCATGGGAAGAGTTCGTTTTTGCAGCCAGGTTGTCCATCCCTCGTAAGAAGTCTTTAGGAAAGGTGAGCAAGCTGGCTGAATGTCTGAAACATTGTTCTGCATAGACAATTCAACTCGTTTGAGAGACCACGCCGGGTTAAACAACATTTGTTGTAGGCCCGTATTTCTGATCACATACGGTCCAATTTCAAAGATTTTTGGGCTAAGCACAACAATTGGTTGGGTAGTAGGTATTACAACATCTATTTTAAATCCTCCCCAGTATTTAGTGTTATTTTTACCACACATAACTTTATAAGAGTATTGTACAGCTGTCAAGTTTAACCAACAGTCTAGGTTTTGATTTTTACACAACAAAATAGGGCCATGAGGTCCAATTCCATAACTGTTTGTGGATTCAATGTGAGATTCAGTGATCAGTCTGCATCTTATTGTGATGTTATTTCCTTGTACCACTGTAAAAGAGGGTATAATTTCATCTTTGTCAGTTAGCATAAAGAGGGTACCTATGCCATCGTGCGTGACTACTGCAACAAGCATCCTAGTTACAACATTCATTTTGAATTTAAATGTTAGGCCTGATAGCTCTCCGGTTGGTGGATTAGATCGCCAATTGCACACCACATAAACTGGCTTGGTCAAAGTAAAATTATACCAACAATCTCCTTGTTCCTTAAGACAGGATTTGGTGATTTCAACATTATTGGTACTTGGGTCTAGGGGGTAGTTACCGACATTCTTTTGACGGCAACATGTAATGAGAAAATCCTGTTTGTTACATCCCCATTCTATTGTAGGACAGAGTTTCGCAGTGATGTTAGAACTAGGGTCCAATAGATTTCCAGAGATGGTAATTGAGGAGGCTTTCTCATAAAGAGATCCTTCCACCTTTCTACATCCCACTTGGATTTTTTCTCCAATCATTCCAGTCGGGACACGGACCCAGTCTTTTTTGTCCCATTCCCCCCACTCAAGTGGGTGGTATACTTCAGAATCATGCATTACTACAGTGGCTAAGTTTGGGAGACGGTCTTTGGGATACTGTCCCATACTCCAAGTATACTGGACAATAGCTTGGGACCATGGCCATTCTGTATTCTTTTGGCTACAGATTAGTGGTAAAATACAAAAGAGTACTATCAATCTAGTTAAGTGATTCTGGGAGTCCCCTTATTAAAGGAGTCATGATTTCAGGATTCACCGGCAACATCATTGGGGATTCACATCCGGGAACTAACTTCCTTTCATGTATCATTTGCAGGCAAGCTGTTTTGTGCACACTTTCTAGCAATTGATCAGCTGTGCCTGTGATTGCTAGGGGATCCCCCCTGTCTAAGGGGTTCAGCCCTCCGGCCCAATAGGCAGCCCGCTGGGTTAGGGACCATGGGGCACGTTTATCCCCTGTTGTTAAAAAGACGCCGTGGCCCCAGTAACCACTAGCTTCCCTTTCACTTAACTGAATTTGGTCCCCTCCAGTTAAAGATACACGCCACACATACTCTGTTTCGGATTCTTTGGGAAGGCGCCCATATTCTCTTTTCATTTTGGCCAATTCAGTGGGAGTGTATGGTATCTCTTTAGTTGTAATATGTGGGTCATTATCCTCATCATTTATATAAGTATATTCTGCTTTAATCAAAGGCCTCACTTGGGGGTTTTCCCTGAAGTGTTTCCTTGCTTCCTCTAGTTCCTTTTGGGGGTATACCTGACTTATTTGCCGAATACCTATCTTTTCCATTTTCATTTCTATCTCATTCAATGATTCAACAGACTTTGAAAGTTCTTCTTTCAAGGCATCCTTTAGACAGCGATTTTCTTCCTCCTTTTCCTCTGCTTGCTGTTTGTACAAGCAAATTACTCTTTCTTTCTCTGCTAACTGCTCTTCCAGGTTGGAGGTTGTTTTCTGCAAAAGTTGTACCAAATTTTCAAGGGATTCTATGATTTGTTTTTCCTGGCTACGCCGCTTATAGCGGTCTTCAATTGCTGCGACCAGGCTGGCTCCAAGAACTGCACAGATTATCGCTTTGCCTTTGCCTGACCGTGATCTAGCCTCATTCTGTATAGAAATCACTCGGTCTGTTACACTCTGTAAATTTGCCCAATTGTCTCGAGCCCACTCTTCCCCAGGCGGGGAGGGTCGAGCTCCATACTTTGCCAAGAGTGCATAAAACGAGTCAAGATTTTTTACTGATGGAGAGTTTTGATAACCATTCTTTTCAGTCATTTTTGTTGCAAAGGGCCAAACTCACTTCGGGGAGGTCAAACTTAGTTACACCACACACGCAACAACTGCTGCGTCGCCCTCCTCTTCCCCGAGTGGCTGAAGGGACCAAAATCTCACTTCGGGGAGTCAAAACCTAGTTGCTCACAAGTGCAGACTTTCTCTGCTTGTCCCTTCAACTTCCCCGAGTAGTCAACCTCATCTAACGAGGACAGTTCCCCTTTTTGCACTAAGAGATCCTTCACTTGATCCTGATAGACAGAGCCCTCAATTCGAGTTTGGGGTGAAATACACTGAGGTGTGTGCGGTGTGCGGAAATCCCGAATCGCCCCCCTTGCTTTCTGGACACCTCTCACCCTTTCAGGTGTAGGGCCAGGTGCGGCTGGAACGAAACGTTCTTCCCCTGTTACAAACCACACAAAACCTGCACCCCTCTGTCTCTCAGGATCCTGTCCGTGACGCCAGTTTAATGTCACGGTCCACTCGGTGGACTCGTGATGGTTCGTTTGCTACGATCTCGAAAGTGCAAAATTAAGGTGACCAACACCAAAGGGGATAGCAGTAATCACACAGTAAAACTTTATTGTATTGCCTGTGAAGAGGCACGCGATAGTTAGAGATGGGTGAGAGAAAGGAGAAAAGTAAAGTTAAGTTTACAGAGAGGAGGAAAAGAGGTTATAGCTACCACCGCTGATCTCAAGACGTCCTAACGGTCCCGGGTCCAGCTAATGCTGCGTCGTCGATCGTCGTGGTCCTTGGTGGGGAAGCTTCAAATTCCCATTGTTCAGAAGTCATCTTTTATGCTTAGTAACACACCTTGCTCCACCTCTGCCTCAGGAGTCTCCGCCCTTCTCGAGCAAGGCTATCACGCAGGCGCAGGGTCGGTGTCCGAGGCGTGGCAAGTCTTGGAGGCGGGTAGCCTTCGACCAGGAGGTGTGTTTTGGTATTATAATGAAGCAAAGTTCGTCTAGAGTTCATGATTTCTTCATCGATGTTATGGCAACAGGTGCAATCCATCCTTTTTGACAGTAGCTATGCGGTTTTCTCTAGCGGCTCTAGCCAGGGACCTTCCAGGAGCCTTGTACCGCACATTCTGTCCTTGGGATTGGCCGCTGCGCTCCAAACAGGCCGTTGTCAGGTAATGTACTGTTCATGTTCCTGATGACAATGTTGAGACAATGCTGATTTTCTGACCGACTCTTACACGGTGCTATGTTTTGAGTTCAGTATGAGAAGAATGTTGATAACACTGATGTTTTCAGTTGCTGCTAGTAGTGTTTAGACTAATGTCAAGGATTTTTCAGCTTCTCATGCCCAGCCAGCGAGAAAGCTGGAGGGGCACAAGAAGTTGGCACAGGACACAGCCAGGGCAGCTGACCCAAAGTGCCCAACAGGGTATTCCATACCATGTGTCATCCCATCTAGTATAGGAACTGGGAAGTGTGGGGGGGGAATCGCCGCTGGGGGACTAGCTGGGTGCCGGTCGGTGGGTGGTGAGCAATTGCACTGCGCATCATTTGTACATTCCAATCTTTTCATTATTGCTGTTGTCATTTTATTAGTGTTATCGTTATCATTATTAGTTTCTTCTTTTCTGTTCTATTAAACTGTTCTTATCTCAACCCGTGGGTTTTGCTTCTTTTTTTCCTGATTTTCTCCCCCATCCCACTGGGTGGGGGGGGGGGGGAGTGAGTGAGCGGCTGCGTGGTGCTTAGTTGCTGGCTGGGGTTAAACCACGACACAGGGTCACTCTGGTAACAGTGAGTATCATTAGTAGCCTTATCACTTACCATCACATGATGATTTTGTGATATCCCTTCTAACCAGAAAAGGCCAAGACGAATAGATGTGTTAAAAGTTTCTGAAGTGCACACTTGGAAGGCAAAGCCTGCCGATAGGCAGGAAGTGCTTGTGTCCCATTTGCATTCCTTTTTATGGTTCTTTTGAGGACAATGCGGTTTCTGCTGAAGTTAAAGAAGTCATTAACTTGGATGTCTGAGGGCTTGTGCCCAGCCCTAAGTTTGTAAGAGAAAGCTGCGAAGGAAAAATTAGGGCCAAAACGTTTTCTTGCCCACCTATGGCAAAGCATTCCATACTGCAGCCAACCCCAGTATGGACCACATCACATCGATCTAATGGACAGCTTTGCCACAGTTGCTTCCAAACTCTTATAGCAAATAAATAATAATAACATTTTCTGGTGTTTTTAACCTCTTACAAGAAAAAATAGATTCTACATTGCAAAATTTTCATTTTTCTTTCTTATAAGGTCAGTTATTTCTTTGATTATTTGTTTAGCTTTCCTGTCCTTTTGATTTTGTTAATTGTTGTTAATATTTTATATATTTTTACACTTGTTCTGGTTTTCTTCTTTTACCTGTATTTGTCTTCCGCTAGTGTCTTCCTTTCATCTGACTTTTCCACATTCTTCTCTGTTTTCAGTTATTTTTTTACTCTTCATTCTCCAAATGTCACCTTTTCTCATTAAGCATGTATTGTTCCTCCTCTATAGTATTAGCCCTTAAAAATCACAACTTTTCACTAGTCATAGCTTTTAATGGTCAAGTTATGTTTTCTAAGCCCCAGAATCTCCAAAGGTCATGTATGCAGTTCAGGCTTTCTAATAAGCTTAAGTTAGTCTCTTAATGTTTTCACTATTGAGGGTGTGCCTGCAAAATTATTCAGTACTTATCCTGGACAATGTTATATAGCTCTTTGGTAGGTTTACACAGCTCATATTACATCAGTGAAGGTTACATATTTTATAGAAATTACAGACTTCACTGTAATGTCTTACTGATTTTCAAGATAAGCTTGTGCTGGGGAAAGTATACCAGCATTTTTCTGGTGTCATAAGAGCTTAGGTTATTACCCACCAAATCATTATAAATGCAATTTAGCACCTGTGATAGGTGCTCAACTACAAAACTGTGACTCTAAAAGCCTCTTTTTAGCTGCAGAATACTTAATCTCTGTAAGCTCATTTGCTTTTAACATTTATGTTCTTCAGAAATTGACATTGCTTGGGCAATTTGTAGCAAAAAGGGAGTGGAGATGTTGGGTTTCCATCTTGCTTGTTGATGCTCCTCACTTACAATAAAGATTTTAAAGATCATTGGGTCAGAAGCAGGGCAAGCATGATCCATTAGCACCATAGAACAAGGCTGAACGTCCAAATTTCACACTCTGACCTTGGATTTATTTTCCAAATTTGAAACTAGATAAAAATAGCTATTGAGTCAGGAACTGGCACAAGAGCTTCCTCCACAAGTGACTTGGTGACAGTGCCAAAGAACCATGCTTGCCCTTGTTCCCTCTTGATCTTCTCCTTACTTTCCCCTTTTTCTAAAGAACAGATAGTCCAAAATGAACAGTGTCATAAGGAGAAACTAAGAATATTCACCACCTGTCATAAAGTCTGTGAAACCTCTGTGAGTTCTAAAGGTGAGTATTATGATGTCTTTATGCCCCTACATATGTAGCCCTTAGCTGCTGTACTACACAGCAGTAAAAACAACTGTCTTGATTTTTAACTTGTATTAATCATCACTATTCTGCTGAAAATGCTGAAGTTGTGATAATTTTCTCCAGCTGATAATTTGCATGACTGGATGAGTTGTATCAATGTCTTTAAAGATCATAATTAAAAGTGTATTAGGAGATCACTGTCAGAGTGAGAAGTCATCATTCACTTTTAATGGAATTATGATGGTGTCTTCTAAATTAACAACTTCAAATGCCAAACAGTAAACAAAGATGTTGAAGGATTATTGAAGTCCTAAATAATGTAGCTATATAAGGACAGTTTGTTTTGTTTGGAGTGTTTTGTTGCTGTCATTTTTTTTTTCCGTGCTCTGTAACAAGGTAAAATAACTTAGTTCCCAGTTATATACTGAGTATGCGTCCATGCTGATCACAAGTTCACGAAGTCAGGCTTAGTACAGGTGTTATGATAAGTGGCATGGATCAGCAATAGACTTAGTGGCATTGGACAGTGCTGTCCTCAGAAGGTCATTCTACCATCAGCAGCAGGCCTAGCTGTGGGTGGTGGTTTGGAGAAGAGCAGCAGGGTTAGGATCTCAGTCACTTGTTGTCATACCACAGCATCAAGGTACTGTAGAACACAATTGCCCAATCAAGTCATTGCACATGAATTTATGGACCACCCTGTGTAGCAGATGGTTCTTCAAATGGTCCCCTTGATTTCACTGGGGATAGAATAAGAATTACTGAATGTAAGGATGATTTTCTTCCCGTAGTATCTGTTATTTCTGTCCTTCAGCTCCATCCCATGTGCACAATAAAGATATTTCTCAGAAATTCAAGGGGTTTTGTTCCGACTTCTCCTAAGCTATTAGATAGCCAATTGAATAATTTATTCTTTCATGCAAGATAAACTTGATCCTCCTGGCTGACAAAGTAAAATCACTCAATCATTTTCTACTTACTCTTTGTAAGACAAAGACAGAGGGTCTCGAAAGGTACACTAATAATTTGAGCTGTGTGTAGCTGACTTCCACACGGATAACTGAAGGTGGTTTAAAAAAAAAAAAAAAAAAAAATCTGTTTTTGTAAGAAATAAGGCCTGGCTTCTAGCAATTAACTTATTTTCCATTTTCTTTTATTTTTTTCTTTCTTTTTCTTTTAATACTCAGAACAGTGTAACAAAATATGCATGCAGGAGAGAGACATGCAGTATAGAATTAATGCTTGCATATTCCTTACATTTTCTCTTACTTAGCTCTGAATATGTCTCCAAATACTTTTGCTTATGCCACATTACCATGTTGCCTCAGCAAGCCTCACTACTTCAGGTCTTTTCCCTTCAGCATTCTTCTTGTCTTTTCTGCTGTTACCTGGGTGTTTCCAGCTGTTTCTTATGTTGTCCTTCCTTGAGATTTCAAGTAAACGTGAACCAAAGCATTTTTCCTCTGCCAGTGAAACCTCTTTCTTATTAAGGATTTACAGCATGTGCAGGACAGCCTGTGTTTAGACATCACTTCTCTACTATTACTTAGGTGCTGGTTGAGGAAAAGGCTGCTTTTCCTTGCCTAAAGACTGTTGCTCAGATTATACATAGCTATCATAACATTAACATAGTATATACAAACCTGGCCCTGTATTTTGTTGCCCCCACCCCTTCAGGGAGGCCACCCTCACTACAGCATCCTTCTTCCAATGCCAAGCTTTCCTTGCACCCAAAGCCTATAACCCTATTCTGTAATTTCTCTTTCTCGGCACACTTCACTTCTCGTTTCAGACAAGTCTGGTCTTAAGCCCATACTAAGTACCTTGCTCCGTGTAACCCTTTAGTGGCACATGTCCTGCTAGACCTGTACTCTCACCCTGGTTTCAGTGAAGGTTTGGGAGAAGGTTAATTTTCTTCTTAGTAGCTGGTAGAGTGTGTTTTGGATTTAGTGTGAGAATAATGTTGATAACGCACTGATGTTTTTAGTTGTTGCTAAGTAGCAGTTGTCGCTAAGTAGCAGTTGTCCTAGGTTAAGGATTTTTCAGTTCCCCATGCTCTGCTGGTGAGCAGGTGCACAAGAAGCTGGGAGGGAGCACAGCCAGGAGAGCTGACCTGAACTAGCCAAAGGGATATTCCATACCATAGAACGTTATGTTCAGTATATAAAGTGGGGGGAGTTGGCTAGGAGGGGCCAATCTCTGCTCAAGCGTCAGTCATTACTATTATTGTTGTTATTGTTAGAATTGTATTTTATTTTACTTTAGTTGTTAAATCGTTCTTATCTCAACCCAGAACTTTTACTTTTTTTTTCAATTCTCCTCACCATCCCCCTGGGAGTGGGAAGGAGTGAGCAAGCAGCTGCATGGTGCGTAGTTCCTGGCTGGGGTTAAACCATGACAACTCTATTTCCTTTGATCTTTTCTCTAGGTTAGCAACTCTTAACTCTCGTTTCTTCTCTTATCCCAGAGGTGCTTTTGTGATAGACCTGTTGGAAACTGTATCCTAATTGTCTCTCTCTAGCTATGGTGATATAATATCTAGCAGACTAACATCTCTTTCTGTATGTTAGCAACACTTACTAATTGAATCACACGAAATTTCATAAACTGCATGCCTAGATAGCTATGCTTTCTGTTACTTTTCAACAGATACTCTGAAATGTTGGTTTCCTCTTGGGCAAATCTAGCTAAACAATCCAAACACAGTGAAACAAAAAAGATCAAAACACAGACTTTCTGACTGAATCACATATGTATGAAATGTCCCAAATTCTGATGTCACTACATGAAATAATGACATCATGGTGTTTCTAGTAACATGAAGTATTTGGATAATGATAGGTTTCAGTTCAGTTGCCTTTGTAAGAACTTCAAATATGGAAAACATTAATTTTCTATAAGGCTTTGATAGTTTATTCATCTTTGTACTGCCTCTTTGTCCTTGTGTTTATTTCTAAACTTTTTGTTGCTATTTTGTTTCAGTGAATACTTTGCCACTATAATTTCCTTTACTTACTTATATGCCTAAACTTCACTAGGTAAGCCATCTCAAGGCTATCTTTTTTGCTAGTTCTCCACAGAGAAGAGTCAATTTCCCAATACCTTTCAATGTACATGAACCTCTTTGATATTTTTTATAATGTGTTATTTGATATAGCTGGATTGATATTTTTTATAATGTATTGTTTGATATAGCTGGATCATATCATGGTCACTTTGCCAGTCAATTCCTGTCACATGTCAACAAGTGACTAGTAACTCTGAGCTGGTCAGGTAACTGGGATCAAGCAATAAAATGTGAGCCTTTTCCTGTATTTTGGCTCACACATTTATTTGAATTACCACCTTTTCTCCAAAATTGTCTTGCAGAATTGGAGGTGATGGGCAGTATGTTCAGAAGAGGCACCAGAGTCAGCTTTCTAGTGCTCTTTTCCCTGCTACATTTCAGCTTTATTCCTTTGTAAAGTAGGGGTAACAATTGCTACACTCCTGGGACATTTGGATGTTAACTTAATACTTGCTAAGGTCTGCATGTTTTTATATCAATGGCAGGGTATTTTTTTAAGTTTCTTTTACTAGATAGTAGATTTTCCCCTAAGGCATTCAAACATCAATGGCTGAAATTGGATGCAGCCACCACTTTTCCCCCACGCCATATTACACACTGATACAAACTAAGAATGATTACAAATAGAAGAGGAAAAGTTGTGGGAAGGAAAGGAAGGATAAAACCTCCTACTGAAATAGGCAGGGTGACAATAAGAATTTGCCAAATAGAAAGCTGTTGTAATATTTCTGAAACAAAACACACAATAAAGGTATCTGATTGCCTTTACTTGCTGTTAGCGTATTGCCCTAAATAAACTGTCTGGACTTTTCCCAGAACTATGTCTAAAACATTTGGCTCATAAGACATAAAAGGGCTACATATTGGAGTCTTTCCCTGCTTTTTTGGGACATTTGCTGTTTTTGCCTTCAGTACAGCAGAGTAAGACCTTTTTGCAGACCATTAGTATTTTAAAAGAGAAACATGTATGAAAAGTATCAAAATGTTTGCATTTTCACCATGGTACTTTTTTTTTTTAATTAATTATTATTTTTATTTTAACCAAAATGTGTATAACTGTAATTATTAGAGTTCTAATACTAAAAACTTAGAGTTTAGTTGCATAGACATTCAATCTCTCATAGATTTCCTTAAGTATTCTCAACGTCTTTGGGGAATTATCAAAGTTTTCATTGAAATCCGTGTCTTTTGGCTGATTTTAGTAGCTTTGGAGTTTTTACTCTGGCACAGAAAATCTGCATTGTGATGAGTGTCACCATTATCAAGAGAGTTAAGCAGGTACCTTTTATGTTTCTTATCATACCTCCTAGTATTCAACATAAGGAACGTATTTTATGGAGGAATAAGTTCAGGCTGTAAATTCATATACATATTTTCCCCCACTATATTCTCTGCCTGTATATAAGGGTGCCTGTTGCAGTGATTTGGCTGTGACAAAATAAAGCTTTAGGCTTACACTATGGTGTAAATGAGATCATATTTGTTGTTTTTTGCTGTCCAAGATGTGGAAATACAGGAAGATTATGCTGTTAGTTGCTTCTCAATCTCACTCAAAATTGTTTTTCTGTATGTAGAATCATTCAGGTTAACTTTTCAGCTGAGGCAGTGTTCTTCATACTGTGTGGAAGCTGGAATTTTTCCTTTTCTATTGCAGCTGCAATACTAAAGATAACTCATAAATTTACTTGTCTCAAGTTAGAAAGTTGGTTAGAAAATTGAAAACATAAATTTCAAAGTTTCATGAATGCACTTAGTATGTAGAATATATAATTATGGTGGGCGTTTAGAATCTGTCAAGGTTCACTTGTGTTGTCTCTAAATAGTTAAGAATGATAATGCAATTTTAAATACACAATAACTATGAATGTTAAACAAGCAATGAATTTCTTTTTTTGTAAGTTAAGGGAAAACCTAAGAAATACACTTTAAATTAAAGAAATTCATCTAGGAAAAATTCTGTAATTTTTTTGTCATGGAAGTTTTTTTTAATTTTTTGTATAACCTTTAAATGTGAAGAATGATCAGCTCAGCATGTCATAATTACTGAAACGTCATCATTTAGTTTGCATAGTTGGAAAAAATACTGGAGAAAATAAGCAAAATAAATTTCAGCACTAAAGACTCAGTGAAATAAAAGGCAGACATAAAAAATTGGATGGCATATTGATTTTGCATTATAGGATAAAGGTTTGCTTAAAATTGAAAAACTGTGGCAGTGAGTAGTAATGGCTCTGAAATCATTTTGAGGAAAGCAACAGAAGAAGGAACAGCTGTCTGCCTTAGTTCTCCGGTTTGTGTGGTGTGTACAGATAGCGATGCAAGACTTTTTTATTTCTGGCATTAAGAACATGTGAGGAAAATGTTTGGTTATTTTGGCTTGTTTGGTGTATTTGTGTAATTAAATCTGCAGAATGCAGGCAAACAATCCTTTTTTAAGCAATTTCTTCTCCTGTGTTCTCAAGTATGCAAAATGAGGCTGCAGTTTCCTTCAATTATTCACATTTATTTGTTGAATTTCCTCTGTAAATAATCTTAAGTCTCCAGATTGTCCATAAGCAATTTGTTGGAAATATTTGATATTTAAAATTCCAGGTGTGATCATTCTCTTTGAAAAACATAACATAAGGTACAGTTTCTATTTCTTAGCCCAACTTGTTAGAAGGGTATTCTAACAAGTGGCTTTCTAGTGTAAGTACTCATAAATTCAAAATTCATTAACATTCTTTCATATTTTTTTTAAATCAGTTGTTTATGGGAGTTAGTAAATTTGTTAGCTAAAATGTTTGTGGAAGGTGAGTGTGAAAGGTGCACAAATAAACTGAAATTAAATACATCTTTTTTTCTTGGAAATCTTTTCTGAAAATATTTTTAGATATTTGTCCACATTATATCTATATAAAACTCTCTCACAGAGCTGCACACAGACAAATAGAAGGAAAAAAATAAAAAGAAAATAATTGCAAGTAATAGCCACAATAAATATCCCAATATTGTATCATAGTGGCAAATGTTATTTACATCAGTAGGTTGCCCTTCTGTAGATGAAGACTGATGTCCGCACAGTACAGTCATTGTATATGCAAGTTGTTTCTGTGTCCTGCCACTGTGGTACCTGAGGTTGCTCAGTGTCTCTGAGGAGGTCAGTCAACACCTTTCAGTATTAGACCCTACAAATTTAATTTTGCACTAGTAACCTTTTGTTTAATTGAACAGTTGTTTGCTTAATTTTTTAATTATGATTGAAAGGGCAGTATTATACTATTTCTGGCACCAACAGTGATTGCTGAGTTGCTGGGTTTATAGCAGAATACAATAATTTTTTTAAAAAAAATGTTCTTTTCTGATCTCGATGCACAGACTTCATGCCATGCTTATTGTAAGCACAGTTGAAATAGTTCTTGTGAGACCCCACTGCAGTACTGTGTTCATCTCTGGGGCCCCCAGTATAAGAAAGACAGGGACCTGCTCCAGTGGGTCCAGAGGAGGGCCATGAAGATGATCAAGGGTCTGGAGCACCTTTCCTATGAGGACAGGCTGAGAGAGTTGGGGTTGTTCAGCCTGGAGAAGAGAAGGCTTCGGGGAGACCTTATAGCCGCCTTCCAGTACCTAAAGGGGGTCTACAAGAAAGCCAGAGAGGGACATTTTACAAGGGCATGTAGTGTTAGGACAAGGGGTGATGGCTTTAAACTGAAAGAGGGTAGATTTAGATTAGATGTAAGGAAGAAGTTCTTTACTGTGGGAGTGGTGAGGCACTGGAATGGGTTGTCCAGAGAGGTTGTGGATGCCCCGTCCCTGGAAGTGTTCAAGGCCAGGTTGGATGGGGCTTTGACCAACCTGGTCGAGTGGAAGGTGTCCCTGCCAGTGGCAGGGGGTTTGGAACTAAAAGATCTTTAAGGTCCCTTCCAAACCAAACCATTCTATGATTCTGGGAAACTTGGAGGAAATGGTAGGAAAGGAAGCTGCTCAGGGTTCTAAATCTTGTTTTTTTCCCTGGTAGAGATTACTTAGTGCTCAAATACATACTTCAGTCATTTACAATTTAGGGTAAATTTTGCAGAAGCATCTATGTTGCTTTATAGTCTCATTCTAAGTGATCAGGAGACTGGGCTCCTAATTTCCTGAGAGGCATAGGCACATTTCTCAAAGGACTTAAGCACCCACTGTGCCCATTTATGCATACCTGTATTTAGAAAACTTCCCTGTCCTTAGAGATGCCTGATTTTTCAGAGAAAACTGACATTTACCAAGTTTCCACGGGAATTTTGTGAATTTGACTACACAGCTTTCAGCCTCACAGATTATGAAGCCACTGCTGAGGACAGTAGTCAAGCTCACAAGCCTTGTAAAACATCGTATGAAAATACATCTTGAACTGCTCAGGGTTATGATTGCCAATGTTCTGTTTTTATTACCAGTCTTAATTTTAAACTGGGACTCCTCAGTACGGAGATAGATACTCAGACACAAATTGCTTCAGCAGTGATAGAAATTGAAGTTTGCATTTGTTAGCACTGAAAAGATACTTTGAACTAAATTGAATGTACGGATTTGAAGTAGACATACATTCCCATTACAGTAAGGCCTTAATTTC
Organism: Aquila chrysaetos chrysaetos; assembly: GCF_900496995.4. Classification (NCBI taxonomy): domain Eukaryota; kingdom Metazoa; phylum Chordata; class Aves; order Accipitriformes; family Accipitridae; genus Aquila; species Aquila chrysaetos. Next base: position 48,258,502 of record NC_044030.1, read on the forward strand.
ACATTAAAAAAGCAGGTACTGTTGCAATGTTAGCCCCAGAAACACTAAAATTCTCCTTTGAAAAATGTGGCTGTGTGTTGTTATTGCCAGTTTGTAAGTCATTTTTGACACTTGCATATTCCCGAGAGCATTTTTCTGGTAACTTTATTATCTGAATGAGATTATCATTAAAAATTGAACAAATATTGTTTGACTTCCCTTTGAATAAAAGAACAGCTCTTTTGAGACACTTATTAAACTTTACTCCAGGCATTGTAATTCATATAATAGGAAATCTGGCAGTTATGGACAAAAAACCCCCAAAACACCACAAATACGTTTGATTGATTTATAAGGTGCAGGGGAAAGGAAGAAGCAAAAGGGCCTGCTGTCAGCAGGTTAGGCCTAGACTGTAAAACCTAGAACAAGGGTGGACACATCTATTTCTGGCCTTATTGCCCCAGATCCCTGACCTCCTTATCATGAATGAGATGCAGGCATTAAATTTTGTGCAAAAAGATTTCCCTTGGGTAGTTTATGTTATAGAAGACTTTTAACATACACGCACCCAGCTCTGCCAGCTGGAATCAAGTGCCTGAAATTGTGTGGGTCACATCATTTAGCACTTCTGCCTGCTGGTCCCTCTTGGGTGGGGTGCAGGGCCTGAGTTGCTCCTTTCAGGGTCCAAGCCCATGGCATGACAGTCTTGTGGGTCCCCAAAGACAGGGTAGAAGGGGAGCGAGAGCACGATAAGCAACAAAAGCCACATTGTGCAAAACTGGACTATTGGAGGTCATAGAGGAAGCTTGCTGGTCATGTGCAGTAGCTGGAAAAAACCATGAATAAGTAAAATGTCTGTTCCACATGGAGCATTCATTTCATCTTCTGAGCGTAGGGGAAAGATTAGGTGTGTATCAGTTAGCCGTGTTGAATGTTTTTTTTTCTCCTCCAACTGAAAACTGGTTTTGAGTTGTATTGAGCTGCTGAGACAGTGAATGTCAGATGAATTTTAATAAGAAGCTAAAGGGAAAAAAAAAACCAAAAGCAAAACCCTAAACCCCTCCAGTGACCTTGCTGACAGTACTACATGCGTTTAGTTATGGTTTCCTATTTAGACAGCACTACATGTGTTTAGTTATGGTTTCCTATTTAGACGCTCCCCACTGAAGATGACCTTGGATTTTGACCTTTCGTTAAGAAGAGAGGATGTAAGCATGTACACTGGATGTATGACTTATTTCTCAAACATTCCTATTTTCAGAAAAGTACTACGCTTCAGGTTAGTGAGGTTGGTTTTATCCTATAGAATCTAATTCTGTAATTCTGTAGCTGAACTTGTCTTGGTGAATAGAGAAGGACAATTTGGTTTTCTCTGGCCCCAGTTGAGCATTGTATTTTATCCTTCAAAAATATTGTCAATGACTTCAAAAATGTGGTGTAGAATACAGACTCTACTGTAGGCACAGACCATGTGCAATGCATATTAAAAATTCACAATAAAGATTATATTCTCCCCCTAATGTACAGGGATTTACATATGTAACACTAGGATGAAAAGTTATTATAGCCACATAAAAAAGCTACTTTAAAATGCAGAACATGGCCATTTTCCAAAGTGAATATTACAATATTAAATATTTGTAATACTGAATATATTATTGTAATACTGTATGCGTGCCAATATTTTAACAGTGCCCATGCTCAAAGACTTGCCAATTTGCAGTTAGATAAATTAACAGAGTTATTTCAATATTATTTGGTATAACCATAGCTTCCCTATTCTTACTACAGGGAAAATATGGAATAATTAAAATGATGGTGTATAATTACATCTGACATTATTAATCAGTGAGACTATACTGTTTTTGTCATTCTAATGCATGTTTCATGACTGAAATTGCACTAAAAGTGTGGGTCTTCATGCTTAATTCTGCAGATTGAATTCTCATAATTTGGTGTTCCCATACAAGTAGACTTTGAATGTAAAGGGTCCAGGATGCTACTGCAGTAAGGAGGGGAGAATTCTAAAAGAAGTGTTTTGACAGCTTGATGGTATTTTGATAGCAAGACCCTCCAGGAAGAGTAAAACTCAAAATAGCGAGTGAAGAAATAATGGGAAACAGTATATGGTAAGAATAGTTTGAAAGAGGGAAGTTGCTGAAAGAAGGAGAAAAGAAAACAGAACAACAACAAAGTAAATGCTAGAGGGGAGGAGAAAGATTAAGAAATCCTTCTGAAAACATGCTGCTCAAAATTATTCATTACAGTGAGGCTATATGAGAGGCTTAAATGGTTCTATAGCCTTCTCTTGAATACAAACCAAATGCTTCTCTTTGCTAGAGTGGTAGTATTTCATTGATATAAGAAAATGTTTTTGTGAGAAATTAATATTTATTAATTTCATACTAAGTCATGGAACTGAGGAAAACTTGTGAGATCCAGCAAAAGCCTATTTTTCCATATTTTATATGGCAAAATTTATATGCCATTTTGCCTAGGTAACCTAGGAGTTTTCTGTGAGTTCTGTGCTTACATTTACAGACCTGTACCCAAAGTTCATGCAACTTTTCAGGCTGCATTTAAAGTGAATTCTTTGTGAAAATGTCCGTACAGTGCTTTTGTATCAGGATAGCACTTCCAGCACTAACAAAAGAGCCTGGCTATAGAGGAGCCCTGAATAATTTGGTAAAAAGGCAAGATGGCTGATTCACACCAATGATCATCAATAATACCTAGATTATTTGGCACTGAGAAGCAAGAAAGGGGGGGAATTAGATTTGCCTAATATTCAAAGCTGGAAAAAGTTTTTCCAATATCAAAAGGAAAATCATAAACCTCCCTATTGATTGTGTTGAACCGCCACCAAATGAAGGTGGTTTCTTGTTTAACAGATTGCGTGGACATTCTTATACCTAAATATGAATATCTTACTCCTTTCTAGCCTGAAAATATTGAAGTATTTCTAAGCTGTTGCATGGACTTTAGGTTTCAAATACACAGCTAACATAATCAGGCATGTGTAGTTACATAGATCTGTCACTTTCACATAGAAGAGGATAAGCCATCGAACTTTGTTTGGGTGTATAAATCCAGATCCTAGCCCTCTCCTCCATCTTGCTCATGCACACAGATGCACACGTATCACACAGCCTGCAGTACAGAGACCAACATTTCCTTCTAAACCAGACTTCCACATGGCAGAGCAATAAAATGCATCACAGGAGCTTATAGTAGTAATTATTCTCAATGCTTTTTTTAAAACAAGTGTTTGTGCTGTCACATTCTTTTTCTTCTGCTGGGATGGAGGCAGGGCATTAGCCAGAGACTGAGACACTCCTTGGGAAAAATTTGTGGGAAGGGGTTTTGGCACATTGCTTCTCCACATCTCTTACAATCTCATTTAAACTAAGGGAATTTTCCAGTTCTTAATTGGTAGAGGAATGTATCAGAAAAGAAGTTTTAGCTGAGACGCTACTCATATTATTGTTGTAAATAATTGGATTGCTTCAGCTAGCACATCAGCTATTGTGAATGTGATATGGCTGTTACCAGCTAACACTGAAATATGTGTTACAAGATGACAGGCAGGTAGTAGATCACAGACCAGAAAACACTGATTAAAATTTCTTTTTTTATATAATGGCCAGTGGGGATAGCATGGCATAAGTAAAAAGAGCAAATTTTTCCAACTGGGTCCCTTGGTTCAATGGCATCATTATTTCCTTTTTTCTGCATTGTCCTTCTTTAGAGAATTTTTAACCTTTCTTTTTCAGAAAATAAAGTGGGAGGGATTGCAGGAATAGACTGTGACTCTTGTTTTATAGGAAGCTTGGTAGTAAACAAGACTCTTAGATATCAAGTAATATACATATTTTTTTTAAAAAGGAATGCAGAATTATGTTGGATAAGTTTTTCATTAATAAATAAATCCAAATTAAAAGGATATTACAGTGTTGCAGCAAAGTGTTTATTTTTTGTGGCATTAGGAACTTTGTAGTGGTGAAGTCAGTGGAACTAAAGCCCTCTCATAATAGTCCGTGAAGGCTCTAAGATTCAACCATTTAAAGAGCAAAACCTTAACATGAATTAGATCAGACATGATGCTGAACCCTCTGCAGGGTGCTGGTACACACAATGGCTATATTGTGAGAAGTCTGACTCATAAAGAGTGTCTTACATAAAGCATATTATATAAAGTAGCTCTTCACCCGCTGGCATACATTCAGGACTCCAGAAAGTTCTGCAAATCTCCCAAAGTTTGGATATGTCACCGCATTTGAGTCTGCCTGTCCATGTAAGTGGCCACCATTGTTAGATTTTATAAATACATATGCACTGATCAAATATCCAAGTGCAGTTGTAGAGGCAATCAATGAGGAAAGAGGAGCGTGCCTGTTGGAAAACTTGGCAAATATTGCCTTTTGCCAAAACTGTTACTGCAGTTTTCGTATCTGCACAGAGCAAATAAGAATTTAGCCTGTGCATGAAAGATTTTGTGTAGTGAACTGTCTGAAGCGGAACAGGCATATTCCTTCATAAACTAGTATGAAACCGTTCATCATTCTGTATATTATGAATAATAGTTGGGGTTTTTTTTCAGGTTTTTTTAGTTTTTAATTGCCAATACGCTGAAATGTACAATAAGAATTACATTTTAGCTTACAAGCACATCTTGTTCAGCTCAGCTTTGCTTTACAGTTCACAGGCTCTCTGCCCATTAATCACAAGGTGACACTCCTAAGTGGTAAACCTGATGATACATATTAATATTTATGGTTTTGCTATACTGTACTCTTGCTTTTGCTATACTGGGAAAGAGCAGTGCTGTCTATCAGTATGAGCTTACACCTCTTTAAAGCTGTAAACTGACAAGCAGCACACTGGCATTTTTACTAATTATTTTACCAAGCCGATGACAACTAATCAAACTGAACTGCCAGGCGGCCTGCTTATACAGTGGCTGGCACTATTTGCTTTCAGTACCTGCTCTGTGGTTTTAGGAATTTTCTTTCTCAGCAGTGCCTGCTGAATATAAAATACTTCTTGAATGAGGATTGTTTTACTAATCTTAAAGGAAAAACAAACCAACTGTAAGTTCAGACCAGAATCTTCCAGCCTTCAGATATTCTTTTACTTAATGCAAACAAACATTTTGAGTGGAAGACACCGGGTCATTTGGAAATAAGGCCAAGCATATAGGTATGTATATATATATACACACACATATATATAGTACTTTCAATGTAATAGTACTTTTCAATATAATACTTCAGTGTAGTAGTACTTTGCCTGCAGTTGGGTGCCAGTCCTGCCAGGATTTTGAAGATAAATTTTTCAAGTGCATGAAATTGTGACTTATTTTGAAATACGGTTCTTTTCTGGGTTTGGGTTGGTTTGGGGTTGTTTTTTTTTTTTTTAATTACATTTTAGAGAATGGTCTGATTATCTGTGGCTACTCTAAAAATGAACTGTTAGAAATTACAGACTTTTCACATTAAAAGCTATGACACCATTTGACCTTTAAAAGCAGCATTTTTTTTCAGCAGTCTAAGGCTCTCCCACTGCCCTCATACACAGTCCTTGAGGCTCAATCAGTGAGTCATAAACATGGATAGAGCCACTTGTGTGGAACATTTCTATTGAAAATATTCTACCTTGAGAATATTGGCTCAGCTGATGTTTGGGTTCATGAGTTCAGAGATTTTTGGCAACTCTTAAACTTCTCTAAAGCTAGCACTGCATGAAGAAATGCCTGTGATCTTTTTTAGCTGAGCTGACATGTTGTCTCTCTAGCTGAAAATAAACTGATCTAGTGTGCTGAAGCCAGATTCCAAGCTGCATGTTCTGTCAAGGCTACTTTTCCTTAAGCAGCTCTCCCAGTCCTTAATCAAGTCTTTAAAAAATATATTTACTACAGTAGATAATAATTCATCTACTGGTGTTACTTTGTGCAAATGATAAATAATGAATTGTGAATATTCTCTCTCTATTACTAGCAACTAATCACTGGTAAATGATAGGTTCAGAGAAAATCTGCCATCAGATACTATAAATGCATGCTTGAAAGCATCTGCAGCTTTTTTGTGTGTATGTGTATGTATATATACATAAATATGTATATATAATATTATAAATAATATACATTCATGTATGTATGCATACACACTAGGAGAGGCACACATGTATTGGTATCGCCACATCTTCTTAGGTTATGTTTTAGCCATGTTCCACCACCTTTTTCTCTCTGAACCATTCATTATTGATTCATTCTAGAATTTTAAAACTGAAATAGTCAAAGTTTTTGATTAATCAAAAATACTATATATTTGATCATAGTGTTCTTTCCTAAGTTGTATGATCATACATGTGCAGTGTTTGTGGAGAGCCTTATCATGTTCTCTTAGGGTGCATGTGTATATTTACACACACTTTTTTTGCTGAACCTATCATTGCATGTTGACTCAACAGGCTCTGGTTAAATGTGACACTGCATGTCAGTTGTAAAATGCAGGAAAAGTAAGTTTCAGTGACAGCTATTTTACAGGTCAACTACAGTGTTTAGTTCTATATGGAAAAAAAGTAAGAAAATACTGCAAAAGCACCAACAGAGTAACTCTGTCTTCTTTGATGTACTCATTTCCTGCTACCTTGATTCCTCATCATACTGCAGTACACAGAAAGATTATGCCTGCACTGTGTATGGGGTTTGCCCTTGATGAATCCAGTCATTTCAGCTTTCACAAAGAACAAGCCTGTCTAAAACCAGAGTGGATTTGTAAAGTGTTTACTAAGCTTTAAAAGCTTTAAAATCCAGCATAACAGGCATGATTAAATAGACACCAATGACAAACAAACAGTTCTGTAAGAAATAGCACAGCACATAACAATAACTGTTCCACAAGTTTACTGTTTGCTGCTGCTGCTTTCAGGGAAATTGAAAATGTGCAATATTTTTTCTTTTAGAATTTGTTGGAGTACTTGAAGAGCTCTGTTTAAAGTTTGTTTTGGGGTTTCTGCCGATTTATTATAAAACAATGCTCTTTTTATTTCCAGTGGAACCCTAAATAAAATGGCACTTGTGAACAATACAATGTTCATAACACTGCTGTGCTTCAGGTGTGAAGGCACTGCTGAACAAGCAGCTGGTTATTAAACTCTGTGACAACAGATGTATTGCTTTTCAGCTACATAATGACGAGTGACTGGTCTGTTTCATGGTCTCCCATTCAAGGGACAAACCACCTAGCAAAATAATGGCCAACTTTGTATACTGTGATTGCAGCAAGGTCTCTCTTCTGAAGACTAGCAGGGGCATTCGAGCAAAGGGAGGCATCCCAACTGTGTTGGATGAGCCCCTGCAGCCCTAACACAGTTCTTCATGTGGATGATGTGATAAGTGCCTTGCCCAAGGTCATGCTGCAAGTCAGAGTCAGGTCTGGAAATGTCATTGAGGAACACTGGTTCTTTCTCCCATCATTACAAACTGCTGCATACCAACAGTTACCTTAATCTACACAAATGAAAACTAATATAGCTACTACTACACTATGTCAGCGGGAAAAAAAGGTAAAATACATTCTGCGGCTATCCCTTCGAGAAGTGGTAAGGAATGCAAAATTCTGAGTAGAGTCTTCTGTCTGATAGCAGTGAAGCAGCCTTTAAGCAGTATAATTAAATACACTTGATACAGTTGATATTATCTGCCTAGTAACTCCTTCATTTTAAAAAATGATAACTGAGAATATAAATCACCACCACAAATAGGAGACCAGCAGCCACATTGCACAAGAAGGCATAGCCAGCATTGTCTAAAACCCCTGAAGAGGGGCAGACATTGACCTACATTTAGGCCAGCAGTCTCAGGTGTGTCTGTAGCTTCCAGGAAAAGCACAGAGATGGGCTGGAAAAGGCTTCTGTAAATCCTGTGTGCCTGACACCTCACTTATGTCAGTTTTATGCCACTGCAACTCTTATTGAAATCTCTCTAACTGTTAGATAATTGTAATTTTGATGTGCTTTTTTGTTAAAGTTGTTAAGTTTACTTTTCAAATTTTAGGTCTAATCTGCCTATGGTCAAGATTTCTGACAAAGCACAGCATGTTAGGAAAGTTGCAATGGAGACCCCCAGGACCAATAACAAAAGGGAGAGGAGGGAGGAGACACAGGCAGGAATAGAGCATTAACTCTATTAGGTGCAGGCACCTAGCACATTCCTCTTCATACTGTTCATCCCTTCTTCCACTCCTGTGTGTTTTCATTTTTGACATGGAGTGGATGCTACATGTGGCTTTCTGTAAGCTGTCATCCATGTCTCCAGTACAGACATCACAGCGTGTCAGATGAGGAGGGTGGGTTTGTAGAGACAAGAAGGTCTCTTCTCCTTGCAGATCTTATGAGCTCCTACTTGGAGTGCCAGATATTTGAGCAGGGACTGTGATTTACTTGCATCCCACCTCTGCCTGGGCTCTGAACTGGGATAAGCGTAAACCATCTCCGTCGACTGAGTTATGTTGGTACATGGCAAGGCTTGCACTAAAAAAGTCAGTGTGACATCCAAAAATGTTATTGCTGGTAGAACTCCACACTAACGTGGCTTCTAGACAGGGGTGTTTTTGTCTGAGAATTAGACCACTCAGGGCCTACCTGTTTGTGGCAAAGGCTCCGCAGTTTTAAAGCAAGCCTGAAAAAACAAGTAGACCATTGTACGCTACTTTAAACATTGCATGAGGGCTCTCCTTCTCCCTGCAATCAGAGGTTCTCCTTTATAGTGCTGTGCTACTGTTTTGCAGGTTTTGGTAGTGACACATTTAGCTATATAAAATATCTTCATTACTGACAGCCCCAGAAGAGGTAGGTACCTGTCACCACCTTTTGCTATGCTGTACTGTGTTGTGAGTGCACTGCAGTGACTGGGGAAACATTATGAAATAACTCCAGGACCACTGTGGCTGCCCTGGAGGACAGAGCACACCACCACAGAGGTTATGAGTGTTTTTTTCTCCACAGTTATTGCATCCCAAAGTGGTTGTGTCAGGACATCACTACTACTTTTTCCTGTTTTTTCAATGACAAAACTAGGATTAGAATTTGATTTGGCAGCTGCTGAGCCACCCTAATATAGCAGCAGACGAATCTAGGCAAAGAACAGATCTATCACTATATCTGACTGATCTCTCTGCTTATGCACAGTGACAAATTCTCACCTCTCCATATAGATCAGCAGGCTCTGTAACCAGTCAGTCACGCATAAGTTGTGACAGCGCATCACAAGATTGGCAATTTGGAACCCCAGAGTACAAGGTAAAACATGCCATTTTTTTACATGAAAACAGCAGCCTTTTCCATTCCAATACTTTTTACCACCCTCACCCCCCCATCATCCTTTCACAAGAAAACATAATGTTCTTCTATCTTCCAATACATAGAAAAGCATACAAAGCAAGGAAGTAATGAAAACAAATCTTTCAAGATGAATTTTCTGTAACATTTATTTCTTTTTCTGTAACATATTTTCATTCTCTCAGCTCAGGACTGGTTAAGAAAGAAATTCCTATTTGCTATGTTACCTTTAAAATGTAAAGTTGAAAACCTCAATCTTGAGATAAAAATTTAGGCATGTCAATTGATAGAGAAAGACAGAAAGTCATGAGAAGAGTAGTATAGATATGATAAGTATCATCAGTTGTCTTTGACTTCAGTGAAAATTGGAAATGCCTCGCTTGGTTTTAGGAGTTAGTGGTATGGATAAAGGATATTTTTAAAGTAGCTTTATACGTTACACTGCTTTTCTATAGAATTTGAATTACTAAATTAATTGGGGATGTCAGAAAACCCATCCCAGTTAAAGACACTGGCACTCAGTTAAACACACTTAACCAAATGTTTTAGAAACAGGTTATTTCAAGGAGCTGCTGAAGGTGCATTTTGTATGTTTTCATGTTGAATGAAGCCATTAGTAAGCACAGAAATAGGGAAACGGAGTTGAAATATATAAAACTTCAGTTAAAATTAATAAATCAAAGAATTAAGTGGATTTTCAAGCATTTTTATCGTTAAGAAAAGCTATGGGGCACAAATGAAATGTGCTTATTCTCCCTAATATGGGAGTATTGATAACACTGAAAAATAGTTGTGTCAGTTTTATGGTTTCCTCTGAAAATGTTAATTAAAAAAAATTAGTTTCTAGGTCAGAAAGCTGAGAGGAGATTTATAGAAAGACAAATTAATAAATAAGGTTATTAAACTTACAAGTCTAACTTTCATGATAGACTTGATGTTCTGTGTCCTGTTGCATGGTGTGAGTCTAATGGAGATCTGCCCATTGCATTGTAGCACGGGGCTATCTATCAAGGAGGTGTTATTAATGACATTACATTTAATATGATGGTTCTCAAACTTTTTTTGATCACTGTACCAAATATGTATGCAGTTTTTTTATGGATCACTATTCAGCCCTGGCATTAAACTTTTAATTTAAAACTCCCTTTAAGAAGATGTTGGGGTTTAACCCCAGCCAGCAATTAAGCACCATGCAGCTGCTCGCTCATTCCATCCCCTGCACCCGGTGGGATGGGGAGGAGAATCAAAAATGAGTAAAACTCATGGATTGAGATAAGAACAGTTTAATAACTGGAATAAAAAATAATAATAATAATGAAAAAGAAGATAACAAAAAAAGAGTGAAATAAACCAAAGAAAGACAAGTGATGCACAATGCAATTGCTCACCACTCGCTGACCAATGCTCAGCCAGTCCTCAAGCAGTGATCCACCACTCCTGGCCAACTCCCCACAGTTTATATACTGGACATGACATCATATGGTATGGAATACCCCTTCGGCCAGTTTGGGTCAGCTGCCCTGGCTGTGTCCCCTCACAACTTCTTGTGCCCCTCCAGCCTTCTTGCTGGCTGGGCATGAGAAGCTGAAAAATCCTTGATTTAGTCTAAACGCTACTTAGCAGCAACTGAAAACATCAGTGTGTTATCAACATTATTCTCGTACTAAATCCAAAACAGCACTCTACCAGCTACCAGGAAGAAAATTAACTCTATCCCAGCCAAAACCAGGACAGATGATATAAATGAAAATAAAATAGTATCTTCTCTGGAGCAGCTGCAGGCTGCTGAGCATGGACTCACAGACCACCCAGTAATCTATAGACCACAATCTGGAAACCGCTGTTTCATAGGTTTATCTGATGAATTTTTTTACAGTTTGCATAAAATTAGCTGAGTTTAGCTTGTTTCCTAGAGTTTCATCCACTTTCTGAAAACCACAGTTTCACTGTTGGTAGAGATCACAAACTCTGAGTTGGACATAAAACAGACCTATCTTCTTAAGAGATAGTCACTTCTTTCCAAAGTGCCAGCATGCAGGATTTCAGAAAATACCAGCTGCAACAGTCTAGGCAGTGAGAATGACTAATAAAAGAATATATTGCAAAGTATGTCCTTGGTCACTAGGAACAGCACAGAAGCCTGGCAGTCCTTTGGTATTAGAAAATTCAGGTGTCAGAATAATAAAAGCTTTGAAACTGTCCAATATATTAATTATGCAGGCTGTATTGTTCTGGATCCCTGGTTTCCTAGTCTTAAGTGTCGTTGGTTATAATGATGATCTGGACTACCAGTGTAGCAAGGATAAAATACACTTGCAATGGCTTATTTTCTTTCATAAGAAGTGAAGCCTCAAAGCTTTCATTTTTTAATGAATGTAACAGATAGAAATACCCAGTTCATCAATGTACTTTGGTATGAGCCTAACTCTGGAGCCTCAGTAGAAATTAAATAATATGTTTAATTGATATAAGAATAGGACATCAGCTCTGAAATTATTATTGCTGATTTTTCTATTGTGAGAAATAACGTGCTTTTGAAACACTGTATATTCTGGAGTGAAATGGCCGTGTTCAAAATGTTCCACTTGCCAGTGGTTCTATAAGGGTGTTTGCCAAAAAAGGCAGCTCATAAGGGATAACTCTTAAGGCAGTCAAGTTTAGACAGTAGAGTTTCCAGAAAGCAAGCCCTTTGGGATTTGCCTTCCCTCCATAACAGTTTTAAGGCATCACTTTCAAATTCTTGTTTTTACTTTAGCTGGCAAGATGTTGGTCAATTATTTTTTATAGGACTTAGAGAACCTCAGGGACATCCAGTTCAGCCAATGGTGAGAGTAGCAGTTAAAAGTAAATAAATAAATTTCAGCCTCCAGGGGTGTTACAGGGTATGTGAATATTTACAGTGATCCATCCTGTTCTCCTCAGGTCATGAAGATGACCTGCTTTGAGCAGGTGGAGGAAAAAATGAGTCCAAGGTGAAGAAAAATGTGTAAGACACAAAACGCTTCTACATAAGACAGCGAAATCATCTGTTGAGGAGAGACCTAGGGATGTTCATTGCTTGCCAGTGTTTACAGAAAACGTATGGGGCAGCATGTGAGAGAATGGAGGGACTCTAGCAACCACATAGCTCCTTCCATTCAAGGGTACCATGATACCTCTGGTGTAATTCACAGTGAAACCATTTTCCAGAAACACTTACTTATTTAAACAAACATAATTTCTTGAGACTCCACTATAGCAAGAAACAAACAAACAAAAAATCAAAGCAAATATTTTTTCCAGCACCAGAGTGCTAATGATATTTATTATGGAATATTGAAATACCAACTTGACTTCAGTTCTCAACCAGATTTTAATTCTCCAGAGATTTACTGAGGAGGGAGCAACCTAGAGCTTCAGATGCTCTCTTAGTAGTAGGACAAGTCTCCTTGCCAGACACTTCTCACTCTTCTTGACCAGAACTATGAACTGTCTTTGGGTGTTCCATAAAATTAGTAGTATCTAAAAAAGAAAAGAAACTATCTATTGGAATATAGCTTGTTACAAGCCAGCAAAATAATCTCCAGATGATCCTTAAAAGTAGGTGGATTTCTTTTTTCGTTTTGTTGAAGTGGAAGGAATTGTTATCTGCCTAACAGAACAAAGTACTAAATTTTCAAGAAAAACAGAAAAGTAACATGTTAAGTTCTGCATTTAGTGCCAAATCGTGGTGTAAACTGAAAAAGTCTAGAGCAGTTACTTTTAAGGCAAAGCAGCATCACGTAACCTTTAAATTACAGAAGAAAGAAGGACCTTCATTTTAATCTTAACTACCTGTTACTCAGTAAGCATCCCTGTCCAAGATCAGCTTTACTTGCCCTTCCTAGAAGCATGCTACAATGCAAGACCTGGAACTTCTGCATCTATTCTTTATTTTAGGAAGGGGGAAAATGCTATCCCAGTGCTCTCAGTTGCACTGAAGGCAGCACAAAGAGTGAGAAACACAGAATTGCTCCAGCACTCCCAAGATCCCCATGACAGGCGGATAATTTAGCATGTGCTGTGTTTGTGACTCATGGCCACCCAGCCCAAGGGCAGGGAAGAGCACCAGTTCTGCCTGGCATCCATGGGCAGCTGTGCCAAAGGAAACAAGATACGGTAGCAAATGCTAGAGTCCACAGTAGGGTTCTGGTCAGTGTCTAATGGTCTAAAACATGAGCAAGTGCTCTTCAACTATCCAAAAAACCTGCTTCTGAGGGAGATGCCTAGGCAAGATCTGAGTCTTGAACAGTGTGAAATTTGGGGGAAAGAGGCAGGTTTCCTGTTGCCTGTGATCTTTAAGTGATTGTGCAAATCTGTGAGAACATTCTACAAAGAAGATAATCAGTACCCTTTATCATAGCAGTTACACAATCAAAGAGTCATTGGATATGTGCTAGGCAGAAAGTAAGTTGATTGGTTTATAAAAGACTTCTTTTTCCATGCAACGTGCAACACATATTGTCCTTGCTCCCTTGCTAAAGTATCCATTTCTTGGTAAGCTTTTTCAGAGAACAGAAAACTTCACTTAGGAGAATAGCTTCAGTTCGCTTTCATTTGGCTAAGTCAATGAATAATTGGTAATATAAATCCCTAAGTAAAAAAAGAAATCAAGTCACTAGTGTGCTTAGAAATGCTGTACAGTTTGTATTTTCTCAAAAACCTAATTGCTTTTTAAAAAAATTCACAGACACACACACAAAAAAAAGAAAAAAAAAAAAAGAAGAAAGAAAAAGACAGAAGCTAAGGGGCTACATTCTGCTTTTAATTTCACAGTAATTCCACTGAAACCCCAGATGCAAATGGATTTGGAAATGGATGCAACTGAAAGTCTGATTTATGTATGTGCTCCTAAAAACATAAAATAGGAAATTGAGCATGTATCCCAAATATCTTTTTCTACATTAAGGAAATTAATTTATATTGGCATAAGGTAAGAAGGAATCAGGTCTTCTGTCTTTATTCTCCTGCTCCTATACACTTGCTAAATTAAGGTTTGATAACCTTTAATGAGATAGGACCTCTCTTTAGCTCCTTTCTGCCTTGCAGATAAATAACAATAATTTAGGGGAAAAGTGGGGGGACTAGGACCTTTGGGAATCATATAGAGCTGAAATGCTTTCCAAGATTAAATAACAAAATTCGGGCAGTCATGCCCAACCAATAAACTGATCTGCAGATAACGTTAAGTACATTATATAATGCCAGGAGCTGGGGTATGCCAATGGATACAAACTGCCTGGCTTTCATAGATAAAATGAGAGGTCTGCTTAAACCTGTATTAAGATAGTAATACCTGATAGTGGACCATTTTGTGTCCAGAAATATCGTCTATATCTTCTATATCTGCATTACAAAAGGTTGTTAAAAAAGTTTCGTGTTCCAATATAAACTAGTTGATGCTGGAATCAGGAAGGCATTGTTCAGTTCACTGTTGAAGCAGGAGGCTAGACTAGATGACTCCAGATCTCCCTTCAAACCTGAATTATTCTGTGATTATCCGGCTCTGTAGCTGAACATGGGCAGAGATGGGTGAAATTCTGGAGGCTTTCACATTTCTCTAAAGAATTAGGACTGTCCTATGTGGAAGGAGGATATCAAGCTTGTTGGACTCTCTTCTCTGATCCTATATGACATATTCTACTTTCCTAAGTGTAATGCAGCTTAATTAGTGCCTGCATAACTTCATTTTTTTAGATGATTCCATGTAATTCAACCAGTGAAATGTAGCTTCAAAAGATTAAGCCATTTTTTTGTAATCAACCATACTGTAGTCCTAGGGAAGGAGGCTTGGATGCTATCAGAGGAAGTGATGTACTATGAAAAGTTGTAGGTACTTTGTCATTTGCAGGTGAATGGCTATCTCTAAAGATTTTACCTCTCCACCAATCAATATGCCTGGAATGAAGAGACTCCATGCCGTAGCATTCAGATGTGCATCAAGAGGTCATGCATTGTACTAGCCAGATTAGGGACAGAATAGAGGTCTTGCATAATATTCTAGTCAAAATCTGTGTTTAGGTTGCAAACCCGCATGCCAAAGTGTAGGGCTTTTTAAAACTGGAATTTAAAGTGTGGTTCATCGTTAATACAAATACCTTTAAACAAAAAATTAACATTTTATTTGGGGATTGGAAATCAACTACTATCCTAAACAGTCTAAGCTAAATTTTATGCTAGTTTATGCAAAATGTGGTCAAGCATGGATTAAGCATGAACAAAAGCCCAAACTACTCAAAAGTTGCCCTTAATTTTTCAAATGTCTCCATTTTAGAAGGTAAATTGAGACTTCGAAGTACCATTTTGACCATATGGTACTTTGACAGTACAGTAATATATCAGTTTCACATAGAAGTCATTAATATGAGCTAGATTCATGCAAACCCTGTAAAAGTTTGCAACATTTCATTTGAAAATTGTGTGTTTTCTTAAGAATAACCCATACATTCTCTCCGTTATCCTCATTGCTTATACCTGCACCGTGAGAAAGACTATATGGGTCAGACTATATGCTGGATTTTTTTGTTTGTTTTCTCTTGTCCTATATGCATGTAAATATTTTTTCTTCTGCTGTTGGTCTTCTTTTTCTTGAACATTCAGAATTGTAGTCACAGCTTCACCTAGGTGGCATAATTTTAAATCCTCCCTCCCCAGCACTCCATAGTAAATGTGAGGACACATCATGCCGCTACCTGAGATTTAATTTCTTTGAAAATCGTGTTTGAATATCTTTAAGAAATAAATGGAGGGCCATTGTTCCATTCACAGAATCCTTATCTGATTGAAACTTGAAGATAACTCTGCTTTTTGTCAAAGAATGGATTAATGCAGATAGTTCCAAAAGAAACAGAAAGTGGTTGAAATACTAATCTGGCTGCTCTGATGATCCAAAAGTACTTAGGCGACACAGAGTGGGTAACATTTTCTTCCTTCTTCCACAGACAGTTTGGGTTAAATGGTGTTACACAAAATCTTGTTTGTAGCCTCTCATTGCTGCTAATGTTAAAGTGAATAAATGCCATATAATTGCCCTGGGGAGCATATAAATGGGAAAAAGCTGAAGCTGGGAATATTATGTATTATGTAGGACAACAACAAAATGAGGTTGAACCTTACTTTATTTCCCAGTTCCTCTTCTCCCTGTCCTTTTGACTGCTTGATTTCCTGATGTGCTGAAGCTATAACATGGTCTACCTCTTATGCAACTCTGAAATCACAGTTGGCATGTGGTTTCTTTCAGCCTGTCAAAGATTCAGTATGCTATATTGTATTCAACAATGCTCTCAATACAGCATATGACTGTAAATCTTCTTTTTACATACGCTGCAGTAGAGACCTTTGTCCCTTGTGCTTTACCAGGTTTTATTCAGCTGTAAAAGGACTGGTGTTCAAGAGCTGTTTCAGGAGGGACTTAGCTAGTCCTGAGAGGGTGCAAAAAGAAGGCAATTTCCATTATTTAAAAAAACAAAAAACAAAAAAAAAGAAACCACACCTACAACAAAACAAACAAACAAACAAAACCCCCAAACCCCAAAGAAATAGAATCAGATCAAAACTTTTATTTACTTCATGATTTCTGAAAAAATTGTGAACACATAGTGCTTATAAAATTGTAGGTCAGGAGCTAATAACTGGAAACTTAACTCTGGAAGCCTCTGCGGTCAGGAAGGCAGTATTTTGTTTAGTAACTATTCTTTTTAACTCCCAAAAGTTTTTACTGTTTAACTTTTTACTACGACATAATCAAGCTAGAGCTTGGACTCATTTTTTTAAAAGTAACTGCAAACAAGAGCTAATAACGCTGTGTTTAGCTGCTTCTGAATGTAGATTTGACATGGCAGCTTGTGTACGTCAGAAAGAAAGAAGGAATTAGTATCTGTAAGCCTACCAGAAGTTTCCATGGAAGACACACATCAAGCCAACACTGCTGAACACACAGTTTAGACACTTCTTAAAAATATATATTTAAGCCTTAAAGTCCTGTCAGTTATTGTATTTGTATTGCCAAGATTTAACTAGACTCCACTAAAATCATGTATTGTATTGCTACTAAGTGTCAGCTATCTTCTGCCTATACGTCATTTCAACCTAGATTTCTGAATAAAGCATTTTTGAAGACTTAAACCATGGAATTAACCCATTCTACACTGAATTTCTGAGCCATTAAGAAGCTTCATATAGATTAGTTTGAAAACATTGTGCCAAGTTTTTTATCATTCTTAATGCCAACAGCTCCCTGGAAGCGCAGGGTAGGTTTCCAGATCTCTGCAGAGTGGTAAGGCCTAACTGACCAACAAAATATTTGTCCCTCCTTACAGTAGGTATCACGGCAAATTGTAAATACACACAGTTAATTGTAAATACAACTGCTGATGTTGCTATTGATCCATAACATCCAACATGCACAGGCCAATCTATTCTTCTGCAGACAGCTAAGATAAGTATGCAGTCCAGAAAAGATCACATTTGTACTCAAATAGTCTGAATATGGATTTAAAGAGGAATATGCTTGGAAAAAAAAAAGGTTTGTTCTTTTGCGCAGTTAAAAAAAAAAGCCTTGCGGTGGTTCGGAAGCATATAGTATCCGAGGAGGCATAGGGTGTAAGACAAACCCATTATTACCCTAAACAAGATGCTCCAATAAGCAGAAAATGCAAATGGATGTCATGAAATAACAGTGAATGAAGAGGAAACTAAAAAGGTTTCTCTTGGTCACTTATTAATTATTCTACAAAGATGTGAAAATGCAGGGGGTGTGTATTTTGGGTATACTTATATATTTATGTACAAGACAAAGGTTTGGGGTTTTTTTGTATTACACATAAATATAAGGGGAAAATGGTGGCAAAACTGTAATTAATGGGTGAGGGACTGTGAAAACAGAAAAACAAATTATGGGATGGTTGAAATCAAAGTTGTTTGGTCAATAGTTAGGATAAAATATAAGCTATTTTATAAATTGTTGAGAAGATTTTGCACAGGCATAAAGGAAATGATACTCCAGAATGCAGCATTTGGGAGATATTCAAATTCTTACCACATTTTAGGGCTCATTTCTTTATATAATCATCTGAAGTGAAATTTCAGGTACCCACTCTACACTGCTTGAAGTTGTAAAAACACTCAGCTCTCCGCTGCCTGCTCATCTTGTTATTTATGTGGGCTTCATACAAAAGATAGGAATTACACTCATACTGGGATGATTGTAGTAAATTTTCCACAGCAAAAGTATAAAAATGTGGTCTGTGTTGTGTGCTAGATATTCATGTTACTAATGTTAACTCATGTTAATGCTAAATGTTTTTTAAGTTTAGACTTAAAAATGCATCTCCAAATAAGAGTTTAAATGTCATGGAAATTATAATTTACAAGCTTGATGGTGGGTTGTCTTCACTCAGTGAACTTAATGTTCCTCTGTTCCTGGCCAGACAATGTCACCATAAAGCAGTAGAAATGATGCAACTCTGACAGAAAACACCATAAAGTAGTGAGATGTTTGCATCACAATATTGAATACAATGTTGCCCAAGAAGCCCAGAACAGAAAAAAGGGTAGCATGATTTTAATAGGTATGTCATTTTAAATAAAATCTTCTAGAGATTGTCAGCATAATTAATATATTGACCTAAACTTGCATGTTCAGTTTCAGTTTTTCCTACAGAAATTGAAAGTTCTTGCCAGTTTATACTTTGCAGAATATATCACTGAATCAAGATTGGAAACAAAACCACATTCCTATACATGTACGTATGTGTGTGTGCACATACACTAATGTAGAGCAATCCAAGGTATCCGTTTTATTAAACTATTTTCCTGGCGGTACAGCGATCATGACAGAGTTAGCTGAGTTGTACATACAATTAGCATCCTTGGAAAATTTCCTTCTGTGTAAAATATGCAGGAAAACATAAATTGCTTTTGAAATAAGAACAAATGGGGGAAAAAAAATTAGAAAGGAATTAATAATAAAAAAGCCTAGCAAAACTTCTAGATATTTGATCTTTAAACTGAAATGCCTTTTTTCCCCCCTTGGTTTTTTTTTTTCTCTTTAAAAGGGGTACTTGATGTCCTTGAATTTACCTTCTGCCCACCACCTTGTTTCTAATCCTCTAACACCTTTAATGGAATCCTTGGTAATTTTAAGTTATTAAACATTTCTGTAGATTTATAATTTCTACTACTTTTGTGGTGATTGTGTAATCAAATAGTTGTCATATAATTGGGATCAAAGTGTATAATTGCAGAAATGTTTAGAGCCGTGTAAAATCCACTGAATTTAATTGAAGTGGTTAGAAGATTAAGAATGATATTTTAAAGGAGTGCTGTGATAGAGGATTTGAGCTACACTTACACATTTTTATACTTAACTGAATGGTTAAACTCTTTCAGATTTTTTGATCAAAGAGAAAAAGAAATTTATGGCAACACAAAAAAAAGGGCAGGCAAAAATGCAATGTCATTTTGAAGTTGCATCTGCAGATCACTGAAAGGTTTTGATTCTTCTGTGGATTTCCTAGGAGTACAGAGGGTAAAAACATTTTTTTCAAAATTGGGTCTGAAACCAAACCTTAGCTAATACCTGGTATTTAGAGTCACTAGTTTTCACTAAATCAAAACATTTGAAGACCTTAAACTTAAAAGCTATTGCTAAAATCATGCACGGTGGAGCATGTGCATGATTTTATATAATGCCCAAATCACTCTTGCTTACAGGAATGTAGAAATTGATATTGCTTCCTGGTGTGAGAATAAAAGAAGTTCAGAGGAAATGTTTCATTCGGTATCAGACTTCTAACTCTTAGCAGATCCATCCACAGATTTTTTTTTACAGTTCAGGAACAATTTGTGCAATTTATAGAATGCCCAAATTAAAAAGGTATCATGTACAACAGCCCTCAAAACCATAGTGGTATGCTTGTTGCTTTTATAAATGTCTGTTATCGTGGTTAAGTTTGCCATGTTAGTATCAGCCACCAGTTCTCCATCCTATTCAAATCTGATGTGTTCAATTAGCTGGGTTTTTTTTACTTTCCTTCATTTGTATCCAGACATCTACCATTCTGGCTACCTCTTAAAATATCCAGAAAGCTGGGGAACTGCAGGTCACTGGTATTTCTTGCAGAATAGGAGCACAGTTTGTATCTGAAAAGCAAGGCTTGAAAGGGCCAGAAAGCAAAACTTTTTGGCTGATCTGTTACAGTGGATACCTGGTTAGGTGTCTGCTAATAAAAGGCTTTTAGAAGTTTTTTGAACAAGGGATATTTATTTTGGCTAATCTAAATTTCTGTAGCTGCACCATGTGTGGTAAATTGAAAAACAACATAATGTTTCAGTAGGAAAACATGCTAACCCTTTTCCATATATGTCAATAGCCTGCTTTGTCCTCCCATCTCTACACCCAGAAACACATATCAAAATTCAGCCTGCAGTTATGATATTGAATATGTATGACATGGTAGAATACAAAATTAAATATAATTCAGCACTGGACAGCACTTTTGGAAAGATGAGTGAATCAGGTTAAAACTGCTTCATTTCTATGTTTGGCTGCAGCATTTATTTACATTAATTTTTCAGAAATGAAAGTCAACGTGGTGATGATGGTGATGATAATATTTCCTATTTTACCTAGTGATACAGGAAAGTGACAGCATGAACATGGCTATAAACAGAACTATCACTTCTCCTCTCCAGAAAAACCAATTAGAACATAACAGATTTCTTTTCATAATAAGTAACCTGTAGCTTTCAATCTTCTGTTCATGATGAAAAAAAAATCAAGTAAATTAGAATTGTTCTGCCATTTAAAGTACTGGGACTTTTAAAACACAAAACAGAAATAACTCTGACTCTCATCAAGAAAAATAAATATATTGCAACCATTTCTAAGCCTCTGATGTTCTGGAATTCATGCTGTGAATCTAAACGATGAAATTCATTAGTCTCAACATTGTATATTCATAACTAAAAAATGAAAAAAAACCCCAAATGCTACATGATTATGTCCTGTTTATACATGCAAGCTGTCACCATCATATATTGAACCCTGCAAAGACGCTTTACAGTGAATGTTTGAAGGGTGGGGTTAGATGGTCATCAGAGCCATTTAGAAAAATTGTCCTTGTACAGCTGATACGCTGTGGAAGTGGTACTGTATTAATAAGTAATCTAGCCTATGAATATCAAGCTAATAAATGTTTGTACAGGATGATTATATATTTGGATACATATGTTGGTTGAATGGCATAAGTATACAGTTATAAACTCACTGCTCATGTCTTGGAAAAACAAAGGCTTGTTTGTGGTTTTCTTTACCTGAATATAAAGTGGAGTTCACAAGTAACTAGTTTAACAAGTTACACAACATTTTGGTAATACCTTCTACACCAGTTAAAAAAAAAGTTGATAAATTACATTTTTAATCTTGTCATTCTCAAATGTGAAATCATAAAAGTAAACCTGGCCAGGCTTTCAACTGCAGTAAGTTAGTAGTTCCATTAAAGTAGTGTGATATTGATGTACAACAGCTATGAATCTGTGGTCTGGAGTTTTGCTTGGCATGGATTTCGCAGGTCAGGTACCTGTAGTCAGGTAAACACAATTGGGTGGTAACAGGCCTCACTGTCACAGGTAAGTATTGGAAGGTGCTGCAGGTGTAGGGAATGTTTACAACAGTTATAGTGTATACTTCAGAAGGCAAAGACCACCACCTTACTCCTCTCAGCCACTGCAGTGATTCACATCTCTTGCAATTGGACAGCAAAGAATGCACATGTGTAAGAGTATACATACATACATACTTACATACATATACATGTTAGCTAATGTAAACCCATAGATTTGCATTATCTTACACATAAAAAGTCTTTGCTTCTTAAATTGCCATTATCTTTTAATGTCACAAGGCAAGCACAACAAGTACTAAACGAAGGACCTTTAGGAAAAATGTTACTGTTGTTTCCTGCCAGTGGTGTGCTTGTCACTTGAAATGTATTAGTTAGTCTCAAAAAATTGTCACTAGGGTGGGGTAGGGAACCTGATTTTGCAAAAACTGCTTTTTTTTGAACTATGCTTGATCTACAGAGAATCTGGGTAATTTTTTGCTTCTTTCTATACTGTCATGGATTTGGCCAATATTCAGATACTTTTAGCCTGTTCTTAATGATTTATTCTATTATAGTCAGATATACAAATTACTGTAAGGGTTGGTAATGTTTTATAAGCATTTACATTACAAGCAAGTCAAGTGACTTCCACTAGATGGAACCAGATTGGCTCCTGCATGCTTCTCTATCAATATAACATATTCGTGCTACTGTAGGAAACCATCTCCTGTGAACCCCATTGGACATATATAAAGCTACTCATTAATAACAGATGGTGTTTCCTTCTATGGCTTTAGCCTTCTGCAAGAGTAATTGGGGAGAATTACTTGTCTAGTTTTGACTTGGAACCAGACAGATTCATAAATGGAATATAAAATGTGGTAGAAACAGCACTGCAATAATCACATTGAGCTGTAGTCTTATAGCAGCCAAAGTTTTGTTTTGCCACAGTTACTAATGTCAGTGCTTTGATGGAGACATATCTGAGTTCCCTTCCCATTGTGTAGATTAAATGCCTAGTATATGCTTCATGTGACAATAGTTGCAAACTTCTTGGTGATATCTGGGTGCTACAGTCTAAAGAAAAAGAGCTTCACAACTTCAGATCAGAAACGCTCCAAAACCAACCAAAATAAAAAGATATTTTCCACCCTGAAAAGTCAACAAGAGTCAACAAATACAATGCATTTATATGTGGAAAGACAGAAACTTTAGACCAAGCTCAGCCTTGTTGTAACTCAGTAATGAGCTGGTCCCACTGAATTAGGCTGTAAATAAATAAATTATATCCAGCTTAGTTTCTTACACATTATTTTGTAAACTTCATCTTTAGGATTGTGTAAATACCCATGACATCATATGGCTGATAGCAATAGGTACACCTTCATCCAGCTAGAGTAATAAATCAGTCAGTGCCTTAAAATAAGTGCATTTTATTCTGTTTGATATGACATTATAATTATTCCCAATCTGTAAAAAATAATTCTGACTGAGCATTACCATTGTAAATTTATAATTAGAGCCTGATTTTTCTCTCTCTTAAATTGAAAAAATAAAAGGAGCGTTTGCCCCACAGTTTTGCTTGCTTGGAACATCAGTAGAAAGATATGGAGTGAATTGTATTGTCATAATATTAAAATAAAAGAGGTTTTCCAGAACGTGTGAATGAACCTTTTCTTAAGGACTGTACTGCATATTAGTTTATTACAGAATTAACAGAAATGCTGTTGCCTGAAGATACCAGAGACATTTTCTGAAATAACTGTGATGTATTATTAATCAAGTAGCTGGATATGCCTGGGCTTGTCTCCAAACTCTGAGAGTGCCCAGGGAAAGAGAGCTAGTATCACTGCTGGAATTAAGCTGGGACCTACCACAACAGAGTTTTGGTCACCAAAACAGTTCGTTAGTGTTTATAGCAGGAAGTTAGAGCAAATGAAAAACCGAAAACTGTGTTCTCTGTAGTATCACCATCTAGTGACTTGTGGGGCTCAGGCAGCACCCCCAGACAGTGATTAGAAGCTGTGCTAACAAACACTGAATTGGGAGCAAAAGCCTGTTTTTCTCAGTGGGCAAGTTTAGTTGTAGCACTATTCAGCGTCATTATTACTAAAGTGCTATTAAACCCAAGTAAAAAAGATAACTTTGAAGTCTAAGGGAAAAAAAGAACCTTTGCCTTAGGTTCCTCTGAATTAATTTATTTCAGCTGTAGGTCCTCAATTTTGTCATATCTGAGACATGACACTGTGAAATAAGGTAGTATTTCAGTGAGTATTTCAGTGAGATAGAAGGTACCAAAATGGCTTTTCCTGCATCAGTGCTGATACCGGTGAAACATGTTTCAGAACTTTATCATTTTGAAAAGGAGTTGATTTCAGTTTGACTGAGATTTCTAAACTTTTAAGCTGATAAAAAATGTCCTGTGATTTTTTTAAATTTTTTTTTTCTTGATCTGAAAATGTTCAGTATTCAAAGTCAAAACTGCCTGTGGGAACAGGTATGCCACATTTACCAGGATAGAATATTTGGATCAAAACCAAAACCTGAAGAGGGAAAGAGAGAACTAGCAAAACCTTCTTCTGCTGCAAAAACAGTCTTTGCTAGAGGCTAAACAGCCAGATGGGCTGTGGTACTATATAGTTCAAGTCTGTACTGCAAAATGTATTTCAGTACTTGTTAAAGGTAGGATAACCCTAAGTGGGACAGAATAGCCAATGGATGGGTAACGAGGACATTATGAGAGGACACAGGCTGTATCTTTAATCTCGGTAGATTCATACAAATGATTTACCTAAGTCCCGAGCTATGATAAGGCTGATATATCTCTCAGACATATTTTTCATTGAATACTTCTAAAGGGTCCTTGAATTTCCTATTACAGAATGAGGAAACCTGTGAAATACCCGAAATTTTTACAGGGTAGCAAAATACCTTCCCACTATATCTGACACAATTTCAGCAATCCTTTGCAGTCAGTGGATTGCAGTAGATGAAGCCAGGTAGCTGGCCAGGCATGGTTCAGATCACATTCTTCTGTGACTTAAGTTGTCAGTTCAATTGACAGTTTCAAGCTTTTGTGCGTGTTTTTGGTTTTATGTTCCCCTCTTTAGAACAGATACATTTATAGGATGCTTTGCCAAATCTAGAGAGATGAAGCCATATGTTTTTATTTACGTTTTTGGGAATTTTTCAATCTGAGCAGGCATTCCTCTAATTCAATCTGTCATTCCAGGCTCTTTTCACTGTATCCTTCCTTCAAACTTCACAAGCTATATACCACAGCTTTCAGCTGTGTGAAGGGTTTGTCGTACTGGACTGAAATGGTAGCTACTTGTGAACTATGTTGTGAACAGTTCTCAGTATAAAAAGTTTCAGGAATATTTTTAATATAAAGTTCCCTATGACAATGCCAAATTTGCTGACATGCAAAATTTGAAGAATGATCACAGAAATTAAAAATATGCAACTTGCTATGCAACCATGTAAAACATCATGTTGCATTTCTTTTGATATTTCTGCACTATTAAGTGGGTAACTCTAGGCCTGTGTGTTTTCCATGGTTCTATCTGATCCTTAGCTTTGGATACAAAAATACATCTTCAATTACCTGTATGATATATTGACTATACAGCACAGTTCATTAGCACTTTTTCTTGAATATTAATACCATAAGCAATGTATCACAGGCCTGAAACTACTTACTCTTTGTTAAGGACTGTTGTTTTATTTACTGAAATTGCATATGGCTTTATAGTAATTATCTTAGAAATAGCCCTTGCAGTGTTAAGGGGCATGATCTCGTTGTGAGGAGTTGCACTTCTGACTTAGTCTTGAGTTTTTGTCAGACATGTTGAAATACCGGAGTCTTACTGAGACTATAACTAAAATGGCTGTGTAAATGCCTTATCTTCTTTACTTAGGAGTTTTCTGCTGTTCTGGTGCAATGACAATGTAATGCAAAATCTTTTCAGACCAGGAGAGGTATATTAAATTGTTCCATTAAGGTCTTTTCATCATCTTCATTCTGAGAGTAGTGAAAACTTAGCTTGCTCTCTTTGTCCTTTCTGGCCTTTTAGAGAATATCAGTGTATGTGGGGTTAGAAAGAACAGAAGAATAGGAAGTTTATTTTCCTTCACACTTGTTTGGAAGCCTTTTCTAATGGAAAAATCCAGGCTGTGTACAATTTTCATCTCTAAATGTAATATGGAGCACTTTCTACTTAAAAAATATAGTGCCATACAAACAGCTGTAATCCTCTAATGTAAAGATAATCCTATAATTAGATTTAAAAATCTTAGAAACATCAGAAATCATCAGACCAAAATAAGGATAAACAGCAGCCTTGCTTCCAAAAGTTGCTTTGTCAGTCTTAACCTAACCCTTTGTATCCTTGCATTGCCAACAGAATCAGGCAATCGGTAATTAAGTCCTCTGGCCAGATGATGGTGAGAGTGGTGCAGAACTTCAACCAGCAAAACTACGTTGTGGAAGTTTGGTTTCCTCCTTGTAATTAGTCATGTCTTATGTAAGCAGTTAGATTTCAGCAGCTTAAAAATGGACATCTTTTTATACTTCATTTGGTTGTTGCTAACTGGAATGACACAAAGTTGCAGAGTTTAAAAATACATACTAGACAACTGAGACGTCGGCTGGTCTGTTTCTTTTACATAAGGACTAGATTTTTTCACAGAATAGTCTAGACGGTGGCAGAATGAAGTGAGGCAACAGCCCACACACAATTTGGGGAGCAAATGCTTAAACAGGTTTCTGAGTTCTTCTCCCACCCGGAGATTTTGATAAGGAAGAGACTAAAAAATTCAGAAGCATCTTGAGTCCCTCTGAGCACAGGGTAGGATAGGGACAAAAGTCTGCAAGTGATCAATCCCATTATTCTGTCCTTTGATAGTAAGGGCACACTTTTGTGGACTCAGGGTGGATCATAGGGAAAAAGGAACAAGGAGAGAGCTGTTTGTTAGTCTCCGCACGCCAGTCCTGGAGAAGAGGCAGCGATTTGTCATGAAAACCCTGATAGGGAAGGATGTTCTCACACACTCAGAGTGAGGATCAGTAGCCCTCATGAAAGGAGGAGGGAAGTGGCTGGTCTGGGTGAAAACAGTCTGTAAGCAGCACGGTATTGCCCCTTATGAAGGTGAATCATTTCCAGCCTTGCAGGAAAGAGAAATTAAGAATCTGCTGGACGAGACGGCAAACTGTCCAACAGACAAGTCATTGTACTCATTGTTCAACTCAAAGACCATCTGGAACAGACAAACTTCAAGATCATTAGAGCATATGTCTTAGGCTGAAGACAATGACTAGTGAGTTCCTAGGATTTTTTTTTTTCTGCAGTAAATAGGATACACAATAACGTTTTAGCATCAACAAATGAAAAAAAAAAAGTGGACTAAGCCCATTGATTTTGAGTTGCAAGACAGAAAAGCATGCAGTTCTCTCTGGTTTGCTTTATTTTTCTGCATGTTGGGGTATGTATATATACTATGTTGGGCCAGCAGTAAGCATTTTTTGACACACCTAAGCAGTGCAGCTTTTGAATGGACTGCCCTCTAACTATCAAAATGTTCCTCAATCATTTACAGTACTGCTCTTATGACCAAAGCTTTAAAAATGTGAGGCTGTAATATGCCAGAGGAAATTATATATAAGTCAAAATTATATAGTGTGTGACACCAATGAACAGTGTGATTTTAGAAAGGAAACTTCCAAAAAATTTGTGCCTGCAGTGTATATGATCAGCCAGTTGCCCTTTCATAATGTAGAGACGCTTAAGGTATGTCCACACTGCATAGGACAGTGCTGGGTTAGAACTTACCAAGAGCTCAGCTCAAGGCCAGGTACACACACATGTGTGGTAGAGTGCAGCTGTGGGGAGGCCTGTCATACCTGGTCTGCCTCCACTTCTTCATGGAAAGTTCTCTATACCCCCTGAAAATATACCCTTGTGATACAAACATTTCCTCAGATCATTTGGGATTTATTAAATTAATTTTAAGTGTTTGATAACTATCATTCCAAACACAAGAAGAGAATAAACAGGCAGTTATGAGTGAAAAAGCTGCGTTAATCTGGAATACGAAGTTTTCTTTATTTCATCTCAGGCTTTTAGGATTCAACATAAGAGGAAGTAAATGATATATTGCTGATAAGGTTATACAGTAATGGACTAACAGAATAATTTTTCTAATGGAGCTCCTCAAGCATCAATTTTTGTGCTGATCTTATTTAATATTTCTATTAATGACCATGGCATGATTACTAGGCATGTACTGACATCACAAAATTGGAAGGCTTTATTAATCTGGAGAAGGTTTGGGATCTACCATAGGGAAAACTGTACAGATGGCCATAAGGACAGGAATTGAAATGGGGTGAAATTCTGTAATACAAATTTCATAATGTATACTCGTGGATTAATGACTGAACTCATGTAATGTGGGAGCTTAGCTGTGGAAAATGACAAGGAGAAGTATCAATGGAAAGTGGTCACTGGATAGCAATCATTCATCAGATCTCAGTATTTCCTTTTTATTTTTTCCTTTTTTTTTTTTTTTTTTGAGTTTTCAGGTGAGATTCCAAAGGAGATTTAAAATACATTCTCAGTATTGGCTGATGTTTATAAGGACCACCGTGCAGGACTACTGCTCCCCAGTTATCCAGTATTCCAGTATTTATAGCAGTTTCCTGTGATCTGTGAGATAAAGATTCAA
Organism: Aquila chrysaetos chrysaetos; assembly: GCF_900496995.4. Taxonomy (NCBI): domain Eukaryota; kingdom Metazoa; phylum Chordata; class Aves; order Accipitriformes; family Accipitridae; genus Aquila; species Aquila chrysaetos. Next base: position 48,287,169 of record NC_044030.1, read on the forward strand.
GCACACTGCTCCTGAGGTAGAGATAACCCTCCACTTTGGTGAGGGGTAGGTTTGTGCCTGTGTGTGCCTGTGTGTAAAACACTAAAATAAAAAGATATGATGGAGTGTCATGAACCACAGAGCTCCATGAATTTCCCCCTCAGGAGAAAGAAGCTCTACTTTGTGTAAGTAATTAAATACTCACTGGTCTTAAAAAGGAAGAGCGTGTCTCCTTAGCCTGGTGAAGGGCCAAAGAGGAAAATCAGCTTGGACAGTCAATCCAGTGAATGGTTCTTTACAATTGTGAATAGCACCTTCAACCTTTGAATATTTTCCTTCTGGTTTCATTAATGCTCAAAATCTAAACAATATTTGTTCTTAGGGTTTTTGTTTTTCTTTTGTTTTTGTTTTATTACTAGTAGTAGTAGTAGTAGTATTTACCAAAAGGCCCCAGGTTAAAGTATTTCAAACAATTTTATGCTGTTTATTATCATTTTGATGTGGTCAAAGAGCCAAAAAAGAAATAAATCTAGCCTAACTCTACCAGCAAGCTCAGTATATAAAAATCCATAATTATCAGTGACATACTTTGAATCCACCTTTTCCTTCCATGTTTTTGTTCTGTTTATTTGAAAAGAAATTTATATTGAAAAAAATCCAGCCATTTTCGTAGAACAATCGGTCTTTCAAATCTCTTATTAGTCTATGGGGTTTTGTGTTTTGAAGAGGATAACTGAGATCAGAAACCCCAAAAAAAGCCAACAGCAGCATTTATGCATGTCATTTGAACTAATGAATTTCTCCATTAATCTTATATTTTAGATGGCAGCTTTGGCACTTCTATTTATTTCATGTAGCAACTGAAACGCAGAGCCCCTGTGAGTCTGATCTGACAACCTTCACCACAAAGGCAGAGCTCCCGTTGTTAGACAACTGGACTTAATGATCACAGCAAGCAGGATTGAAATTTTATTGGTGTGCTTCTGTGTGACTGTGACAGTGTTGACACTAAATCAAATTCAATTAGCAAGGGCTTGCTAATGAGTTATACTGCTTTGCAAAGTAGAAAGGACAAAGCATTTTGCAATCTCCAGCCTGCAGACTGGTTGCTCTCAGTGTTAAAGGAGCAATAGCTTAAGGAACCACTGCAGGATTTTCTCCCCAGATTAATGTTAAAGAATGCTTTGCTAATGAATCCCTGAACAAATGTGTTGTGTGTTACTGGAGAGGGGGGTGGCACGAGAGAAAACGCAAGCAGCTTTTTTGACCTCAAGTGCTCTTGAAGTGATTTATAAAACCACTGTGGAGCATAGAGAGCAGCGGAAACTGCATCAGCACATGACAACATGGCTGAACAGAGTATCGCATCGGGAAATGTGCCCCATGAGCTACCAGACCTAACGCCACTGCCCCTCGTGCGGTGCTGTAGGGTGCTGCACATTTTGGGAGTGTGCAGCAGGCAGCTGCATGTGTGCTCTGTCCTGTGGTGGGCTGCATCACTGGCCGCACCCAGCGGAGCACTTAGGCAGCCCCAAAGGCTGAGAGCATGTGCTGTGAAGCCTCAGGGACTAGGAGACTTCAAGTGAAAAAGCATGTGCAGGTGCTTGGCCAAGGCTGCAGCACTCAGCGTCTGGTAAGGCTGGGTTCTGTGAAGTGAGCAGTCAAATAAACACGGCAGCTTCCCTTACACAGCACCCACCAGAGCGAGGTGGAATATGTGAGCCGTGTGCCACAGGGGCTGCTGGACCCCTGGCTGCCTTCATCTGTGTTCCATTTACTGTTCACCTCTTAGACCTGTCTGTGCAAGTGAAGCATCTTTTGAGTAAAGAGCACATAAAAATCTATTTCTTACTACATGAATGAGGTGGTCCCCATTTAAATTACAGAATAGCAATAATAATTTCCCCTTTAAGGTCTACTGACAAGACCAACACTGAATTATTGAGCAACTTACATAGTGTCATTCAAACTGAATTCTCTCCTTCATAGTCCTCTATCGATATATCAATATTAACTTAGACTAGTATTTTAATTTAATGTTTTGAAATATTTGAATTCTTCGTGGATGTGATATCTCTCTTTTGCTTGCACACATACACTTTATGTTAATGCGTATGTATAAAATCAGTGTTACATACCGATATCATATGACTACAATTTCAACTGATGATAGCTTTGTAAAATTCAAATCATTTGGACTGATGTTTTTGCCCAAAACTGATGATCTCCCTCTTAATAAATGTTCCTGGAAAATTTTAACTGAAATATTTCAGCTACTTCCAGAATGAAGGTTTGAGGACAGTGCTTCGTGTTGTCCAAGCTGAAGCTGTGACCAAAACTAAACTGTGTATTACTGTATAAACAAGCTCTTCAAATTTGCTGTGGTATGCCTCTGAGCATACATTCATATTCCTGTAATGTTAGCAAGTGTGCATGACACATTGTGTATGGTAGCTTATAGGGAGTTCCAAAGTAACAAATCCAGTAATTTATTATTTCAGGCTTCTCTGCTGACATTTTCTTCTAAGTCAAAGCCTTTCAATACATTCATGCCCCATGCTGCAGTTCGCCATGTCCTGACTTTGCTTTGTGGGGACTATGATGTACACTGAGTCATCCAAATCATCAGACATACTAGCACAAATCTCGGGGCAAGGGTGAGGAAATGTAAACACTTTAGCATCATCTTTTGGAGCAAACTACACTGCACTGGTGCAGCCCCACCTCCAGTACTCTGTGCAGTTTTGGGCACCTCAGTATAAGAAGGACATCAGAGTATTAGAGTGTGTCCAGAGGAGGGAGACAAAGATGGTGAAAGGCCTTGGGGGCAAAATTTCTGAGGAGTGGCTGAGGTCACTTGGCTTGTTCACCTTGGAGAAGAGAAGGCTGAGGGATGACCTCCTCACAGTCTACAGCTTCCTCAAGGAGGGCAGCGGAAGGGGAGCTGCTGATGTCCTCTCTCTGGGGACCAGCAATAGGACACGAGGAAATGGAATGAAGCTGCATCAGGGGAACTTCAGACTGGACATAGGAAAAGGTTCCTCACTGAAAGGGTGGTTGGTCACTGGTACAGGCTCTTGAGGGAAGTGGTCACGGTCGCAAGCCTGTCAGAGTTCAAGAAGTGTCTCGATGACGCTCCTAGTCATATGGTTTAGTTTTAGGTAGAGCTGCAAGGAGCAGTGAGTTGGACTCAATGATCCTTGTGGGTTCCTACCAACTTGAGATATTCTGTGAAACACTGAAGGTTCAATAAGAGCTGTCTGATTCCCAGACCTACATATTCTCTGATTACCATGGAGGCCCACCTCAGGGGAAATATATTTTGCACATGCTTTGCAGAGACGCTCCAGTGCTTTTGAGCTACATTCCTAGTAACTTCTGTTTATACTGGACCCATGGCAGCCTTGGACTAAGCAGGATTTTCCCCTGGAATTGGCAGGGGCTGGGTTTGGAGCTGAGATCTGGGAGTCATGATCCCACGGCCCTCCCTGAAATAATTTGCTTCAAATTGTGGCCCTCAAAGGTGGGATCATCTCAAAGATGATGCTGCCTGAGTCAAAGGAAGACAGGAGAACCTTTTCCTCTGTCCTTTCAGGTCTGGGGGTTTAACTCTGGGGATTTCAGAAGCTCCCTTTTTCTGCATCAGAATGACTTGTTTGAGGTCTCTTACATTTGTACGGTTGTGTGCAGATATTCTTCTGTACGTGTGAAGATGAGGGGTGAAGGCTGAACTGCTTGCTAGCTGGTTGCCTGGGATTTTTGGTCACCAGCCGGTGTTGCTGTCCTGCCTGCCTGAGGTCTGTGAGAGACTTGAAACAGTCACCTCTTTTGTTGCAGCTTAATGTTTTCCTTATCTGATAGCTAGCTTTTCTATAGCTTTTGACAGTCAGGAAACAGCAAACATCTTAAAATTAAGAAACCCTTCCTGGAAAACGTATCAACAAAACTGTTTTCATAAACAGCTGACAAATCAACGTCTTAGAAAATAAACCATCTAATTAAGAAAGCTTCTGAACAAGTTTGTTTCTTTTATTTTAGTTTCCCTATTTCTTAGCTGCTGCTTTTTAAATTTGGCACATGCATATCTGTTTAAGATGTTGCAAAAATAAATATTTTTTAAAAATTTGGATACCACTAAACATTAAAAAAAAAGCTTATGAGAAAATTAAGAATTCTGTTTTTAGAGCAGTGTTTTGTGGTGTGTACAGTAAATAAGACCCCAGGCCACACATTGAACAACTAGCAGAAAACAAGCTATTGACTGGTTATTTTTTTCAATAAACACCATCCATCCTATGTATTAAGTGAGGTAGAGTTCTATAGAGAACACATTATTGAATCTTGTAGTTCACAGCTGTATCATAATGCATACACACCAGAGGGAAAAATTATTTCCAGTGTTTCCTAACTTTAGAGAGCTTGAACCCGCTGCCTTAATAAGGTTCTTTTAACTTAGATTGTGTGTGTGCTCTGCACATTGTGTAGCATGAATGGTGACACTGAGCTGTTTCGATGTTTTCCAAATATTCAATCAGAAATGCTTGGAAAATACAGTATTTTGTTTCATCAGTGAATCAGATGATATTCTGCATTTTCCATTGCTGAAGACAAATGTAAGAGGAGACTGGACCTCCAAAGCTTTAATTTCTACTCTGCTATTTAAATTAGTGATTGCCTTTGGGCAAATCACTTAATCAGCCTCCGATCTTGGTTATACTGGTGAGCCTGAAGTAATTCAATCAAAACCAAAGGAGTTGAACAGAATTTATATGACCACAACAGATCAAAATCTGTCTCTAAAAGTGCAATGTAAGAGCTAGAGGGGGATATAATTATTATTTATTGTTTTATTTAAAACATCAAATTTTTACTGTCCTCACACAGCATTTGTGTAATTCTTTTTAAGTTTAAACATTTATTTATTCAGGATGTTTCCTATACCCTCTACATGATGGCAAAACAAATAGTTTTAGGGCAGAAGGGAGTATTTCCTTTCCTGTTGCGACACTATTTCAAACATATGATGCTATTTTAAATATTTTGTGTTCTGTTGAGAGAATTGTTTGGGGTAAATATGTGGAATTGATGTACTGAAAACAATTAAATCATAGCATCCTACCATCCTTGAGCATGCTGCATTGGAACCTCAGTGCTGCATTTTGTGTTCATATAGTCATTACTCTAGGGTCCTCCTTTACACTTTGTGAAAAGTTGTGTGGTCTGGGAGTTATGCTTTGCATACAGTAAAACCTTCCATCCATGAAAGGGTCACAATACAAGTAAAGCCTCACAGTTGTCCTGAAGGAAGAAAACACATCTAGTTGATAATGAACACTTAAAATGACATAGCAATTCAAGTGGCAGAGCCAGGAACTGAACCCCTGTTTTGGCTCTCACTTTCCAGATCTAGCCACATCACTACCTCATGAAGATAAAAGGTCCAGAGAACAGCTTTAATTAGATCGTGTATTACGAACCTGTTTTAGCCCTCTGCTTAAACAGAAGCGGGTAAATACAAAGTGGATGATCCTGCAGAACATTTTAATTGCAGTAAAAAGACTTTGGGTGAATCTGAATTTGTAACAATGAGAAGGCAAGAAAAGGTGAAGCCATTGATGTGATGGGAAGGAGATCCATGGCTAGGAGGTGGAAGCTCCTTGTTGGGTAAGCATATTGGAGCCATTTATAGAGGTAAGAGAATTACAGAGGATTTTTCTCACAGTAAAATCCTCTTGTATTGAAGGATTAAGTTGCTGTAGTTAACCTGATCTTAGGTAGGCAGCAGTGTAAATACCATTAATAAAGCAATTTTTCTTTCCTTATCCAAAACTAAAATGGAACTGTGATATAGTTAGATGACTATACAACAAGCCAAGTAATCCTTCTTCCTTCTCTGCTTTGCTTCTCACTACCTAAAATGTTGGTAATAAGTAGACAGCTACTGTGAAAAAAATTCAAGGTAATAGGTTTGTTCATAATGAGGTAGAAGTGAGAAGCTATCTGAGAGAGTGTAATTTCTTGTTTAACTGAAAATGCTTTTGAAATGTTTCTTTATTATGACCAGTCTCTGAGGAAAATCACTGATTCAGACTTGGTCCATATTCCAAAATGGAATTTTAAATTGCTGACTTCACTGTTAAATATTTTAGGATCTTAATCTGTTCATGTTAGCTATTTGACCTACTCTTCTGTGGAGGAAAGGCTCCATTTCTACATAAAGCCTTTGGTATGAGAACACTGTGAATGGGAAGCTGTGGTGGCATTTTAAATTTATTGGTCAATACATTTATTTTATTAGTACTGCTGACGACAGCTACTCGAATTTTGCTTTTCATGGTTGCATCCATGCAAGACTGCAACAAAGCAAAGGCATGCTTCCCACTCCCCACTGAGACTGCAAGCCTCAAGGCCCGTAGACCATGGGGTCTGGAGGGAAGATAGGGCAGGAGACCCTCTCCAGGCAGTTGAAGCTGAAGCAATGTACCAAGTTGTAGAAAAAATAGGCAGGCAAAGTAGGATTTGACCACAGTTGTTAGAGGGCAGATGCAGCAGCAGGTCACCTGGGCTCCTTACTCCATGATGATTGCACTAGGCCTGTGGGGTGGGCCAGATTAGACCTTCCCTCTCACTTATCAAGCTCTGCCATGTGCTTTAGAGACTGTAAGTATTATTCTGTATTCAAAATCAGTGCTGGAATGACAGATTATAGGTGTTGCCTCTTCTACAGTTTTGTATATCCACTTCTTTAGCTGACATTGGGAAGAGCACCATGGCTTCAGTGCCTCCTCTGGATCTTGAAAGTGTGATACACCAGATTCCTGAAACCTCTGTAAACAAATTGCTAAAAGAGTTTGCAAGTGCTGCTAGACCTAGGAATGAAACCAGAGAGTCCTCTTCTCCCTGTACATCTCCCTGTAACAAAACAGATGTTTAGGCAAACATGCTTCTCTAATTAAGATTTACTAGCCTTTTCAAATTCAGACTGTTCTTCCTCATCTAGAAAAAGAACAAGTTAAACATCGTCTTGAGGTGCATGAAAACTGAATCTGAGTTGAGGAAGCTGAACATGGTTAAATCTGGAATGGCAGCTTGACCCCATTTGTCTACTAGTGTAGGCATGACTGAGCCCACCCTCTGGTAAGTAAGTGTTCAGTGGCATTGTTTCTCTAGGAGTTATTAAAATTTATCACCAATAAAATATTTATTGTACAAATACTATGAATCCTCAAAGTTCACTCTATCTTAGATGGTGGGTCTGGGTGTATTTATTCTCCAGAATAGCAGGAAGCCCTGGATGTTTTGGAGTGTTCTTAAATTTATCTGTGTTGGTCACTGAGTTGTTCATATCTTTTTATTGAGATAAAAATGTGGTGAGATCTGCTCAAAAGTGAGCTGCATGGTCCTCTCTTCTTTCTGAAATTATATAACTGAGCAGTACTGTTAAGAAATATTGGACAGATTCTGTTACAGATTGCTTTTATTTCTTGACTTCTTCCAATATCACTAAGAACTTGTAATATATGAAATCATTATCGTCCCTTCCTCCCACTGTTTTCTTTCATCTTTTTCTTGTTTGGATGACTTTTGTTTGTTTAGTTCTTTGTATGTAGGTCAGCCCTCAATGCAATTAATTTATTAAAGTGTTAACTTGAGTTGGGTTACTAGATCAGTTCAGAATAAAGTAGGTTCGTTGTTCAGGGATTTTATTTTGTTTGTGTTACCTGATAGCAACTTACACGATTTCTAAAATAAATAGGTGATGCTCTGTTTTGTCCTTCAGAAAGTGAAATGTGGGCCAAAGGTCAGGATGGTGTCAGGCAGGTGAAGATCTTTCTGCATCCCACAACGCTTTTATTTGATCTAATAGAAACAAGTCTCCTTTTCATGAGATTTCAATGAAAACTTCTCAGAACTTGGCCAATATACATCTAATGAATCTATAGGAGTCTACCTAATGTGTAAGCAAGGATCAAGCCTCCTGCCTAATTTCATTGTACATATTCATTCTACCTGCATGGTGGCATAAATAAAAATTATGCTAAGAAATAACTATTGGATGGTTACCAGATTTGAATATGTGGACAGTGATTTACAGACAGATTGGTGTGTATTTACACTTTCATAAGTACTAACACACTCTTTGTAAGGGAGGGCACATGAATACAAGTAGAAATCAAACACTAGTTTTTTTATCACTGGAGATTAATAATCTAACTGATATGAGTAGTTGTCATGGCTTATACCTTTCGCTATCTATGTCAATCTTTTATAATTTTACAGTACATCTAACTGGTTACAAGAAATAAAACCGTGTATGTGTGGTTGTACAGCTGGTACTCTACTATTTAGTTGAATTACTTCTGCTTTTAACATTTAATTAGCTGTTTTTCTGTGATAGGCATAAGACAAACAGTTTTTTCTCAGGTATGTGATTTGTCCTCATTTCAGAAGCACATAAATAACAAACGGGCTATCTTTGAAATGTAGAGTCCACAAACTCCTTGTATTTTAAAATACTCAACAGTATATAACAATGGAGAAAAAAAAAGTCTTTTTCATCATGCTTGGTCAGTACTCATTGTAATGTATTTTTGACAATTAAAACAAAACCATGCTCATGAAGCTAGAGTCTTCTACTATGCACTGTAAACTTTAATGAGGTCTCTACTCATCATAGGCCTAGGGACAAACTGGAAAAAAGGGATCATCTAGTGAGGGCTGAGGACATGTAGAAGAGGCTCTTCTGGTTGCCAGTGCTGTTGCTGAACTTCAGAACTCTGCAGTTTAATTTTGTCACTGTTCAAATGCAAAGGATTTTCTTAATGTCTAGTGCTGTCATGGCTATGGTTTTTAACTAAAAAAAAAAAAATCTTAATTGATTTCATTTTAATATCTTCCCAGACTGAGCTTGAGCAGAACTGCTTACCTAGTTCTAGCCACATTTCACCCATCTGAGAGAAAAGTGTGTCATGTTATGCAACTGATGCTTATGGTTTTGATATCAGAAACTTCACGGCAGCTTAAGACTGCAACTGCTATCAGGAAAAATGAGAACTGGATATTGTATGGCTGATTCCCAGAACTGAAGGACAGATACTTGATCTCTGTATGTTACCTACATAAGTATTGAGAATTTCTTGCCAGGGATGGGATGGGGGCAGGACGGGACACATGGCATGACTGTTAACAGAGAATGTCACCAGGGCTTTGAAAGCTCCTGGTTTAAAGGCACTATTCCAGGTGACAGTATACAATACAAAAAGGACCCAGTGGGACTCTGTGAGTACTTGAGTTTACAAAGCTTTCAATGACAAACGAACTCTCTCCTTTTACTTTTAAACTGAGTGCATTTAGAATGGTAATTATTGAGAGAAAAAGTGCATGTGGAGCTTCACAATGCTATTTTTAGGGAGCTTTTGCAGAGAAAAGCTGAACTTCAGCAAAGTTTGGTATATTAACACTGGCAAGTATAGCCAATGCTACTAAGATTTGTTGTGTACAGAAGATTAAGGATGGCATGAGCTAGCCGGTAGCAAGGGAAAGCATGCGAAATAGTAAAGTATCTGTAGATTACTTCTTATTACAGCACTTGGCACACATTTATGGGCGGAGGGGAGGATAAGGCAGTTCACCATTAACGTGCAGAACAACAAATTCTCCACCTTCCATGCATCTGCCTTGAAGTAGCTGGACCATAGGCAATAAAGATGGCTGCATTTTGCTCTCCAAGTAATTTGTGTATCCACTGTTGTGAAGTCTGAGCCAGTCAGTTGAAATTCTTTAATAAGGTATTTTAATTATTCCACCAAACTTCAGATCTCTTAGGTGGGGCCCACTTAAAAACAATGACCTAAGATATGGGCAACTTGTAGACATTTATATTTATATTTACATCATCAGAACCGATGCTCCCATGCTACCCAGCCTGAAGGCAGTAATCATTTACTGCATTGGGGAAACAAAATCTTTGTGGTTGCTAAGCAGAATTTCACTGACACAAAGATTAAAAACAGCTTCAGATTCACACTGTAGTTATAAAGAAAATATTTACATCCTGTGAAGAAGCAGTGATTATTTTCACTGGAAGAAAATATAAAGGAGAAAATGTTACTTAAAATATATGGGAATGACATTTATCCATGAATGAATAACATAGCTGAGAGACGAGTTCATAACAGAAAAACACTGTAGGCAGATCTGCCATGCAGAGCAGAGAAAAAAAAATTACTTGTAAGTCAGGAGAAAAAATTAAAAAAAATAATTAATACTGACAAATGTAGGAAAGGAAAGCACAATTTTTACATGAAGAAATGACAGTACCTTGTCAAGCAAAGGACCAGGTTCAATCCACACCTGGAAAAAATATTTCTGGTTTGGAGTTTCCTAAGTAACTCCAAAAGTAAATAAAGTGAAACAATGCATTTTGGTGCTTACAAAACATTTTTCACTTTTTGAAGAGGAAAAAAAGAATAAGATATCTTAGGTTGAAACTGGGTTTGGTGATATTCTGGTTCAGCCAGCAAGCCAAAAATCAGTTATTTATCATTTTCTGTAAAAGGAAAGGCTGAAGCATCTTGGTCCCCACTCCCAGGAACATGTGCAGAAGAGAATTTGGTTATCGTTATTACCCTCAGGAAGTTGTCTTGTTATTATTAAGTCAAAAGACTGAGGACCTTTTGTACAGTATATGTATTTTTTTTATATATCCATATGTGGGTATTTGTATGATTAGATGATTAGATACACTTTTTTGGTCATTTGTTTTTTTCATATAATCTGTTTGAAATGAATTGTTTGTAAATTGCTACACTTCCTTTTGCAGCACGTTAATACTGGCTGTCAGACAAAGAACAGAATGTGTTAAATTTCATTTGACCCTGTGGGTATTTCATTGTCTAACAGTAAGGTGTGAAACATTTCTTACAGCTCTGCTTCTCTGCCCGTTGCTTGTATATTTGGGTTTTCAGAATGCTGGGGGACAGCCTCAAAAAAGCCCAGATAACTGCTCAGGGCAGGCATTGTATGAGGCATCACCTTGCTCTTAGGCCCTACTTTTCTGTCCCTTCTCCCAGCTTGAAACTCAGGAAGTGAAAACAAGGCACCCAAAATTATCCAGATCAGTCCTTTAAATTCCTAGATTACTGGAGTTATCTATATGAAGTGTATGCCTCTGGTGATGGACATGAAGGTACTCTTTCAAAAAGTCCTTGGTGTGCCTAGGATTTGCCTAGTGCTTATAGTTGCTAAAATATTGTGGGGAATGACAGCTATATGCTGTCTGAAAGGACCTCATAAAGATGACCTTGAATGTGACTACAGCAGCGGGACAGTGTACACATTGTCAAAGTCTGAACATTAATGAACACAGTACTTTGTACTTTAACAGAGACCATTTGATCGATGCAATCCTGTAAGGTTATCTAAATCTGTCAAAGTACAAGGCTAGTCAAGAATATATTTCACTGTCATTATCATTTCATTCACATTTGCTGTATTTCTCTCCCTGGAGTTCTGGCACTTCGAAGAACATTTTAAAATGGTTGTTCAGCCAAGCTCACTTGTGACCTGTGTTTGACTTCCATTACCACTTTGGTTTTGCACAGGGGTAAATAAATACCATGGGAAATGAACATGGTCCCAAGCCACACTGCTGTCAGTGCACAAGATTTTTCTTTGCTATACACTTTTAAAGATATCTATGCATTTTTCATATCATTAAAAAATAAAATAAAATAAAGGCATAGCTTTGACTCTGAAGTTTAAATCTGAAGCTCTGCTTATAAGCTGACATCTCTGGGGAGGAGTGTATGTACCTGTAAGTTTGACTACTTTTCTCATTTATAAATATATACTCAACACTAAACCTTGTCTTAGCTATGTTTTTAGGCTGTCACAGCTAACCATTACCATTATATTGAAATAGAGTCACAGAATCATAGAATCATAGAATATCTCAAGTTGGAAGGGACCATAAGGATCAAGTCCAACTCCCTGCTCCTCGCAGGACTACCTAAAACTAAACCATACAACTCAGAGCATTGTCCAGACACTCCTTGAACTCTGTCAGGCTTGGTGCCATGACCACTTCTCTGGGGAGTCTATTTCAGTAACCGACCACTCTCTCAGTGAAGAACCTTTTCCTAATGTCCAGTCTGAAGTTCCCCTGATGCAGCTTCATTCCATTCCCTTGTGCCCTATCGCTGGCCGCCAGAGAGAGGAGATCAGCAGCTCCCCCTCCACTGCCCCCCATGAGGAAGTTGTAGACTGCCATGAGGTCATCCCTCAGCCTTCCCTCCTCCAAGCTGAGCAAACCGATGTCCTCAGCCATTCCTCAAGTCTTGCCCTCGAGGCCTTTCACCATCTTGGTTGCCCCCCTCTGCACAGACTGTAGTAGTCTGATGTCCTTCTTATACTGAGGCGCGCACAGCTGCCCACAGTACTTGAGGTGGGGCCGCACCAGTGCAGTGTAGAGTGGGACAATCACCTACCTCGATGGGCTAGTGATGCTGTGCTCGATGCGCCCGAGCACGTGGTTGGCCCTTTTGGCTGCCAGGGCACACTGTTGACTCATATTCAACTTGCCATCAACCTAAATCCCCAGATCTCTTTCCACAGGACTGCTCTCCGGCCAGTCGTGCCCCAGTTTGTATGTATAACCAGGATTACTTCGTCCCATCTATCCAGATCTCTCTGTAAGGCTTCTCTACCCTCAGGGGAGTCCACAGCTCCTCCTAGTTTAGTATTGTCAGCAAACTTACATTTGATTCCTGTGTCCAGATGATTTATAAAAACATTAAAGAGCACTGGCCCTAAAATCAAGCCCTGGGGAACCCCACTGGTCACTGATCACCAGCCTGATGTAACCCCATTTACTATAACTCTTTGAGCTGGATGCGTCAGCCAGTTGCTCAACCAACATATTATGGACTTTTCTAGCTGTGTGCTGGACATTTTGTCCAGAAGGATACTATGAAAGACAGTATCAAAATCTTTGCTAAAATAAAAAAAAAAAACCAACACATCTACTGGCTTCCCTTTATCAAATAGATGGGTGACTTTGTCATAAAAATTGGTTAAACAGGACTTTCCCCTTGTGAACCCATTCTGGCTATGACCAATGACTGCGCTGTCTCTCAAGTGTTTTTCAGTAACTCCCAGAATGACCTCCATAATTTTACCAGGCACAGGTAATATTCTAATATAATACATATAATAAATACATATTCTAATGTAATTTTTCAATATCATATATTGAAATATATATTTTTATCTGCTTTATACTGACATATGTCTGCTCTAGCTCTTTGAGAAAATGGTTGTGACACATTTTTATTGTTATGATGAGATTTAATGTAAATAGGTGCATTTGTTCCTACATAGTATTTTATAATAGCAGCTTGCAAATTCTGTAAAGGTCCCATTTTTCACAATTTTTCACAATTTTCATTTGGACTAAACAAGATAAATATATTTGTAGATTATATTAAAGTAGATTAAATTCTTTGAGCCTTTTCTCAAAACTTTTCTTTTCTTGAGCCTTTCTGTTTCACTGACAGAAAGCCTCTGGTAGTTATAGCTCATTTCCTTAGGACTGAAATCTTACAGACCACAGATAATGTCTTTTAAAAATGGTAGGGTATTTTTAATTCATTTTTGGGCAAATTGCAGGTCATAATTTTTTTAAGATTGTTCTTTACAGTATTTATCCCCCACTGTGGATTTTGTAGCATTTCTTCTTCATCTACTGGATTATTCTTCAAAACCTGCATAACTCTTAAGCTCCTTTTACAAGGGTAATTCTGCACAGAATATATATTTTATTCAAAATGAGATTTAATACAAAAATCATGAAAAACTAAATGATGATTTGATTATTTAGATAGAATTGCAAAGCATCTTATAATAGATTGCTTATGGTGGAGAAGCATCCACTGTCAATGAACCATTTTAAGAGGTTCTTTGAAAAAGATGCTACAAAAACTTTGGATAGAAAAACATTTGATATATTTCCTCTGCTGTTCAGCTGCTATGAACTTTCTGGTTCTTTCAAAGTTTCTAAATAGAGTGCCTAAATACCACCAGTGAGGCTTTTCTTGCCATTCTTCTAGCTATAGGGAAAATGAAAAATTAATGTATCTTACTTGAGCCTTTTCTTAACACTGTATCAACAAACTGAGGCCCATGTTCAGGTCATCATTAACACAATGATAATCCATCTCTGACCCATAAGTTGATTTTATGCGGTAATGATTTTAATTACCGTTTTTCCCCTATTTGCTCTTTCAGATCAATCTCTCTACTTTCTTTTGGGCCAGGTTCTGATGATGAATATTTTGGAATCTGTGCAGTTACTATTACTGCTCTGTATGAATATACTGTGGGATTTTTGTTTTCGTTTTGTTTTGTTTTGTTTTGTTTTTATCATGAAGAATGCCATTGCTGCTTTAGCATTTTTGGAACAAAAAGCAAAGCTAAGTAAAGAAGGGTATTTTTGAATACTGAAAGGGGAAAGACAAAATGGCTGTATCCACTCACTAATGGTCCAGTTCTGTTGTGTTATCTAACTCAAGCTGAATGGTCTATTACTTCATACATATTCCCATCAAATCGAGTTTTGGCATTAGTCACTAGTTCTTTGGAAAAATAATTTATTTCTAAACTCTTCAAGGGTGGAGAAAATCTTTAAGGGTGGAGATTGTAATAAGCCATGCAGGACCAAATAAGCACCTGACACTGCAGAAAGCATTGGTGTTGTATCAAAATGCAACCAAACTGGTTTCATGCCAGCTGTCTTTTTATTGGTATCTATACATACATATTTCTAAAACTTTCTTTTGCCAGCTTACTGTAACATCAACCCCAGTTACACAATCCTGTCCCAGATAAATGAAGAGTAAGTACCTCTGCGGATTTGTTCCCTCAGGGTCAGTTATCCATATTGGTCCAATGCCAGATAACTCATTGTAAACATTGGGCATACATTCCTTGTGACAAAGCTGTTAATTTACACTTCATCTAAGCGTCCTGGTGTTGAGCAGACCACTCCAGCTCAATTCAATTTTTGTTAGGAATTACCGTTAGTATTTCCCTTTACTCTGTTGTTCTGGCTAAGAAAAACTCAAATGGCTGAAACGCTTACACAGCGCTCTTCCTCTTGTTTTGTTCTTGGTCTCTGCTCACCACCAAGCTTATGTCACAATCTCTGCTTAAAAAAAAAGTGATTTAGCTGAGATGCAGTTATTTCTTTGCATGGGATGCTTATGTTTATCATCCAGCACCATGTTGGATGATAAATTTGCCCCATCCCTTAACAATATTGAAGGCAAGTGATTGTCCAAATGCACTAAATGCTTATTTCAAAATGTTCGGAAAAACCATACTTACTACTTTGTTCTGGTACATATGGATGTAAGATTATGGCTAGGAACATAGTTGTCTTTTATCTGTTCTCAGCTCATGCAAACAGTCCTTAAGCTGTCAACAGGTGTCATTTCAGTTCATCCTATCATACAGGGCTGATAAATCTTCAATCAGCAAAGTGGATAGTTAACTTTAAGTAGAAATAAATTATGTTAATATGACATCACCAGCTTCAAACAATGTGACCAATATGTGTTCCCGTCATACACGATATATGCTTTACCTCCTTTGCTTGTGTTCCTTTCATGAGTTCTGTATTCACAAATTACTGTATGTTAAGCTTGATGTTTATCTAATTGAGAATCTTACACTTAGGATGTCCAGAGACATGAGTTGTACCCCTTGATGCAGAGTTAAGGTACATCAGAAGCTGAAGTTTCTTGTGTGCCAGGGTAGCAAGGCATAATGTGTCCAATTTACGTAAGTTACCTAGATTGCACATTAGTTAAATTACCTCTTTAAAGTTGCCCATACTATATCTGTCAGCGATGATAAACTGCATATCGATGTGAATGTAAGGCATTCATTCATTTATGGTTCCAAAGAACTTTGGACACTCACAAACCAGCATTATGTCTTGGAGCACTGAGTTTTGTATTTTTATCTCCATGATGGATGAAAAATGCATACAATCACATGTATGCTGACAGCTTCTTATTAGCAATTAATTTGAAGAAATAGCTACTTTGGATATGTAATATTTGAAGCACACAAGCACTGAAATGTGTCTTTGATAAATTATTGGGCAAATAGAAGAGGTGTGGTTAAAAATTTGAATTTATATACACACTGGCACATTAGTTGTGTGCTAATATTGTCATAAGCTTAAAGTAGACCCACTCTTATGTCCCCATATGTAATAGCACTCTAAAATACCTTTGGGATCTGAAACTCTAGAAACAGGAGAAGAGGAAACAGTAGTGGAAAACTAACCTGTCATGAGGACTGTCCAGCCTTGCAAATCATTTATATCTGATCAGCTAATATCAGCTTTCAGTTGTATTCCCCAAAGTGATACTGTGTAAACTGTTAACAGGGTTGTATTGCTGAAATGAAGCTTGGAGCTGATACCTAACGTGTGATTCAGCAACTTAGATCTTGAATCCTCCTCAAGGGAAAGGGACAACACAATAAAAATGCAAAAAACCCACTGGGTGACTGGCATCAGCAACTAGTGATCAAAATAACTATCGATGCTTTTCAGCACTGTTAATCATAGTATTAAGGGAGGCACATAGTTTAAGAAAACAAAGACATTAACCTGGGTTTTGCTACTTCAGAACAGTGCATTTTAAAAAGATCAACTTGCTCCTGAAACAGAAAATACACTTTTAAAATTGTGGTTAAGTTAATTATTTCGTAGCTGTATCAAAATTAACACAGAAGATTGATTTACTCAGCAGGCTAATTCTGGAGAAAACATTCCTTAGGTTCATTGTAGATAAAAAGAGAATAGCACAGGTTCAAGAAAGTTTGTCTAGATATGTATGTAGCTAGGTAAACTTTTTAAAGTCTTGAGAGATGCCTGTTTGTGTTCTGAGTTTTCATTCCTCATTCTTTTAATAAATTTTTCAGTCAGTTTTTTTGTTTGTTTAAAATACCATTACATTGGAACGTCTCTAATGAGACTTTCTGACTGAAATTTCTGCATTCACATTTTATAGTAACTATAGTCAAAAATGAAGAATTAATTGGATTTATTTTAATACTTTAGACTGTTGTTGCACTTGTAAGATCCAGATCAGCTGAAAGAGGGCAAACTGTGTTCTGCTTGGTTTTGTGCGTCAGCAGGTTGATTGTTAAATTTCAGATAGTTATAGCCACTCAGGTAAGGAATTTGCACTTTGTATGTCACTGAAGACTAACCACAAGACAGGAGAGTCAGAAATAAAGGTTATTTTTCTAGATAACACTTATTGCCTTATTTATAGAATAAGAAAGAATCTGCTTGATTCCCAGGCCCCATGCTGAGCTTTCAGGGCCTGCAATTAGAAGAAATAGAAATAAAACTTGTAAAAAAAAAAAAAAGCATTGAAAAAGCAAGGATGGATTTTTTAATGCAGTTTTTTTCTGCAGTTTTTCAGAGCCCTTTCAATGGAAATATATAAAGTACCAAGTTTAAATATTCGCAGCATCCCAGGACAAGCCCCCATCCTACATTCAACTGTGTGGGACATGGCTTAGAATGTTACACTGTTTCTGATATTTTGCCTGTCCCTTTATTTTTCACAAATCTCTTGTCTTTCGGAAATCATCCTCTGTGGAAAAATAAATGGAAAAAGCAGCAAAAGACTTCAGGAGTTAGCTTTCTGGGCAGGACCTGTACACCTAAGCTGCCGTAGATTTGCAGCCACAAGTAAGATTGTTCCACGCATCTCACAGAAGGATTTCTCAAGGTTATTGCTACTAGCTGTGCTAAACTTCTCAATTTAGCCATGGACACCTGGCCAGCAAAGGAAGGATACAGCTCACATAGAGCTATGGTAGCTGATAAGCTTACCTGTAAATGAAGAAGCTCAAAGATGCCTTGTTAATGGATTGTATGTTAAAGAAACAACTGAACCCCGGGCTTCGACTGGAGATTAATGGAAATGTTATCCAGAAGGATTAAATGGAAAAATATGCTTAAATAGGATATTTTCTCAGGAGAGATCTGGGGTGAGGTCTTTATCTTTGTGCATCAGCATCATCTCTAAAACAAAAATTAGTCATCCCTCTACGAAATACTGTCTTTCCACTCTGCAGGTACCTTATCCCTCTTACCTTTTTTCTGAATATTCATGTCAAAAAGAATTCAAAGCCTCCCCAGCTTTCTCTAACTCCCTGCTTAATGACAACTGGGCAATTTGATCCTAATAGTTATTTATTTGCTTAAATCTCTGAATGAGGTAGTTCTTTGTTAACCTCCAAATGGTTATACTTAAGAATGTCCTTTTAAAAAAGAAAGGTTCTTTTGCTAAACATTGAAAACTAAGAAGCACTGTCTGAATTCAAGTTGCAACTTTCTCTCTTCTAAGCTAGGAAGTGGAGATAGGAGTGGCTCAGGCACATGATTCCTCTTCTACTCACACTGAATGGCTTATGAAGGTGGTCTACACACAGGGTCAGTAAGATCCATAACACCAGAGTCTTTACTTGTGCCTTCTGAAATGAATTCTCCTTATGTAAAAGGCAGGTTGCTCAAACTAAGTGATTGTGCTCCTGCACCCAGTTTTTGGACACCTGAAACATCTGATATACAGTAAAATTCCCATGTCCTGGAATAGAAGAAAGCTTTTCCAGCTCCAGAAATTAGACAATTCAGCTCTGGGTGAGATTAAAAACCCATTTTAGACTTTTCTGGAGCGTGTTAAGTAATTTACAAAAGAGATGTGCCTTCAAATCCCTTAGACAACAAAAAATACTTGTCCTGCAAGTGTGCCACAATCATTAACCAATCTGTAGTGTAAAAGGGAGTGTCAGCATCTCCATTTCCTTGCTGCTTCTGCATTCAGATCCATAAAGATTTGATCTTTTTCTTAAGGAGAAATTATTGTTTCTGGCTCCAGAACAAGTTCCTTGGAGTAAACAAACACCTATTAAACAAAAAGCCTGGAGTAGGGGAGATCATCACATTTTGTTCATTCAGCTAAAAGACTAATACTAATACTACTATTAATATAGTTTTGATTAAGTACCAGGGAAAGTCATCTTTCTGACTGCAGACAGTCTTACTGTTTGTTTAGACTTCAATTTTCTCCCATCTGTAATAGAGAGCTGCAGCTATAATAGCAGAAAAGGATTTTACAGGTGTCTTTACAGTAATGGTTTTCAAGCAGGTAGGTGATGAAGGTCTTCAAGGTCTGGGTGCCATTTTCAAAAGTAATTCAGGAAATTGAGGTTTTAAATGTCATGGACTTCCAAAAAGAGTTAAGCTTGTCCACTCAAATTCTTAAAAACAATTTTTAAAGTATTTCTTGGTACTAGAAACCAAAACTAGTTTGTACCACCAAACAAAAAACTGCTTGATACTACCAAGACTTCATAAACTAGTGCCCAGTGAAATGGTAGGTAGATCTTCTGCAGGCTTTCAAATGCTCTATGTTGCTTTTGAAAGTGAAGCTCCTAAAATTACTAAGAGGATTTTAAACATTTTATCTTGCACTGCAAATTTGTTGTTTCATCTGTACACTTAAGTAATGAAAAATTAAGCAGCCTAAGGAATAAAAGCTAATAAAATAAATAGTAAGAATTCAGTGTATTTTATATTAGTCGGTCTCTAAGGCAAATGTCAAGGTGCAAAGAATTCTTTGAAAGAACAAGGAGATATCAATGGCTGAAATAAAAATATGGACATTTGGTTTGAATTATGCATAGACAATTCTGATTTTCCAGCCATCAGAAGGCTCTTAGTTTATGTTTGTTTGCCTACAGTCCAAATGTCTTTATTAGGAGAAACACATGCATGTCTTTACATCAACACACTTCAAAACCTCTGGAGGTCTACGAAGTTGAAACACCTTGAGTCATTGACATGGCAGTTTCAGCTACTCATCAGTCAGGATATTATTCTTGAATATGTCAGTAACTACTACTTAAATACCACATAAATGCAGTTGTGTTCTAGAAAAGTTATTCAGTTGATTGATTCACATTGTTTTGAAGTTTCTATAAAGAAAAGGCTTAACTAATCTGTTAGCTTTGAAAAAGAAACCCTTTTAGGTACTTAAGGTCAACAAAAACTTAATTAGCAAATGTAGCATGATTGTTACTTCAAAATCCCTAGTTAACTCTTCATTTAAGTCTGTGTAACAGATACTCCCTTCCAGGTGATTGGTAAAAATTGTCTTTCACAACATTTCACATTTATGTCTTTATTGCTCACTTTACATGTGATTTTCATTAAAAGTTTTAATTCAAAACAAATTATATTTGCACTCTAAAGGAATTCTGTTATAGAGTGTTATATCATGAGCCTCTCTAATACATTTTGACTACTAAAGCACAGCGGGTGGATGCTAATGGCCTTGCAGTTCTGACCTCTTACAGTACCCTGTTGTTATTTTTCTCCTGATTGGTCATGGTCTGTATCTTGAAAAATTTCATTTGAAAATATTTACCAATGACTGTTTCTGTAATAGTTCTACATGGCAAAAGCTGAACTGTGACACCACAGTTGCTTGCTGTGAACAGCAAAAGAACTGCAATTTTTGGAAATTTTTGAAAAGTTTGAAAAAAATTTTAGGAAAAATCCCAGTGTGCAATGTAGCATACTTGCAATGAGTGACCAGTGTATAGGGCAGGTGAGCAAGTACGAGTCATCGGTACAGTGTTGAAAAGGCAGTCAGTTGATCCCTGCAGTAAAAACCTACCACCCACTTTCAAAATTGCACGTGGTATATTGAGTCAGAGGTGGCAGTAACAAAGCAAACTGAGTGTCTCCCATGTTTTTTGTTCTGGTTGTAGGGAAGAAAGAGGAATTTGAAAGAAAGAATTCATGTGTTCAACTTCTACTGGAAAGAAAGCAGGGGAAATATATTTTTATATATGTCTATAAAATGAGAACTTTCAGGAAAGGAGGTGGCAAGTAGGATTTGAGCATAAGATGAGTAGTTATGTGTTGGGAAGCTAGCAGAAAGCCATCTTAAGCTGGCTTTTGGGAAAGGAGACTAAGCAGGAAGCAACAGTGCTGAATTCATTTATTCTGAAATCAGTAAGAAAGAGGAGAAAGAAAAGACGAAAGAAGACCCAACATTGTCCTCTAGCTGCCTGTAGGAACCTTGACAGAAGAAAAGATTCAAATTCACCATGGACCGAAATTGGAGAAATGTGCAACCCATCCCTTTTTGGAGGAAGCCAGGTGGTCCAAGGTTGGGTATCTTTTGAGATACCCAGCACCATAGTGTAACATAATTGCATGCACCCTGCTAGGAGCAACAGTGGAGGCCTATAATAAAAGAAAATCTTGATCATAATAGCTGTTCTTAATTCCTTCTTTATCAGCTTAGTGTCTGTGATCCTATTGAGAATATATTTAGGTGTGTTACTTACGCAAAGGATTCTGAGATCATGTCTTCACAAATAATCAAAATTTGCTCAAGTAAATATACCACTGTGGACCAGTATATCTTCTCTTTCCTATATAGAATGGAGATGAGTGATTGCTGTTGGGTAATCCTTGCACCTGGGACAACCTAAGGTAAAAGTCTGCAAATACAAGATACTCAAGGTTAAGCTAATACGTAATATTTCCTGGAAACCTTACAGTACCGCATGACCATCTTGCCTAGAAAAATTAGCTGACATTTGGTATTGAGTTCTGGCTTCCTGTCAGTTCTTGCCCCATATTCTAGATGCCTTCTCTGATGTTGAGTCTGCTAGGTGAAATCCTGCTGAAGCAACGTATGTGGCATAAGGACAAGTGATGGTACAAACACAGCAGACACAGGAAACTGAGAAATGCAGAATCAGTGGAGAACTGAGACATGAACCATCTAAAACTCCCCTTTTTTGTTTGTTTCTAGTGATTTACTTACATTTCGGCAAATTATTAAATATTATTTCAATGAAAATATGCAGTTGCATAGTATATATTCTTAAGATTTCCATCAGTCTTTTAACTTTGTCTACTTTTTGTGGGTTTTTTTCTCTGAGATAATAGAAATTCTTTCAGCAGAGAGGATCATTTTGGAAGTTGCCCAATGAAGACTTGTACTCTCGTAGCTAGTGACTGACATTTAGATTTGACAAGAGGGAGAGAAAATTTTAAATAGTCACAAACTAACAGTGTTAGCAGCAGCGACATTTGAGAAACCCTTAAGCAAAGAGCCTGCTGTTACACGTAATAGCCCTAACTTCTTACTGGGAAAAGAGCACATGAGTCACTTGAAGTAAGGAGATTCATATTTTCTCCCAGACATGTCTCTTCTTTGCATGCTGTTTAAAGACTGAACTGTATAAAACAGGATTGACATTATGTAATTACTTGCCTCTTACACTGTGCTAACTCAATTTGCTTTTCATTCCCAGGTATTTAAAAGACCATTATTTTCCCATCAGACTTTACTGTCTGCCAATTAAAGCTTTAGATCGATGATGTGGAGAGAGAACTTTGTTATAAAAGGTTTCAGGCAGACATATTGAAAACATCTGCTTTGAATTGCTTTTCTTTCCTTTTTTTAATGTCTATGATTTTTACCAGATATAACAATTTTCCTGACATTTTTAATAATGTTTTTCCAGCATTTTTCTGCAAAGCAAAACATTTGTGTCTGAATGCCAGATTTGCTTAGCAGTAATTGCTAAGAGTAAGAGGAAAATCTCCAAATACTGCCGGATTTTATGTTTCTTTTGCCTTCTTGGCTTTAACTGCTAAAGTTACACTGAATAAGATGTTAACATGGGCTACAGTTACGGCATATATTCCTGGTATATTGTTTTCCCCTTACCTAGGTAGGTAATTCTCAGTGGGACCAATATTACAGTTTTGCTCAGATCTCATGAGTCACATGATCAGAAGCTATTAGTGTCCAAGGGAACATGAGGTAGGGCTGGTTAATAATCGAACATAGAACCACATGAATTGAAAATACTAATGCTATCTGTAGTTATTCACTGTCATCTTAAGTAATAAAAGCTGTGTTAGTAAGGTCTGCCTCCTGTACAGTAATTTGAATTTGGGTCATTTTCTTTCTCTCTGTGTAGTTATGGGAAATGACTGCACTTTTGAGGTGCAGAAAATTATAGTAATTGCATTATGCATGAGAACTGTGCAAAGGGGCAGATGATATACACTTTTCCCCGCTCAGAAACAGCACTTGTAGAGGGAAGAAAAATGGGTAAAAAGGTCATTATAAGCAGACCGAAGTATACGATACCATTAAAATATTTTTAATAGCAGTGCCATTTCTGACAACTGTAATATGACTGCAGTTCCATGTTTAAGAATACAGCGGACAGTATCTTAGTACTTAACCTTGATAAACACAGTTGTTCTGCTGTACCCTTCATTTAATTTTTTAAAGCAAATCAAGTTCTCAATCTCACCACCTAGACTGGGAAATCTTTCACTTTCAGTTAGGCAAGTAGACATGTCTTGTCTAGGTAAGTATCAGAATTAAAAATTCCATGAAACATATTTTTGATTGTACTTTCCTTACTGGATTCTTAGATTTCATCAGCTATCCTTTCTCATTAGGAGATACCAAATTTGCATCTAATCATTTCAGTGTCTTCCTCAAAGGTTATATCTTTTATTGTTTTCAAGAACAATCAAAATATACTAGCAAAGGAAAGTTATATTTCATGGCCTAGAAAAGCAGAATCCCCTTTCCATACGTTTTTATGTTTCATGAAGCTGATTAACAATGGGTCAGGTTTTTGTCCCTAGTTTTATTTATTTTGAGGGGTTTTTTGAATCTAAGAGGTAGATGGTAAAGGTTTGTATTTCATTTCTCTAAATTCATTGGTAGCTTCTGGAAGGGGAAGCCAGAAAAGCACACCCAACCTAATGACAGAGCAGTGCAGCAGTGATAAAAAAATTGCAGTAACACCACTGTTCTACTGGTGGTCTCTTCTCTCCTTACAGATTGTTCTCATTTCTTTTAAAATGGCTGTATGAAAGACTTCTGACAAGCATGTATTATTTCACTAGCATGGCAGGAAGCTGTACTTGTGATTCGTTTGATATTGCTCTTTCCTTTTATCCTGTAGATGGTGATAGGCTTTATCAATTGCTGAAAGGGGTGAGGGACTCTTACTGAGGGCTCTCACTGCATCTTGTGAAAGTGTTCTGACACATTGTTCCTAGTACAGCAGGCACATTTGCCTAATTAACTAAACGTCCCTGAAGTTCTCTGTGTCTAGAACATTTTGCATTTCTTGGTCTGTACTGCTGTTTGAGGCTTACAAGCTATTGTACTTTTGTCTCAGATGTGGCCACATCCCAGATACTGTTAGGCATGGACTTACAAACAGGTTCTCCTTTACCCTGTAGCTTTAACAAAACAAACAAACAAACTATCTGTTTTATACAGCTCGGGTGACGAAGCTGTATTCCGTTTAGGCTTAGTGAAGTTGCAGCTATGTTCATTAAAGCTTTGTCAGAAAAAAAAATCAGGTACTTTGGGCAGAGGGGCAAAAACATCACTGTAAGCAGATGCTTACATTGGGTGTCTCTAACGATTGTATAAGAATAGCTTATTCTCTGCTTCTCCTATATTCTGATGCCACTAGTACAATTTTATTGGTTAGCTGCTGTTGAGAAGGAAATTAGGTAAATTTTGAAAATTAAAACCTCCCTTAATAGCTTACCCAAGGCACCTAAGATACTTTCTTTTCTTCTCCAGCTTTTGTGCGTGACCAGTCCACAAATGGTCAGATCCAACAGCAAATCACTGGACTGCTTATACTCTGTAGAAGTGTTTAGGCAGTTCATACAGGTTTATTAATCCCACTTTGAATCACACTTCTCTCAAAAGACAGGTGTCTGAGCACCAAAGTCTTAGGAGTCTCTGTTCTTTGTTTTTTTGGATCTGGCCCTAACATCTCTCAGTGTGGATGAATATGTTTTTCATGTCACCAGTCAGAATGAAGCTGTCGTACTGATCACAGTTTCTCTCCACTCCATTTCATGCCTTCCTGGAGGACTTTCAAGGACAGTGCCACAAGCTTTGTCATATGCTTGGAGATCCTATTGAACACAATAGCTAAAATAGCATCACAGTATATTGGGTGGTTCATGCTCACCCTCAGTTACACATTTTCTGCCTGCAACAGATATGTTCTTTAGTTAGTAATTATTTTATTCTTTATTTTTAAAATTGTTGACCTCTGCATCTATTATTCACATGCTGCACTTGGAAACAGAAGCCTGTGGTAGTGTTTAGAAGAGTGACTTAAAAGCACTTCCTCCTTCTGTCAAAAGCACAATCCGTGTATTCAGGAGTGCAAAGGAGAAGTGCTGACAGAGGTATTAAAGCAAAGTTCTGGGCTTGTCTTTTTTAGAAAGGTTTGATGTTCTGTTGTGTATTATTAATGAACATGAGATTCAAGATTAGAAACCCAGCAGTGATGCTTTCTTTGTGGCTGACCTTATAACGTGGCAAGCAGTGTTCTTGTTTGTGAAAGCTTATTTGAGTTTAATGTAAGACACAAAATCCCCACTCTCCCCCCAGCTGGATCTAGCACAAATTCAGGAGAGGTTCAAGATCCCCACTGGAATAATTCTGCTGTGTTTGTCATTTCACCCCACTGTTTTCAATATTTGGCCTTGGCAGACTGAAGGGACATGATACAAGCACAGTTCAGAAGCAGCATTGCTGTCAATCAAATACCATTTGCTGATATATATAATGCAGATGTACCAAAGACATGTTATTGTTTCCTTACATTGAAGTACAAATACAGAGGTCTCAGACTGAACTATGTCTAGTTACACTGGCCTTATTAACTTATTGAAGGTGATTGTGGTCATTGGCAGATAAAACGTCCCATCTTATTAGGTTTCCAACTAGACATTATAGTTATAGAATGTAATCCAGAGAGTTTAACGTAGACTATATTACAGGAAGCAGTGTGGTCACAGTAGCTTATGGGAGTAAAACCAAGAGGTTTCAACTCATACTTTGCTTAAAGTATTGAAGACTAAGGTTTGCATTAGATACTAGAAAACTCATGAAAATGTTTCATTCTAATATGATTATTTAATTACCAGACTTGCTTAAATGTTTCTGCTTTGGTTTTTATTTTCAAGATATATTGTGAAACATTTTTAGCTAATGGTCACAAGAGCATTCCAGACGCCTTTAGAAGGCCTTGAACAGAATAGACAGAAGACAAAAATAAGAAAGATACCAATTAGAAAAACACAGGTGCGCATTCCATGATAAAGAGAACTTGGCACAAACAACCTCAACTCGGCAGTTTATCTTGACCAATTAGACTGAGGCAAGTCTCGCGTGTTTTAGTTAGTATAACCAATTATGTTTTATGTTTATGCGCGTGTACAGTGTTGATATAACCACTCATTAAGTGCAACTAGACGCGTGTACAGTGCGTGAATAATGTGTGCAACCAATAGTAAAATAGCTAAACGCATGTACAGATGTAACTAATGTATAAAATGATGTGTGATGCTCTAGTAAAGTGGGCTTCACCTGATCACATTGGTCTGTGTGTGTTGTCCTGTGCCTCCGCAAAGATGTAGGGGCTACTCCTCTTAACAGATCACTTCAGTAATTACAGAAAAATATTTGGGTTGCTGGTTCTTGTGGTTCATAAAGAACTGTAGAAATCAATTTACTTATTCTTAAATAAAAAAACCCAAAATACCACCTTAGATTTATCTCTGCTTTTCTTGTGAGACACAAGCCTCTGTAAACCATAGCTTTCCTTAACAGGTCAGACCAGGTTCTCAGGAGACAGTGGTTCTGTTGCTCCAGAAAGCTGAAATTTATTGTGAAGGCACAAAGACTTAGGCAAGAGAATGAGGCTTCATAAGCTTAGGAGACTCACAAGGAGACAATCTTTGATTCTTGTCACGTCTGTTGAAGCTCAATAGCAAAGCCACAAAATATGGTAAAATCATATTTTACCTCTCCCCATCCCATGTTCGTACAGCAGTTCAGCTGACAACTTCCTTGTGAAGCTTTTGTGTATGTATGTCCAGTGAGAGTCCACCAAAGTTTTTTTCTCACTCTGAGAAAAGTCCAGAACAGCCTGGACTCTTCTTTATGATATCCATCAGCCCCCAGGATTCTGCAGAAGATTGAGGTCAGTCTGATATGTCAGTCTAGGGGAAGAAGAGATATGGGCAAACAGCTGACAGGCTTATTAGAGTCACAGTGGATGCCAAAGGAGGGGCAATAACATATACACTTAAACACAGAATTGTGCTTTGATTCATGGGAGGAAGCACTGTGAGGCTTTTTATGCAGCCATCATAACAAATTCATTTCTGTAAATGGCCAAAATTTGGGTCATGTAACTATTTGTCCTATACAGGCAAATAAATCTACTTTTAAACAGCCAAACTATGTAATTCATATTCAGACTATCAGGCAAAAAGTGACTAATATAGATCAATGGGTCCAACCTGAAAGCAGCCATCAAAGTATTTCTACTTCCCAGAAGGTGACTTGCTATTAAAAGAACATTTGCTGGCTATTTATACATAGTAAAAATATAAATAAATTGGACAACCGATGAAGATTGGAGCATAGCATGCTGGCTGAGACTGTCCAGTGCTTCAAATCTTTGGAAATATGTCTGAATGCCGAGTGAGTCACCTCCCTGTACAGAGGTGCTGTAATTTATTATACATTGGGTGTAAGGTGTAAGAGAGTGCGCTGTTTATGTTCAACCTAATATGAATTTTGGTGGTAGTTCTGATGATCTCCAGGCATAAAAAAATATATGCTTAATTGCTCTACGGTTACAGGTGGCCAAAAGAGCCCTGTCAGTTGCCCTGTTGGGTGCATCTTCATGGTATTGATAGTTGCAGTCACACTAAAAAAGTATATGCACCTAAGGAAATAATCAGTTGTTCCACAGGCAATAGCCGATGAAAAACGATTTGCTCCAATGCTAAAATCCAATAGCAAGAGATTGACACGAGACATGTGACATATGAGAAATGTGACACACGAGGTTTGAAATTATGAAAACAGTGATAATTGTTCTGGAAAATCAGTGGTTTCCTACAGCAAAAGTTTGATAGTCTGATTAAGTGGTGTGTGAACGTCTGGACTGTACAAGTCTAAAATACCTGACTTGCTTCTGAATGGATTTAGCCGTAAACTTCTCATTACATATGCCAAGGAGATGCAGCATCCATTTTAGGGAAGAGACTTTTTTATCAAGAGGGGTCTGTCACTCCTTGGAAGGTAAAATAAAAAGTGGTGAGACAAAATGTCACTGAGAACAAGTCACCGGCATGCTGCAGGTTTTCACAGGAAAGTATAATAATAGAGCAGCTAAAAATCTGAGGTCAGCACTTTCAGTTTGGTTCAAAGATACTATTTCCTACATGTCCATGATTTTCTTCAATTTTTCTATGGATAACCATCTAGCCTTTAGTTCTTAAAACTCATTCAGTGTTTTTCAAAGCCATTAGAGGTCATACCAACAGAAGAAGTCTGTCACCTTAATGTTACAAGGTTCTCCAAAGACCCTTCTTTTCTGCACATAAAGGTATAGCCTCTCTTATCATTTCTGAAGTCTTTGAACTTAAAATGCACTGCACAGTGGACTAATAGACCTTTAGAGCATGCTCTCTCTCATTCATGGCTCCCCTTCACCCAGTCTAGTGGGGTTACTTTTCACCAGAAAAAAAAAAAAAAAAAAAAAAATAGAACAAAAAAAGAACCAACAGAAAGCCCTGCTAACAATTTCTTGTGCTAATCCTTTTGCTGTGATTCCCCCATATATAGCAACCCTGATTAAAGCACCTGGTTTCTCAATACATTTATATTGATTTTTCTTTAAACCAGGAGGTAACATCACCATTTTTGTATCTTTAGCCTGCAAGTTGATAGAACTTGATTCACATTGTTGAAATGTCCCCAGGGCTGCAGAGACTTAGATTTACAGATCACAAGATTTCAGGATGCAGCAAGACTTTTCTTTCTGTTCTGTATCCACAAGGGAGGAAGGCCAACATCCGAAAGGACATTTGCAAGGTGGATCAGAGCTTGCATGGCTGAAGAATATACAAAGCAAAAGAGAGCAAGGTTCATCTCATCACATTCCCCAAGGACAATACCTACTTCCTGAAATGAAAGAACAGAAGCATCTTCTTTGAAATTGTGCAGGGCCACAACCTAGAAGCTGCTGCTCAATTTTCTGTAGTTCTAGCAGTTAAGACCAGGGGAATGTATCATATGCAGCCTTCAGAAGAGTGATATGGTTACCTGTAGCCTCTTTAATAACACTCTTTTCCTTTATTTTTCAACTGTCATGTAATGTAGGAATAAGTGAGAATAGGACGTGACCCACAGTTAATATAATTTGGCACAGCTTCACTGATTTCAGAGGCCCTGCACCAGTTCACACCAAATGAGGTTCTGAACCAGTACAGTCTTGCCTGCCCACACACACACATACACACACTTTTTTCATTCCCCTTGCTCCCCAGACAGCTGGATCATTTTTGATAAAAACAGCAAGAACAGCAAGAGAAACAAAGTTCCTGTCTGTGGATTCATCTGGTGCCTGCTCTTAAAAAGAGCAAGGTGGCTGGATGGAAATGACTCCCACTGTGCCTCCCTCATAATCTCCACCTTTGTTGGTCTCTAAAGGGATGGCCAGATTGTTCTTGGTTTAGCCAAATCATTTTTACCAGACCTATCACCTAGAATAGATTTTACGTACAACAGCTGAAGGACTCCCTGAGCTATCAAAGTGCATGGGATGGCTCCGGCAGACCATGTCCTCGAGTATTTGTAGTTTCTACAAAAACTGTAATATCCAATTGATTACGGTTTTGAATTTGAATACCTTAATCTTTCAGGAGGGTGGTTTGGGGGTTTTGTTTGTTTGGGTTTTTTTTACTGTAGCGCAATAGTCAGTTTCTCTGCAACAACTTTTATGGTTTATTTTCTTTCTAAATTATGGGGATAAATTGTTTAAATTCCTCTTTTCCATAGTTAATGCTGTGACTGTGTGTGTTATAAGATGCTATAAACTGCTGAGCAAATTAGACTGATGAGAGAATTAACTGTCAGGACATTAAGGAATAAGGATATATTCCATAGCATTCATTGGTGTCAAATTCCTCCCTTTCTTGATCTTAAAAATATTTATAATATTAAAAAAATCTCTTTTCTGTTGGACATTACCAGGCAGAAATGAACACAGAGAACATTTTTTCATGAACGTGCAAATAGGACCTTTTCATGCTCATTGCAGGGGGCTTGGACTAGATGACCTTTAAAGGTCCCTTCCAACCCAAACTATTCTACAATCCTATGATCCCTTTGTGTTGAAACAGTTAAAAAGAAAGCTAAGTGCATGACGACCACTTTTATTCAGATTGTCCGTTGGTTCAGGCTATTAAGCCAGCTCATAAGACAACTTCCTGGTCCAAAGGCAGCTTGCAATACACGGATGTCAGAACTTGCTTTACTCTATGCTACAGCTGAGTGGAGTTTTCATTTGGTATTTGTTCAGCTCTTGTAATTGTTCCTCAACATCATTTTTTTCAGCTGAGAGTCAGTGTACATTTCTAGAAATAAGAACTTAGAATTGAAAACTATGTCTTATCATTATATTTTTGTGAGTTTAAATACCGCCATTTTCTTCTGGAACTGAGTTCTCATTACAAAACACAAACATTGCCTAAGACTTCTGCATCTAAATTCTGCCTGCCCTGATGTCTGTAGAGGCAGAACACACCCAATAGGACACACACAGTGATTTATTAGACTGCTAGTGAAGTGATAATTCTCAATCTGAAAGCCAGTGTGTCTGGAATTGTTGGTCAGTATCAGTTTGATACCAATTCCTGCATCAGAAGGGTCTGTAATATTTGGCAACAATCTATTGATTTCTTTCTGACTCATGCAGAACTAATTTTCAGTTACACAAATTAGAGAGGGAGAAAAGGGAAAAAGCTGTCTTAAATGTTGTTCATTTCTTTTGGCCATTTCTTTGATCCATGTTTTTTATCTGAGAGGAAAGTGGTGTGTCTAATAGGGAACTGTAATATATTATGAAACAGTGAGACTTAAAAATCTTGTTAGGCAATCACTACTTCAGCAGAATGAAATGCTGTTGCAACAGGAGGAAAATTATACACCAATTATTTATCCAGTCAAGAAAAATTATGCCCCATAACATCAAAGGCTTCCATTTATGAAATAATAGAGAGAGGGCAATTCCTGTTCTTTTAGCAAGCCAGGGAATTTTTATTCACCTGAAATGCAGCAGGGCAAGAGTTTGGGACCTTATTTAAGATTATAATCCCACAGCATCACATGTAGCCTACGTGACTGGTTCTAGGAACAGTCATGAAGAAAATAGCTGTGTAATGTTTATGCAGATTTAAATGAGTTATTATAAGTAATTAACTCATCCTGTTTCTTATTATCCTTCAAATAATGTTTTCCTCATTATTGGAAAAATATTTTTCAGGCTGCCTATTCCCAGCTCATGTATTTGTTTGTTTTCTGTACTTTTCCCAATCTTCAATAATTCTCCTTATTTTCATAAACTTTGGAACTCTCCCCAATTATTTCCTCTTGCATTGGTTTCTTTTTTTGAAAATTCTTCAACCGTTGTATCTAACCAGAACAAGCGTTCAAAGCAAAGTGGCTGAGATGGTAGCAATTTTGAACACCTTTTTTTTAACAGTATGTAGGATTAACAGTCTTCTTTATTAGGCTTATAGAATCTTGAAAATGAAGTCCTCTCTGTTTTATCTTTGGCACAAATTCCAAAGGAATGAATATGCAGAGTTAGCAGGACAGAACCGTTAAAATCTGAATCATCTCTTATTCCAACAAGTACTTTATGCAAAAGGTTAGGACATGAGAAAACAGTTTAACAGGGAAAGGTTACCTGGAAATGAAGTAACCTTGCAGAGGTCTTCCAGCAAAAG
This sequence comes from Aquila chrysaetos chrysaetos, assembly GCF_900496995.4. Taxonomy (NCBI): domain Eukaryota; kingdom Metazoa; phylum Chordata; class Aves; order Accipitriformes; family Accipitridae; genus Aquila; species Aquila chrysaetos. Next base: position 48,319,144 of record NC_044030.1, read on the forward strand.
AGCCTGGGAATGTGTAACAGGGAGGTGAGGGGAATTCTTTCCAAGCACAGAAAACCTGCAAAGACTCCCAAGGGAAAAGTGAATTAGTGAGAGGCACTGTATTTAATGTATTAGCTGTCTTGTAAAAGTGCTTTCTTCTTAAGTCTTGTTTTGCTTTCTTTTGTTTTTTTTAACAGAAAGCCTGTGTAAAGCTTGCAGTGCATTGTGTTTGTCTATACCGTTTGGTGTATGACAGCCACTCCATGCCCTTGCTAGTATAACCTGCAAACTAGGATGCAAGTCTACCCAATGTGGGAGCTTAGGGGGGAAAAAAAAAAAACAGTAGTTCCAGGCTCTGAGCAAATCTGTTAGAGATTCATACTGAGAGCCTACCCCTAAATTCCCCAAACTCCCTCTAGCCATACAAACTAGCAACAACTGGGATTCAGTTGATATTCCTTTAATGTAATGGGTGTCCAACAGGGGAAGTTCAGTCAGGTCTGTCACATGGCATCTAAAAACACTGAAAGCAAATTAACTTTTTAGCTCTGGATGCAGGTAGGTAGGATATAGGTGTTATTTCACAAAATGAGGTTTTTATCTGTAATAATTTGGCATGTTACATGCGCCATTCTAATCCTCCATTCCTTATACATGTCTGAAGCAAAAGCAACTGATGGTAAAGGAAAGCTGAGATTTATTTTCAGAATTTCAGAAAAGAAGTACTATTTTTAAATGTTTGGGCTGGAAGAAGAAATGCATTCTACATGAAGATAGTATCAAAAGAAAACATTGTTTCATTACTTAGTTCCTCCAGCAGTCTTCCTCCCTTCCTTAATGAAATGGAACAGTCTATGCCTTTATCACTTCTTCCATTTAATCTCATTAATGCAGTCTGTTAAGACTACACTTTTGCAACAGCACAGGTGTAACTGTGAATAAGTAGGATAGTAGGAAGAATACTGTTCTGCTCCCAGGAGTCTTATTTATTCACAACAAAATGTGTGATATTCAACCCAGAATAAAAACTGATGCAACTGGTGAGTTGAAATATTTTTCTTCTTCACTTCCTTAACAATATGACGTACTCCAATGAAGAATAAATAGGGAAATACTAATCATGCTGTACCAAATCTATCCTCGAGACAACTGCACTTGGAGTTTTACTAAAGATTAATTCTTCCTACTGTGTTAAAAGATGGCAGATTAAATTGGTAAGTAGACAGTTGGAAAGTATAACATTTTTCAGACAGCAACAGATGCAAATCCAAGAATATCTCCAGCTGATTTGACTGCTTTTCAAAAGATGGGGCAATGATTTTAAATAAAAATGTGCAAAAGTGAAAATCCATAGTGATGATCAAAAATATGAACAAATTCAAAAAGCTCTAAGAAGGAACAGTAGAAGGATTTCAGAGTCATTTCAGACTGAAATCGCTTCTATTAGTTGTTTGTTGTTGCCTATGTCTCTGTCATTTTGCCCTGTAGGAGTTATATTGTGCCTAATGTATGGGGGAAGGTATTGTAAGGAAAGTGATCCAGGAAAGTGGATGGGAAATTATTCCACTGACTGTGATAGCAGTTACATGAAGTCCCAGACAATGCAAGTTAGATCCTCTTTTTTTGCTGCACTGCTATAATTCTACTTGAGTGTGTTGAATTACTCCAAATTTACCTAGTGCAACTCAGAACCAAAATCCATACCAGCAAAAACACATTTCCCCATCCATTCTTTCTCTTGGTCAGCCAGATTGATGATCTTCTGTCTTAAAAGGAAAAAGAAAAAAAAAAGAAAAATACTTAACTCCCATTTTTAAGAAGGCTTTTGCTACAGAATCATGCTCATTAACAAAAATTATTACTATTAAAATTATTATGTATTCTTCCCTCTCAACTTTTCCTTGAGCATTACAGTTAGCTATTTTGGCAAGAAGCTTTAAGCTGTAAAACATTTTAAAAAGCTGCATTAATTAGTGGTTTATCAGACTGCAAATATACAATATATTTAGCTCACTGAAATGCTTTGGGTTTTTAAATTGCATCATGCCATGTGGTTCACCAAAGTATTGTTAATAAAAGTATATGATTGTAATAGTCAAATCAGCTAAAATTTTCCTGAAGATACCTTACATAAGGCAGTCAGAAAACAGTATAATTAAGCATTTTTAGTTGTAATGGACAAATAGCTTTCCAGAGATTCCAGGAATGAGAAACATTCCACAAAATAGGAGTGTTGAGGGTCGGGGAGGGGGGGGGGCGGGGAGAGGCAGGGATGTTGACAAGAATTTTACTTCTCAATATGCAAAATAACCCTTTGTACTCCCCTCTTACACCATTCACACAGCTTTGTTCACAGTCCACACTCTGTAGTGCTTGATATTCTGTGTGCAGGACTCCTGAAAGTCCTTTGGCTTTTCTGTAATTAAATGTATATGTTCAGATGACTCAGTGTATATATTTCGTCACTGATTAGTGCTGGGCTACCTTTTGTGCTTAATTTTCGGTATTAGATAAAAGAAAACTGCCAGGACTAAATTTCCAGAAATGTAACTATTGTGACATTTGCTTGCTACAATTAGTGATACAACTATAAAAATTCATACTGGGGATGTAATATTGGGGGAAATTGAGGATATGATCAGTTAATGTAATTAAATGTTTAAACAATCTTGCAGGCATGCATATTCATATAAATATAAAAGGGGTGTTTTGCTGGTAACAGTGATGCGGTATAGGCAATCAGTTACATTAGTCTGACAAATAAGATATTTGGCTATTGATAAAGCAAAAAAAATTGATAAAGCAAAAGCAACATTATTTTATTTTATATATGATTTCCACAACAGAATGTGTTACCATATGAAACATATCGTTGTTACACACATTGTTAGGTGTGAAATTTTTTTTCTATAACTTCTCTATAACATAATATGTGTAGAAGAGAGAGAAAAGTTGGAAAATAATGTTTTTCAGAGTTTGCAAAAGCCATTAGTAACCACCAAGTATGCTTTAACATTGTCTTTAAGTCATTTTAAGTCACATTTTCATAACTTGTGAAGTAAAATGCCACTTTTGGGTACAGTATCCTGAGAGGTAATGTTTAAGGTAGCTGTAACAATGGTTACAAAAGAAAATAAAATTTGTTTTTTAAAGGAGCAAACAGGATACAAAATTATTAGACTTTTTATGTATGCTACCAGATGGAGTGATTTCTGGACATTGAAGTGCTTTTTTGTTCCTACTAAGGCTGACATTTTACAAATGGCTTTTTCCTACAAAATCTTAAAAATGGCACCAGTTATTCCTGTTGGGTCTGTATTAGGTTTGGACTTTTTCAAATCTCAACCTCCCTTCTTTCCTTTTCCAATATTTTGTTTATAAAAGTAGAACATGCTGAAAATCAGTATGGATTTCCACAGAAATGGAAGAATATAAAACATAAATATCCAGTTATTTGAATCATGAGCTTACTTACTTATATGAAGGTAAAGTACTTTTCTGTTCTAAGTATCACTTAGTGATTTTTCTATGATATTTTTAATGGTATTTATTTCTAGCAGTATATAACTTACTAGTTTTCAGAAGTAAAGATTTAGATTGTTTGGTTCTTCTTATCTTATCTGTTTCCAAAAGGAGAAAGCATTTTAAACTCTCTGAGTATTTCATAATTTGCAGACAACTTTTGCATGAAGTATAGATAGTTAAAAAAATAAATATTTGAGAGGTGGGACAATAGAAGAAGGTTCTGACCCAGTTGTTACTTTCTCTGAAGCTGCATTCTGTGTAGGTCCAGCAACTCTATTTTGTGTGTATCCACAGATTGAACAAACTTCCTAAATCCTTAATCATTCACAGTGCACTGTAATATTGAACTACTAACACCCATCCCACATGATGATGCTGTTTCTTATAGCTGTCAATCCCAGGTGTTGGTGCAGCTTTTCTTCCCTTTATTAGAGCAAGTGCTTGAGAAGCAGTTCAGAAAATAAACAGTTGTAGAACACTTAAATAGGATTATACTTAAAGCCTCCAGTTATACAGAGGCTGGCTTCAGGCTCTGTTTAGTGTCAACTGAGTCATGAATACTCAAATGGCTGAGTGTCAGCTGGTTCTGTGTAGAGACCTGAATTGTGCAACGGTCCTCATTTCCCTTGATGATTTTGCATGGCATCAAATTCTGGGTCTGAATGTTACTGGAAGTACAGGAAACTAGGGACATTCAAAAAAAAACATGCAGGTAGGGGGAGAGGAAGGGGAAGATGTGAGGATCGTGAGTGTACTGCAGCTGCAGTCCCGTAGCAAAGAGCTGGAGAAGAGGGTGCTGCCACAGACAGAGCTAAAAATAAGTACTACACCTTCCTTCCACTCCAAGGTGAAGTAAGTTTTAAGTTCATTTCCATCCCACTCCACCAAGCAGTAATGCAGGCTGTGTGTGAGGAAAGATAAGGTCTTATGTGGTCCCACAGCCGTGAAAACAGTTCTTCAGAGCCTGTTCCTGCAATATCTCTCTTTGTGCTACTAGGCTTTGTAACTGTACAGCAGTGATCTATGCATATGTAACATAAAGAATTCCCACTGAGGTGCTGAGTACTGTATGACAATTTCAGCCAACTCTCAACAAGCAAAATGGACTGTAAATATTTATCATGCTATCTGGGCTCTTCACTTGCAAAACTCATTAGTCCATTTATCCAGAAGAGGAAAAAAAAAATACCCATGGATTATTCTCTATCAGGAAACAGTAATTCAGAAGCACTGGGCACACTCTGAGTAGCTTTCTGAGTAAAGACAAGTAAGGAGGGAAAATAATTTCTCCTGCTAAATGCCTGCTGTATTGTAAACCATTTAAGTGAAACATCCACAAATTATGACAAACAGGTTGGCAGAATAAATACTAAGTGTACTTCTCATAGGAAAGAACTTTGCGTGTGCAACATATTTTCTGTATAGGCTGTTATTTTTTTGAGCAAGTGCACATATACTGTGCAGAGAATTGCATAGAAAACATGGTCATCACTGCTCAAATAGCCATCCTGACCAGCTTATATAAACACTAGCTAAAGCTGCTAGAGATTATTTGCAGAACATTGGATCTGATGAGCTCAAATATAAGATAGCTTGGGTAGTATAATATTTGGGATTACCATAATAATCTCTTTAGGGAAAGTGTGCAGTATCAGCAGAACCATTGCTTGAGTCTTTGAGGGAAGTAGAAACTGTACAGTAGTAATTCTGCATTTATTATACACTTAAATCTTTCCCTGTGAATAAGGCAAGTTTCCGAGCTCTTTATGGGGCCCAGGATAAGGCTTTAAGAATTTAATTAAATATCACTCTTTTGAACTCACCTACAGAGTCCAAATCATCGGTTTGGCAGCCTGTTTTTGTTTAGTGGTAACTGGTTTTACTGTAGCACCATCCTTTGAAGCTACACACATAACTTCCATGCATATGATTTACTAGGGAAAAGAGTTCTTAGATAAATATAGAGAAGTCCATGTTGAACAGCAATGAAAATGCTTCTGTACAGATTTACAGAGTGCTAGGTGAGTTGTCAAATTTTACTGATCCTTTGACCCTTTCTGACCTCTCTGAGCACAGCCTTTCAGGGGTCAAGCTTTGAGCCATAGCTTCCAACAAGGGAGCTGATTTTCATTGTTTCACATCTGGACACTGGACTGTACTTGTCTGTGTTAGCCATCATTGCCCTGCAGAGGATACAGGCAATTCTGCTTCTCTTCTGCTGCCTTCCCTGCCCCTGAACCATCCCAATAAAGTCCAGGGCAGCCTTAGACACTTGTGCTTCTCATGCACTTCAAGCACTCTCTCTTGTCCAAAATAAAGAAACAAGCTGATAGGTAGCAATTTCTGTGCCTTTGGCATCTTCCTAACCTTTTGGTGTTTCATTGAGCGTTGGGCTGCCATTCTTGGCAAAAAAGCTGCACAGCTTTTATTTGGAGTCCAGGAAACAGCATGACCACCACTGTCTTGTAATAACCCCATGGAAATCCAGATATTCTGTTAATTTACAAATGTTTTTAACTCATTAAAATCATCACTTCTGCAGAAAAAAAAAGACTGGTAATCCAAAATAAGTATGTATCAATTATCTCACAACATCATGTCACTGCTCTTAAGACTTTTATGGTTCTCTTGCTCACAACTACCTTTGCTCCACAGAGAATAATCCAACCTTGCAAATCTTGCAGCTTTTCTAATTTATTAGCATAATGAAATTCAGCTCTGAGCAATTATCCTTAACCTGTTTTAAGCTCGAAGCCCTTTGCTCCTATCTAAGGTGTGATAAAAAGCTAGTGGTCCAAAAGCATTTCTTTTTAAAAGAATGTATCCCTTGGTCTAATAAAAGATACTACATCTATCTGAAAATCTCATCTCATCTATATCCTTGGACCATCATTAAGCATAGCAACATTTTACTATTCATAAAGTGTTAAATAACACTGCTAGATCCATCATAGTTACACTCAGGAAAGGAAAGAAAGTGCATTTGAACAAAAACATTTTTTTTCTTATTTCTGTTCTTGTGATGGGAAAAGGTTGTTCTACTGTACTCAATTTTTTTCCTATAATTTCACCTTTTTTGCTGAACATAAAGGCAAGTAATCTGTGCAGATCATTCTTTCCAGACTTGTTCCAAAATTAATATGTAACAATAAGATACAAAAAGATCAGATAATATGAGCAGTTTGGAGATTACCTTTAGCTCTGCAGCAGCCATAATCATTTGAACTCATGTTACTTCATCTGTCTATATCAAGGCATTTGACAACGGTTTGTAAATATTATTATGGCCATGACACAGGTACAAAAAGTCTTCCAAAGTATGTATCTACAGTGCAGATATAAACATATTTCCTTCATATGCAAAACCTGCAAAAAAGCTAATATATAGCATGTAATTTTGAAACTTTTCATCAGTCTACAGACATTGTCAAGCATATTTCTAAGGTTTGATCTTACCTTTGCTTTTAAAAAATAAATTTGAAATGCACAGAATAAGGAAGCACACCGTAACTACATAAAGACTGGTTTTTTTCATAAAAAAAAAAAAACCTGAGGTTTTAAAAGGTTGTTTTCCAATATCTTTAGAATAGTCATGCAATAAAGGGCAGAGTTGATCTGTAAGAAAAGTTGATGTACAATTCAGTGCTTTTCCTTTTTTTTTTTTTTTTTTTTTTTTCCCCCACTGGAAAATCCTAAAAGAGGAAGGGGGAAAGAAAAGGTGTCATCAAAAAACCTTCCAAGTGACATTGATTATAAACTAAAAAAACTTCAACTAAGAGTTTGAGACCATGAAAGAAATCAGACCTGACTATTGCATGGATTTATGGAAAAACAATCTTTTCAGCAGTAATCTGTCACTATTCTATTTCGAGCAATGATCTATCACTTTTCTTAATATCCAAATTCCAGGAGTACCACTTACCTTGAAATTCATGACAAGTTTTTACAGATCATGTGCAGATCAAATTTACTGTGTATGCCCACTGAGACATATAAATACAAAAAAAGTCTGCTTCTGAGGAATTTGTATGTCTCTGTACATGAGCTGCAGGACTGGCATATTTGGGAATCATCAGCCTTGCTGCACATGCAGAGAGGGCCCTGAGCAGAGTGGACCTGACAGTCTGTGTAGCTCTAACAAAGTCCAGGGTCCAGACTCACAGAGTTGTGTGTATCACTGTGCGAAAATGCTAAGATTTTATGAAGACGTTATTTTCCTGGGTGAATTCCATCATATCTGCTTACTCTAATGGCTCATTTGGGGTATGGCTGACAGCAAACATATCTACAGACACATTAATTAACATTAGCTAGCATTAATTAGCTCACTGAGATATTGCTAACTATGTAGCTCTCACTGCATGACGTATGACAGAGGCTGAAAACATAGCTAGTATCCTCAGCTGTATATTTTCAGATTATTAAATACAAATGCAAAGCACCTGAAGTCTTGCTGTGAAGCCACAGAATATCTAACCCAATGGCAAAGGGGATACCAAAATCTAGCTGGCAGCCTAACTTATAGCAGAAACTTCTATTGATGGTAATGTGCAAGGAAAAAAGCCTGTCTTACTCAGAGGTCAGGATAAAAAAAGCAGAGTTGGCAACTAGATAAAAATGCTGAATATAATTAATTTGAAATCACTTAGGGATACAAACATGAAAGTGAACTGGGCCAATCTACTAGCATTTTTCAAAGCACTCCAGCTTAAGGATGATGGGAATTCTTGGAAGGTGAAGGAGCTCCTTTTGCCATCGGTTCTCTGATTAGCCTTGATGTTTCCAAGTGCAATCCCTCCTGGATCAACAAATTAGAGAGAGGACTTCTTCTTCAAAGTTCATGCCCAGCATACTTTAGCACCCTCTTTTGATCAAGAACTAAATATTGAAAGCTTGAGTCTTTTTTCCCCTTGGAACCAAAGCTACAGGTCTGGGAGATTATAGTCCTGTCTCTCCTGAAGGAAGTTCCTCAGATGTTAAACTGAGATTATATAAAATGTGAACTTTGCTTTTTTCTTGTTACACGACATATGCATGTGAGTGGCAGTCCTCACAAATACGCAACGGACACATTAGCTGCCTTGTTGACTCTTCTCTTTGTTTCAAGAGGAATTCAGCAAATTAGCTGCATATCCCCTTCCAGGTTTATTCCTAATTTCATGAATATAACAATTCTTGAAACCTGATTATTGCCCTACTTTTAGGATAATGAATTTTTTGCCCGTGAGTAAATTTTTTGCTGGTAAAAAAAGAGAAAAAAAGCAGATGGGTGTACTTGTTTATTTCTCTTGGGGCAGCATTTGAGAAAACAGCTAAGGCTTGGTTTGAAGACGGTTTTAAGTGCATATTTGTTTTTATCCAAGTGTTCATTTCAAATGTGTAAGATGATTTTGTATTTGCTTCCTTAATAGAATTTTACCCTTCTTCCTGTTGTCCTGAGAGAATGAATTAGGTTCCAGGTGGTAAACCCAGCATCTGTAGGTTATTATTAGGAGTCATGTAGAATTAATTAATTTCCATTGCGGCATTCTAATTTGTAGGGTGCCATATAAAACCAGAGGCAGTTCCCAGCCCCAAAGAACTTTAAACTTAAGTATAAAATAAGAGATGAATACCTCAGAGAGATGGGATGACCCTGTGGTACTGATGAGAGAAGCTACAGTTGCTGATAAGGATCAATCACAATGCAGTATGTATCCAAACATTATAAATGTTTCGTTAGACATCAGGGTGATGGTGGTTTTGCAGGCTTTTATCGAGTGATACGTCTCAAGACAGGATGAAAACTGAATGCGCTTGTTGAAAAATGGGACAAATGGACAGCTGAGACCTGTGTTATTGCTTGAAAAGAGACAGGAGCTGTTATTCTTATTCACATTATTAAAGTTGATGGGTAAGAAGGCAAGTAGAAGGACTTTAAAAGTGGAGATAAGTAGTTTTGCTCTTAGTCCTTTCTCATGTTTACTACACTGGGAGAAAATAAGCTCTATTTCTGTGCTGCTGAAAGTTATCATTGCAGCAACTGCACTATTATTAGTTCCTTCCATTTTTGCCTCAATATTTATTAAGTGGTACTGAATCAATGCCTTTTATACTTGTAAGGAATTCAGAAGCGAGCTGCTTATTTTATAATAGCTATAAAGAGATGTAGGATATACAGGTCCCTGAACTGTTTGTTGGTCTAAGAGGAGAAGGGAAGAAGAAAAACAACATAAAATTATAGGCAGCTGAACAAAGATACAATGTGAAAAAGGTGTAGTAGCCTCTGACAATCATTAAATCTGCAAAAGAAACCTGGTACACTGGGTGTTAATTACAGTAATTCAAGAGGTTTCTGGGAATACAGTGGCTTCTTTTTCATCTGGCCTGTACAATTAATGGCTCAAGTTTTCTGTTACGAATCCTTAAATTGTTTTGCTGTCTTATGAACAAAAAGAAATGCCTAGGAGACAGTAGCAGAGTCTACTTTTCCAAACTTCTTCAAATGCCTTCTGTGTCCTAAAGATGCTGCCTTTTCTGTGAGCGCTCTAAGGAGCCATGGTAGCAATTTCCTAGACATCTTGTATTTACTAATTTATAGAATGGTTAGTTTTGAATAAGTGTTTAAATTAACTGCTGAGTCGCAAGTCTAAAGTATTTATTTCATATTAATTGAAACCCAGAGCCTTAACATTTACTAACCTGGTCCACAAATATTTACCATGAATGTAGTGCTTATAATTGCAAGTCATGCATGGAATTTTTGATTGCTCACAGTAACGAGTACTGTGCTAAATGCAATGAGTGTCACAGGATCAATTCTTCTGTCTCTGTTCCTGTCACAGTTACAAACTGTATATGCAAGTCACATTAAAAGTACCTTCATATTGTTTGGGGGTTTTTTTTCTTCCTTTGTCTTGTCTTTTCCTGAAGATGTCCTCACAGTCCCACTGTAGTTCCTGCCTCTGACATTGACATATGTCTTTGAGGCTTGTCAACATAAAGCAGCATGTGGCCCCAGACCTGAGCCTTGCTCCCTCCATGTGACTCAAGCAAAGACCTGTGAGCAATTAGTCAAACTATCCTCTCAAACAGCAGTACCTCAGGTGCATGTTTAAATGTTTTAATTATCTCAATGAGGATAAGGCAGAGGAATTTTTGGGTAGGATCAACCTACCTAAAATTGCCAAGAACTGCAGATGCTTTTCTGTAAGGAATTGCTGCCTCTTTTATGCATCTATCATGCCAGGATGGCTAATGTGTATTAGTTTCTTAAGAAGGGAAAGAAACTAGCACCACCTAGTTCATGAAAACAAAATGGGTTACAGAAGCTAACACAAAAATTGTGGATGACATAGAAAATTTTATTTCTAGATATGAACTTTCTTAAGTACAGAGACAGGCAAGATTTTGGTTCTGGGTCATCTCCATCCAGAATATATTAACAACAAGTTGCTGTTTCCTACAATAGGATTAATTCTACCCATCCTGGATTGGTAGCAGTTTAAAAACTGGTTTGCTTGTCTAAGCCTTGCCTAAAAATGTGTTTGATCAGAGACAGCATCTCAGGAAACTGAGCTTACAGTGGGAAACTAAAGTCTCTTTAGCCATCCATGAACGTCTTTCTTCCCTGGTTCCTTTGGGATACGGTGTCCCAAGGGAATAGTTACTTGACTTTCCAGAGAAGAGGACCTGCTAGCATTCACCTTGTGGAGTTTACCTTGGTATGCCTCTACCCTGAGTAGAGGGCTAGGGGAGTAAGAGATGCAGTGCAGCTTGCAGTGGCAAATGTGGTGGCTCTGGGCGACGGTTCTGAGTTTTGGTTGTTTACCACATGGTGATAGGAAGGTAACTCTTAGGAAACTCTTGGTTTCTGCTAAGAGTGATGAATGATAACCATCTGTAGAAACGGGGCAAAATCCAGACTATACCATTACATTGTCACAGCATCCACTGTACAAGCATGCTTAGTGCTTAGCATACAATGTGCAGTCATTTTTAAGTACATTTTTTTCCAGCATTTATAACCTTTTTGACTGCCCACAGGTTTGAAATGGGATGCTCTCCTTAGGATGAGCATCTGGACGACAATCTTGTTTTCCTGTCTCCCAGTCCTTCGGAGTTCAATGTCTCCAGTTAAAGTATTAACAGTTAGCAATCCTTATGCTCAGGGTAGCCCTACTACACAAGCTCTCAGCTTTGCTACCCAAGGATTTGATGAGTGACTTGTGTTGCAGAGAACTGCTGCTATTGTTGCCCTGGGCATGGAGGAAGGGCATCTACCAGGAGTACTGATCCTTAACAATTATGATGCTACTTCCAAGTGGCAGGAGAATTGCAGGGAGGCATCCATCCCACATAGGAAAACAAATGAAAGGGAAAGAAAATACATTTTCCATTTCTTCTCAATGCATCTGACTAGAATAAAGGCACAGTCCTTCCCTACATTTCAGAGTATGAGCTCCTACAGCATCATCAAAGGAAACACACATAGGATTCAAAGCAGTTGAGGGAAGCAAAGAGCTGTGTTAGCAAAAAAAAAAAACATGGAAGGTAGTGAAATATGTTTTCCTTCTCTGAATTAAATCACCGTTATCTTTGTAAAAGGATCTGAAACATACCCATATTCAAACATCCACATTCAAACCTATTTTCAGATAGTACCTGCCTCTCCCAGCACACAGCCACTGGCTACTTAAACTCAGTCTGTGGGCCTTGCCTGCCCATGACCTGGTGCTGAAAAAAATAGCTTGAAGAGAAGGAGAAGTTAAGCAATCATTTGCAAGCCCATCTCTGCTAGTGGGGTTGGTATCTTTGTGTTTTAAAGTCATAATCTGAAGGATGTGAAAAATTCATCACCTCTACTGCTTTGAAAAATGCATTACAATATACCATGTAATTCTACCTCAGCAAAATGAAAAGTCATGAATATTTGAAATGTGTAAGCAAGAACAATCTAGATAATTATTTAGGAACTCTAATGACTGTCATTACCAATAATGATGATGAAATTAACAAGTAAAAACAAAACAGAAGAATATGAGGAAAAACCTTCTAATTGTGAGATATCTTAAATTGTTGAAGAGTTTTGTGGGGTATGGTAGAAACTACATAACGTGAAGCAATTAAAATTTGCCAAATCAAAGCATTCAGGAACACGCAGTACAATACAAAGCAGTTTTGTGTTGTCAGGGGGGTGAACAGGTTATCTGCTGTCTAGATCTAGTTAAGATCTTCTTTTGAGAAAGAAAGAAATTAAATAGAATGACATACTCAAAATATTTGTCTTGTTTTCTTTTTCAGCACAAATTGAAGTGATACCATGCAAAATTTGTGGTGATAAGTCCTCTGGAATACACTATGGAGTCATCACATGTGAAGGCTGCAAGGTATGAGATTTTAATACAGCATAGTCATCAACATCTGCATTAGCCTCAGGCATCTGTGTACAATAATACACTCTTAGAGGCTTTCAAGCAAGTGGTGCCAAAGGCTGTAAAGCCTGCTGCTGATGTAGATGGGTTTCATGCCTAATTTTTTGAGTTGCTTTCCTTTTCATCAAATAGTCTTTAGAGTTATCTCCTCATTTGAAACATGAATTAATCACATCTGATGAAGTGTAAGTGCTGATACAGAGGCTGGCAACTGTAAGTCACACCTGTTCTACCTTAAATCAGCTTGAGAAGTGGATTTCTTATCTTGTTTCCTATACAATCTGTGTAACATTAAAAGTTGGCATGGTATCTCAGTTCAACATCTCAAAAGCTTACAGGTGTCAGTTTGGTCCTATTTTATCCCCTTTGTGTTCTCTGCAGGCCAAATTGTAATCTCCAAAAGAAAAAATGCCTTACATTATGAGTAGTGTAAAAGAATCCTTTGTCTTCTTCCTTATAGGCTCCAGCACAGGGCAATTGCTGGGAATTGGAGGTTAAAAAAAAAAAGGGGGGTGCAAAACCCACTTCCATGCTGCTTAGTTATATTAACATATTATCCCAAGCATTAGTTCAAATAACACAAATCAGACCCCAAGCCAAGAGAAGAAAGGCTTCAGTTTTCAACCCTAAAAATACTCTGTGATTTTATTATCTAAGGAATTATATCATTACTCATGGAAAACCAGAATTTCGTACTACATGTTGGTATTTCAGCTTTGACTGTAAATGTGAAATTGCAAAGATGGAGAAGCAGCACCTCTGATTTTCTGTGTGGAAACACACAAACTGGTACATTTGAAAGTGGACGCATATTTGTAGAGTGAAATGGCAAGTCTGTGTTTACTTAATGCTTTACAAAATTTTAGAACATCTGAAAAATCTGACAGTTTGGGGGCACCCATTCCCAAAAGAAAGTTTTTGATGCCAACACATTGAGAAGCAATATATCGTCAAAGATCAGATTTCTTTCAGAAGTGTTAACAATTGTAATTGGAACAACCCACAGTGTGTCATTGTCTTATTGTGACTAGAAATAAGCATCTTCTTATGATGATCACATGAAACAGGATTAGACTAATTGATCTGATACTTCAAAATTGGTGCAAAAGCTACAGGAGAAAAATGCTTTAAGCAGAAAAGCAGCATCTTGTCTCAGTATTCAGTGCCCACAGAGCAGTTAGGGGTATAGTCTCCTGTAGATGTGGTTAGGGTTAATGCTGGCCCTTGTGTGTGCCTCAAGAGGAGATGATACCCCTCAGCTCTATGTGTAGACTGCTTATTGAGATAAAGAGCTTCTCTTCCACTTACAACAGTTTTAACCCTATTGTTTCTGTGCCAGTTTTGCAGTATCAGATCAATTAGTCTAATCTTGTTTTGTGAGCCTGTTGTGGAAAAAGATGTCAGTTTTCACACTGGGTCCTATGGGAGGCATCTCAGTCTGTCAGAGCTCTCTTTGAACGTAAGTGCTGTCTCGGGCAGTGCAACTCTGCTCTCCATTGCCCAGCAATTAAATAACTATTTGCTCAGCCTGAATACTAATAACTGGCCATTTCTGGCTCCTTTTTTCTGAATGCATTAGAAATCTGAATTAATTAAGAGGGAGACCATGTGTGGAAGAAAGAGGCAAGAACCACTCCACAAACATGCATACACATTGTGCCAGCATTTCAGGACACAGTATCCAAGGATTGTACTGCCAGTGGCAGTGCTACAAACTTCAAGGGACAGGAAATCCTTTAACTCTGCATCCCTACATTAGCTATGCCACTGCAAATGCATATTATAAGTGCTTAAGGGGCATCATAAATATTACTGCTGTTTAGTGTGCATGCCTGCATGTGCTGAATAACCTGCTGAACCCATTGAAGAAAATGGTGGCTCTGTCAGTATCGTCATGGAAATGGCGAAACCTGAAGACAGAGTTCCACCCTATCTGTCTCTGTGGCTTCTTCTTTTGCTGAGAAGCCTTTTATCATCTCTCCTGCCTACCCCTGAACAAAAGTATTTGCTACCACTCTTTTGCTATGCTTTAGGCAGTAGTTCACATGACTGTTTCCCTTCTCAGACTGACTGTAGGTGATGGATAAAGTGACTTGTTCAAGATGTAGAAAGACTTGTTGTCAGTGTTGGGAATATTGGGAAACCTGTCTTTAAGTCCATAGCTCCTTAGTAATGAACTGCATCCTCCTTCCCCCAAGTGGAATTATTCTCAGTAAATATAGCCAATACTATGTAAAGATCACCAAAAAATGAAATTAAAAGATTGTCTGTACTTTGTAAGGCAACATCTAGATCTTATGCAGGGGAAAGAGAGTACAAAAGTCTCCTCGGAAAAATAAATTACCTGCTGTAGATTAATTTTATTTAGTACCCTTGATTTTTTCCTGAGAGGGGCAAAGAAGGAGCAAACAAATTCTTCTGAGAAGAGATCAACCTTAATGGGAAAAAAGAGCACTACAGGATAAGTCATAGTCAATGCTAGATGGTTGTGTGGGGTTTTTTAACTTTATTTAATTCATTTGTTCTCTCAAATCCATATCCACATAGGAGCTGCTAAAATATAAACCTTTAAACCAGAAAATCCTCTTCATGTCAAAAACAAAATTGGCTGTAAAGTTCAGCAAATAGTGTAGAAATGTCTGCAATTAGCATCCATTTAACCTTAAATTAAACTAATCTCCATAGTTTTAGGGAAGTTTTGGTCAGCCAGAATTAGATAAGTCCCCACCAGATTTTTTCTGAGAGTTCCCTTAAAGGACATCCATGTTTTCAAAAGTGCAAATCATGAAACTTTAAATTAAGTTAAATTAAGTTTAAATTAAGACTAAATTGTCTTTAGATATATTACAGTCACTGATAAAACCAGCACGGGCCGGATGAAGTGAGCCTTTTTAAGCTTGACCTCAGGAACTAGCACTGCTGGTGTCCTTGGTGTGACAGCACGCCTGTCACCTGTTGTTACTGATACCCCACACCATCCTCATTGGGTTCATGAGGACTTGAGTGAGAATTCAGGTACTACCTGTACCAAGCAAATTGAGCCCTGTGAAGCTGTAACCTTGTTAATTCCCCACTCTCATTCCCCCAAAACGCACGGCTGATGCGATTTCATTGCTCAGTATTACCATCTGTCAGCCTGTGCAGAGATAACAGTGGTTTTGACTGATAAATGGAGTCACCTCTTGCATTCTGGCTCCATTCAGAGCTGTTTGCAAACCAGTCCAGAAAGGCACAACCACTTTGGCATCACTTCTGGTGACTACTGTAACTGCAGTAATGATGCTTTCTGCCCTTTTTCTCTTCATGGCTTCCTGCAGTGGCTGGGCTATCCTCCAGCTCTCCAACCACACAACCCCGCTGTCATGGTTTAACCCCAGCCAGCAACCAAGCACCATGCAGCCACTCACTCACTTCCCCCCCACCCAGTGGGATGGGGAGGAGAAGTGGAAAAAAAAGTAAAACTCATGGGTTGAGATAAGAACAGTTTAATAGGACAGAAAGGAAGAAAAATAATAATAATAATAGTAATAAAAGAATTGGAATATACAAAACAAGTGATGCACAATGCAATTGCTCACCACCCACCAACAGACGCCGATTTAGTTCCCAAGCAGCGATCTGCCTCCCCTGGCGAGCTCCCCCCAGTTTATATACTGGGCATGAGGTCACATGGTATGGAATACCCCTTTGGCCAGTTTGGGTCAGCTGTCCTGGCTGTGTCCCCTCCCAACTTCTTGTGCCCCTCCAGCCTTCTTGCTGGCTGGGCATGAGAAGCTGAAAAATCCATGACTTAGTATGAACACTACTGGGCATCAGCTGAAAACATCAGTGTGTTATCAACATTATTCTTACACTAAATCCAAAACATATATATATATATATATATATCTATACCAGCTCCTAGAAAAAAAAATTAAGTCTATCCCAGCTGAAACCAGGACACCTGCAGCTGCCTACACCTAAAGATGCCAAAGTGGTCAAGGAACTTCTTTTGTTTGTCTCTTTCTGGACTTGCTGTTCCGCTTGTCCTTTATTTTACAGTAAAGAAAAGAATATCATAAAATGCCTTCTTCCTTTCTCTTTTGCTCTATAATCCTCACCCCCTGGTTTCATTCCTCTTGTCATGTCTGCCATTTCATGTGACCTTTGCCATAATGGTACCTCTTGTTGTCATTTGTAGA